>NC_040037.1:33503376-33659019 GCF_003713205.1 Coffea eugenioides
TCGGGCCCGCACGACATTTATAAGGCGATACTTTACGAGTATGCCAAGCGAGATCTCTCAATAGATCAAGCTTATCATGTGAATCTCATGGTTCACCGAAGTTCCCGACCAAACCCATGCCGGCTCGAGTTCCAGGGTCGGCCTATGAGTTTGGGCGTCCCCCATGTATCATGTAAATGTCGAGGAGATTCACTCCATCGACGTATGCAATCATAGCATACCATTTCATGTATTCAAGCATTTGACATGTTTAAGCAGGCATTTCAAGTCATGTAAACCAGGCAAATCATGTTAGCCATGAGTCATTCGTGCCAAATGAGAACGAGTGCGATTAAGTATACACTCGACTCCATTTTTTTCAAAATCAAATAGACTAAGCATGTAATCAGGTAAGTCAAGCATGAATCAAGACTTTAGAGTTCAAATAGGCATACACTTGACACTCACCAGTTATGCAAGCAAGTAGGTTGGAGGGAGAGTTCAAACTTCCACGGTAGGGTCCTCTTGGAGGTCCTCGTGCGTGCCTGAACATCGAATAGTAGATAATTACTATAGATCCCCAAGTGGTGAGAAAGATTGGACACGGGTAAGGTTCAGAAATATTTTGAAAACTTCGTTTGGCTTGTCTTTGAAGTTGGATTTCCAAGAGGGTGCAGGACTCGAGTAAAATCGGATTATTATCCTTAAAATCATTGGTTGGAAACGAGTACGAGCGAAACAATTGCTAAACGAACGATCGAAATCGGAAGTGGGCTGGCCACGTCACAATCCGGCCGGATTGGAGGCAGTGGCTAACCTCCTTTTTTTTCAAACTTCGCCACCAATCCGGCCGACAATCCGGCCAGAAACTGGCCGGATTCAAGGCCGGATTCAAGGCCGGATTTTGTGGAATAGTTCCTTCGCGGATTTCCTTTGAAATTTCAGAATTTTCGATTTTTGGTCAAATCTTTGAAAAATCATAACTTTCTTTCTACTAATCGAAACTTGATGAATTTGGTACCGTTGGAATCATCTTCCAAAGTACTAAAAGTCCATAGAAGACACCATTCCATGAATCTAAGTGAAAGGTATTCAAAAATGAGCCTAAAGTTGCTGTTCTAGATTACCAGGATTGAGCCGGGGTTGGTTTTTTGCTAATTTTGGAAATTCGGCAAAAATCACTCGTTGCAAACCGGCCCTTGAAACTTATAACTCGATTAGAAGTGCAAGTAAAGTTTTGAACAGAACAAGCGGCTCAAGAATCGGAGTTTCGAGTACCGAGATACGGTAGCTCAAAGTTGGGAAAAATTCAAGACTGTTACAAAATTTCCAGATTTGGTTCCGACTTTGGACCTTTTATTAAGTGCCGAAACGGACTTGGATTGACACCAAATTTTGCAGTATAATACTCCCATATGAAGGGTATCTCTCTATCAAATTTCATGGAAAAATACCCTCGGAAAGGTGGTTAATCAATCAACCAAAGTTTGGAAAAATCCTTAAGGCAATCTGTCCAAATCTAAGGTTTCAAAAACGAGGCAGTCGCCGTATTTTGATCATAACTCCCTCAATTTAACTCGGAATTGGGAATGGTTGATAGTGTTAGAAAATAAATTCACAGGGCTAAAATTTCACAGAAGAAATGGTTTCAAGTTTCGGCATGCAACTGGTTCGAAATTAAGCCTAAAATTGCAGCATCATCAAATCATTTCGGCAGAACGGAGAAACAGGACAGCTGAATTCAGATGAATGGTGTGGCTCACAAACATAAAACCAGAATGTACATTATACACCGTTGGAAACATGGGAACGTCTAGTTTCAAATGCCGCTAACGGCACTTGATTTTGACGTCGGAGTATGGAGTTATGGACGAAACACGAACACTGGTCTGGTTACGACGGCAACCGTTTTCCCAGATTACTAGCTTTGGAAATAAATTCGTTTGACCCACCAAAACTCAGTATTTTTCAACGAAAATTTGTACACAACTGCTACAACATGTAAACAACATAATCAAGCCATTAAATCCTCAAATTTCTGCATTAAAGTGACCGAACAGAGCAGGGGTAAAATGGGAACTTTTTGTTTCAAGAGTTCAATAACGTTTCTGGTAACAAAGCACCTTTAATCTACTTCCTTAAGCTCTAATTCAGCAACAAAACCATCATCAAACATCATCACAGCCATCAACCCAAAGTGGGAGTTCATAGAGCCCACGTTTAACAATTTTCCAACATCCACAACAACCCATAAGAGATCAAGAGCTAAAAGATATGCTAGACTTCCAAAAATCAAAGTTAGAAGGCTAGATTAAGACTTACTCTTGGTTGATGTTTAAGGCAGAGATTCGGTTCTTCCTTGCTCCTAAGTGAGCCGTGCAAATCCTCCCCTTTTTAGCTAGATGTGAACTCCAAGGCTTAGGCTAAGTGGTGCTAAATTTTGAGAAGATTTGGTGGTGATTTGCATGAGCTTTGAAAGAGGAAATGTTGAAGGTTTCGGTTGTTCTTTGTTGCTGTCTAGCCGTCCATGAAGCTTTGCAGAAATGAAATGAGATTGCTGGTTCCTTTGCGTACATAAGACGCTTGACGTCTAATATATTAAATACGTCAAATCAATTACAACTAGTGCCCTACGCGCGCGTTTTGTGTTCGATTTCTCTTACGTTTGTTGCACTAGTGCACTAAACCTCTAGGGCACTTACATTCATATAAATATTATTCATTCTTAATTGTCCCAAAATAATGGTCCAAAGTCCCTCAATTAAGCGCGCACGTGAAAACACGTATTTCTAATTTAGGCGCAATAAAATTGAAACCTTTGAGAAATTCTTATAACGATCGTACCACTAGCTATTACTTGTGTGTTTAAACCTAAAATTGTCTATTTTAGGACCATTGTATAGGTCTCAAATTTTTGAGCCTATTGTACTCCCAATTGGCTAAAGTGTTTAGACACGTTTTCACTTTTTCGCTAAACAAACTTATAAGAAAATATTTGTTTATTTATCTATATTTTTATTTTATTTATTTTTAAAATGAGACACTTTAGAAATATAACGAAACTATAAAACCATGTACTTAGGTCTGAAAAGGTTAGAAAATATTATTCGTGGCAAAAATTCAAATAGATAATTAATTGAGGCAAAATTAGGGGTTTTTAAAAATAATAATTTTACGAGTCCTCACGTGAATTGAGTATTAATTCCTCCATTAACCTTTCTTAATCTATTATTGATCGTTCTTAATTCTCCAATATTAATACATTCCCGATTCAAGTATAACCTAGAAAAACGTGCACCCGTCGTTCCGGACTAAACAAATTTTCGAAAAGCGAATTTTTCAACAAAACGTTTTAAAAATATAAAGAGGCGTCATTCCATATAAATGGATTTAAAATGGTCGAAATAAATAATTCGAAGAAAATGAGTGAATAATCATTTAAATATTCCAGTAATATTCTATAAAAATAAGAAAATTTTCGAGTCCTCACAGCAGCCTTCCGCTCAGCCTGAATCCGGACAGGGGACTACCTCAACCGCTCTCCCAATCAACCACAGTCTCCCCATTCTTTGATGATGCTGCCAAAGAAAAACACTTCTGGATATCCCAAAAAGGTTTCATTCCTCAACGTACCATAAATCCCTCTGAATTTCGCAAGATAGGTTTAGAATCCATTCTGCGTCTATTTGAATTCCAGAAATGGTCACATATCATTTCCATGCCTAACGTTTATTACCCTGAAATGCTATATCAATTCTTTGCCAATCTTAGGAAAGGCACTGACCACACTGAAATTATGTCCTGGGTAAATGGGGTAGATTTAGTGTTTGATCCTGAGATTGTGAATGCTGTTTTAAATATTGTTATAGAACTAGGATGCAAAAGTAAAATTGCCAATTTCTTTTCTTATGAAGAGCATCCCACTGCTGATAATCACTTTGATAGTGCTAAGATGTTGTCTTATTTTCAAAAGAAGTTTTCTGCCCCTGCTGATGCAAAACTAAATGACCTTACTCCTGTGAATCTCATTGCTTTCTCAATCATTTCAAATTTGCTTGTACCTACCGATGATCATAGGACAGATGCCAATAAAATGGAGCTGTATCTTTTTTATTGTTTTCGAGAAAAAATTCGTATTGACTTTGGCTTTGTCATGTGCAAGTTTTTATTTCGTTTTACCACTGATTCTCGTAGAAAACTGTCTTATGGAAAATTTCTTCAGAAGATTTTTGAGTTTTACAAAGTACCCATCCTTGGTGCTTGTCCCAAAGAAACGTTTTCTTCTGCCTTTACTAAGGCTTATTTTGAGCGCAAGAATCTTGTCTTTAGGGAAAATATGTGGGCTTATAAGGGGGCCACGTCTAATGAACCTAGATCTAAGGCTACACATGATCCCTTCGCACTTCATCCTCTGTTGCACTAACTTCTATTCATCCTAGGAAGACTGCCACTAAGGCATCTTCTTCTTCAAATTCTGAAGTGGTTGAGCTCTTTCGAGATCTTAAACAACATGTTCTACTTCTTGAACATGATCTCATGCTCACCATGTCATCTGAGCAACAAGCAGACTTCCTGGATAAAAAGAATCTTCTCTTTCCCCCACCTGTGGTTGAGGAAGTTCCTTATGGCAAAGAGCCACGCTCTAATGATCCAAGTTCATCAGCTCCTATTCGCTCTATGAGTCCTGCTCCCATCAACCTCACCTCTACTCCCGTGGCACCTCATGATCCTTCCACATCTGACAAAGGCAAGGAACCAGTTGGTGAAGATGCTGAAGATGATGAAGACACTGAGGAGGAGGATCTCTCTCAGTATCTGCTTACTCGAAGGACGCCTGGGTCCACTTAGTTTACCATTTAGGATCACTAGCCCTATTAGGATCATTTGCATTCTGTTTGACTGTTTTCTATTTACTGGATGTTAGATGGTTGCCTCGGACTCTTTTGTTTCTTTGATTCTGGTGCTTGTAATGTTCAAAACTGGATATGTGGATGTAATGTTTGTGATGCTCGTAAGCTATTTTGTTAAGAATGTTTAGTTCTTTTTCATGTTACTGGTTCTTGTAATGTCTCTTTACCTTTTGACTTTTGTGATGACAAAAAGGGGGAGAGATGGTATCATATGGATATGGATATGTGCGTATGGATATGCGGGATGTGTTGAATTGGCTGGACAGTTGGTAAAATGTCCGGTTCCTTAACTGTTTTTGGATGATTGAATAAATCTGTGAAGTAGCCAAGTGAGGGGGAGTTTTTCAATTTTTTGTTCTACGATTGCATGAGAAAGGGGGAACCTATTTATAATCATCAAATTTCATTTGAAACCATTATTTTGTCATCATCAAAAAGGGGGAGAATGTTATTCTTGATTTTGATGATCACAAAGCACTTTGAAATGTTTATCTAATTCTCTTCAAATATAAGTGTTTTGCTTTTTAGAGAATCAGGTATAAAGGTGTCAAGGAAAGAAAATCAATCAAAAGAAGAAGCAAAAACAGGGCACTCATGTCGGATGTCCGAAAGGAAAATGTCAGACATTGGAAAGGATGAAGAACATCAAGAAGGAAACTCTGTCGAGCGCTCGTGAGGAAGCATCGGACGTCCGGGAGGATCGGATGCACGCCTCGGACGCACAACGATCATGTCGGACGTCCGAAAAATTTCGCAAAGTCTTGATGACTCTCTGACGACGTTCGGACGCAGAAGCTGATGGACGATAAAAATCCCATCGGACGTCCGAATGACAACTGATAGGCTAAAATTTATCTATTTATTTTATTTTTATTTTCCCCTATTACCTGACTTGATGTGGATTAATTGCTGGATTCTACTCATTTTTCTTAATTTACGTATATTTCAAGGAGTAGAACGAAAATATGATAACAGGTGCCAAATTGACAGGAAAAGAATTCAGATGATAAATCTTGTCCCAAGGGCACTTTTGGAACGGGAGATGTCACGCCCATTTTGGTAATTTTCGCAAAGGAATGACGGACGGAGGGCTTCTCTTCCTGCTGTGAGCTGCCGCAATAAAGAGAAGAAGAAGACGATCAGATTGGGGGCTGGCTTTGTTTTGGAGTTTTTTTCGTCCTGTAGCTAGTTTCAATTTTGACTTGGCTTAGCCTGGAATAGCCATTCTCACGTATGTGAGGAAAAAGTAGGATCAGCCTTGACTTTTCCATTAGTAGCTTTTAGGTGTTTTCTTTTTCTTCTTCCGTCGGATGAGCCGACAAGCAAGGACAGTCCATTGTACTCTGCAACTTTACTGTGCTTTATTGTTTTGACCGGATTGAAGTTGGGCATTTCCTGAATTGATGGCCGCAGCTCTCTTTACAATTTCTGGTGGGTTTAGCTCATCAAGTATGAACTAACTTTTCCCTTCTAGTCAAGGAGCAACGAAGGCTCTGGTTCGCCTAAAAATTGTGAGATCGATTTAATTTAAACTTTTCCTTTTATTTATTGGTATTCGCATATTCCCTGATTACTATACTTATGGTTATTTAATTAATTGGTTGTCTTGGATCCGGATAATTAATTGATTAGGTAATCTATTGTCAATTGGAGTATTAAATCCGTAATTGTTTAATTACCTCAAAATAGTGGCAACTGGCACGATCAGAGTCGTGTCAGGGGGATACGCGGGCTAATCTAAAATAACCCTGGTAGTGCGTTATTTGGTCAGAATAGGGCTTCTCTAATACGTAAGGCAATTGGGGAATTAAATTCTATGGGCGTACCTAGGATTATTTCTCAATTAGAGCAGTGATTAACGGGCGTACCTTGATCACCGACACAGTAAGGAGGGGTTGACTGACATCGCTTGTTTGGTAGTTATAACCTATTTATTGATGAATAATTGGAATTGTCTTTGCTTCAATGATCAACTAGGTGAACCATTGCTGAAGTTATTCCTTGGCTAGATCCTTAATTATCACTTATTAGATTTTAGTAAATTGTTATTTAATTTCTAGTTGGCTATTTTATTTTTATCATTTTATTTTTAGTTGAATTGTTTAAATTGTCACTCCTGATATAAAACACCCCATTTGTCACTGCGAATTTGGAAAGGAACAATTACTCCCAGTCCCTGTGGATTCGACCCTGCTTACTGCTATCTACAGAAATTACTTTTAGTTTGAGCAGGTTTTATTATTGCACAGGCTTCGACAACCTGTCAATTTTTGGCGCCGTTGCTGGGGACTGGCGTTATTATTTGTTTCTTTTTAAATTCATTTTTTGTCCTAATTTTCTGATTTTCTTCTAGTGTATGTCTCGATCTTCTCGTACAGGTGATTTGATTTTTGACCCTGAAGTAGAGAAGACCGCGCGTAGAACGAGAAAGGAAACCAGACAGCTCAGAGAGGAGCACTCCAGTGCTACATCTCAGAGACCTGAGTCAGGAGTTGAACCAACAGATTCATTTGGTGGCACTTCGAGTGACTCGGAGCAAGAAGAAATCTCCATGGCTAATGCACGAACATTAAGGGAGTTGGCTGCCCCTAATTTAAATCAGCAGCCTTTGTGCATTACTTTCCCGAGTTTGAGTGAAAACACTTCATTTGAGTTAAAATCTGGTCTGATTTCTCTTTTACCCTCTTTTCATGGTTTACCAGGTGAGGAACCGTATAAGCATCTGCAGGAGTTTGATGTCGTGTGCAACAGTATGAAGCCCCCGGACATTACAGAAGAGCAGATAAAAATGAGGGCATTTCCCTTCTCCTTGAAAGATTCTGCGAAGGACTGGCTGTACTACCTGTCACCAGGTAGCATCACCACGTGGGACCAATTGAAGAAAAAATTTTTGGATAAATATTTTCCTGCATCCAGGGCTGCAAGTCTGAGGAAAGAAATTTGTGGGATCAAGCAGCATTCAGGGGAGTCACTCTATGAGTATTGAAAACGGTACAAGAACTTGTTGCACAGGTGCCCCCAACACCAGATAAGTGAGCAATTGATCATACAGTATTTTTATGATTGGCTCCTTTTCGGGGACAGGAGCATAATTGATGCTGCGAGTGGAGGGGCACTGGTGAACAAAACCCCTCAAGAAGCACGGGAGTTGATAGAGAGGATGGCAGAGAATTCACAACAATTCGGTACGAGGGAGGATTTTTCAATACGCAGGGTGAATGAGGTAGAGACACCCTCCATGCAGCAGCAGCTAACTGAGTTGACCGCGTTTGTTAGGCAACAGGCTGTGAGAAATGCATCACAAGCCAGGGTATGCGGGATTTGCACTGGTATAGGTCACTCTGCAGATATGTGCCCAATGATTCAGGAAGAAACTGCAGAACAGGTGAACATGGCTGACCACGCGCCCGTGCAAAGGAAGCAGTACGACCCTTACTCAAGCACCTACAACCCCGGGTGGAGAGATCATCCCAACCTCAGTTATGGAGGGAATAGGCAACCCAACTTTACACCGAACAGGCAGTCTAACTTTGTGCCAAATAAGCCACCAGGGTACCAGCAGCAGTACCAACCCCGACCACCTCCGCCCTCAAGCTCTGGTCAATCTTGGGAGGAGATGATGAAACAAATGATGACAACCATGGCGCAAAATCAGCAAAGGACGGAGGCAACCATTATGCAAAATCAGCAAAGGATGGAGGCAACCATTATGCAAAATCAGCAAAGGACGGACTCCGAAATGCAGGATATAAGGAATCAGATAAGTCAAATGGCATTTCACACAATGGTGAAACTTAGAGGAGGAAAAGTGTCTGCCGGACGCAAACACACACTCAGGGATGAAGATGCTGATTCTCCTAGGGCCAAAAGATCCTCCAAATGTGTCAAAAAGGGGGCAGTAAAGGCTCAAACTTCACAGCTGTGACGCCCCCACTTCTCCCTAAGGCGAACCAAAGGGTATCCGCGGAACGCCTGCCTAACTCTCGCCAGAACTCAAGCAATTCCATTCAACTTATAGCCGGACCACACAATACAAGCCAATAACTTAGATACAATAAATACGGAAGCGTTCAAGCTTAATAATCGTCATCCATTATTCAATCCACACGTCGGTATACAAAATACATTTCGCCCCAAAAGTTACATTTCCATACCCAAAAGTACAATCCAAAACCAAAGGCATAACCAAGAGTAATAGCAAACCCTAAACAAAAGTACATCAGGAGGGTTTCTTCATTTCACCTCCGAGTTCACACCTGTTAAGGAAAACAAATCTACAGGGTGAGCAAAAACGCTCGTAAGGCCAAGAACACACATGCAGACACGTAGTCCAGATAACAACCAAATAACAATTCAAGTAATAGCTTGCAAGTAATTAATAATGCCAACAAAATGTAACCAGAAACAATTCAAGGATATGGAAGCTCTCAGGAGCTAAGTTCCACATTTGCCGATGTCATTTGTATATCTCCCCGTGATGACTCTCCGTCAACCGGGTTAATATTTTCATATCCGTAGTTCACCACTTACTTCTCATCCGTCAACCATACACCGCTTCGGGCCCGCACGACATTTATAAGGCGATACTTTACGAGTATGCCAAGCGAGATCTCTCAATAGATCAAGCTTATCATGTGAATCTCATGGTTCACCGAGGTTCCCGACCAAGCCCATGCCGGCTCGAGTTCCAAGGTCGGCCTATGAGTTTGGGCGTCCCCCATGTATCATGTAAATGTCGAGGAGATTCACTCCATCGACGTATGCAATCATAGCATACCATGGGATATATTCAAGCATTCAACAGGTTTAAGCATGTATTGTAGGTCATGTAAACCAGACAGAACATGTTAGACATGAGTCATTTGTGCCAAATGAGAACGAGTGCGATTAAGTACACACTCGACTCCATTTTTTAAAATCAAATAGACTAAGCATGTAATCAGGTAAGTCAAGCATGAATCAAGACTTTAGAGTTCAAGTAGGCATACACTTGACACTCACCAAGTTATGCAAGCAAGTAGGTTGGAGAGAGAGTTCAAACTTCCACGGTAGGGTCCTCTTGGAGGTCCTCGTGTGTGCCTGAACATCGAATATTAGATAATTACTATAGGTCCCCAAGTGGTGAGAAAGATTGGACACGAGTAAGGTTCGGAAATATTTGAAAACTTCGTTTGACCTGTCTTTGAAGTTGGATTCTCAAAGGGGTGCAGGACTCAAGTAAAAATCGGATTATTATCCTTAAAATCATTGGTTGGAATCGAGTACGAGCAAAACAATTGCAAAACGAACGATCGAAATCGAAAGAGGGCAGGCCACGTCACAATCCGGCCGGAACCTGGCGGGATTGGAGGCAGTGGCTAACCTCCCTTTTTTTTTCAAATTTCACCACCAATCCGGCAGACAATCCGACCAGAAACTGGCCGGATTCAAGGCCGGATTCTGGTGGAATAGTTCCCGCGTGGATTTCCTTTGAAATTTCAGAATTTTCGATTTTTGGTCAAATCTTTGAAAAATCATAACTTCTTTTCTACTAGTCGAAACTTGATAAATTTGATACCTTTGGAATTGTCTTTCAAAGTGCTAAAAGTCCTTAGAAGACACTGTTCCATGAATCTAAGTGAAAGGTATTCAAAAATGAGCCTAAAGTTGCTGTTCTAGATTACCAGGATTGAGCCGGGGTTGATTTTTCGCTAACTTTGGAAATTCGGCAAAAATCACTCGTTGCAAACCGGCCCTTGAAACTTATAACTCAATTAGAAGTACAAGTAAAGTTTTGGACAGAATAAGCGGCTCAAGAATCGGAGTTTCGAGCACCAAGATATGGTAGCTCAAAGTTGGGAAAAATTCAAGACTGTTACAAAATTTCCAGATTTGGTTCCGACTTTGGACCTTTTATTAAGTGTCGAAACGGACTTGGATTGACACCAAATTTTGCAGTATAATACTTCCATATGAAGGGTATCTCTCTATCAAATTTCATGGAAAAATACCCTCGTAAAGGTGGTTAATCAATCAACCAAAGTTTGGAAAAATCCTTAAGGCAATCTGTCCAAATCTAAGATTTTCAAAAACGAGGCAGTCGCCGTATTTTGATCATAACTCCCTCAATTTAACTCGGAATTGGGAATGGTTGATAGTGTTAGAAAATACATTCACAGGGCTAAAATTTCACAGAAGAAATCGTTTCAAGTTTCAGCATGCAACTGGTTCGAAATTAAGCCTAAAGTTGCAGCATTATCAAATCATTTCGGCAGAACGGAGAAACAGGATAGCTGAATTCAGATGAATGGTACGGTTCACACACATGGAACCAGAATGTGCATTATACACCGTTGGAAACATGGGAACGTCTAGTTTCAAATGCCGCTAACGGCACTCGATTTCGACGTCGGAGTACGGAGTTATGGACGAAACATGAACACTGGTCTGGATTACGACGAAACCGTTTTCCAGATTACTAGCTTTGGGAATAAATTCGTTTGACCAACCAAAACTCAGTATTTTTCAATGAAAATTTTTACACAACTACTACAACATATAAACAACACAATCAAGCCATTAAATCCTCAAATTTCTGCATTAAAGTGACCGAACAGAGCAGGGGTAAAATGGTCAAACTTGGCCATTGCACTCAACGTGAGTTTCCAGCAGTTTTCCTTCAACAAATCACTAACTTAAACACTGATCCGATATCATAAACTTCATCAAGCACAAAATCAGCAACAACCCAAGAGTGGGAATTCATAGAGCCCACTTTTTTTCCAACAATACAAGCTACTAAAGTGAAGATTTCAGCTCAAATGCATAAATCAACCTCCATAAGACAAGTTTAAGGTAGTTGATCATTACCTACTTTGATGGTTGTTCAAATCAGAAAATTTCGGTCCCTTTGAAGCCTGAAGAAAACCGTGAAGCTCCTCCCTTTTTCAGCTTAAAGTGTTGTCCAAGTGTAGAGTTAAGTGTATGTGAAGTTTTGGTTGAATCTATGGAGGTTTTGGTAGTGATTTGGTGAATTTGTAGAAGGAATGGTGAAGCTGTTACGGCTGAAGCTATCCGTCCATTGCAGCTAGAAGAAATGAGATGCGGTTCTGGTTTCCTTTGCGTACAGAAGACGCTTGACGTCTAATATTTTAAATACGTCAAATCAATTACAACTAGTGCCCTACGCGCGCGTTTTGTGTTCGATTTCTCTTACGTTTGTTGCACTAGTGCACTAAACCTCTAGGGCACTTACATTCATATAAATATTATTCATTCTTAATTGTCCCAAAATAATGGTCCAAAGTCCCTCAATTAAGCGCGCACGTGAAAACACGTATTTCTAATTTAGGCGCAATAAAATTGAAACCTTTGAGAAATTCTTATAACGATCGTACCACTAGCTATTACTTGTGTGTTTAAACCTAAAATTGTCTATTTTAGGACCATTGTATAGGTCTCAAATTTTTGAGCCTATTGTACTCCCAATTGGCTAAAGTGTTTAGACACGTTTTCACTTTTTCGCTAAACAAACTTATAAGAAAATATTTGTTTATTTATCTATATTTTTATTTTATTTATTTTTAAAATGAGACACTTTAGAAATATAACGAAACTATAAAACCATGTACTTAGGTCTGAAAAGGTTAGAAAATATTATTCGTGGCAAAAATTCAAATAGATAATTAATTGAGGCAAAATTAGGGGTTTTTAAAAATAATAATTTTACGAGTCCTCACGTGAATTGAGTATTAATTCCTCCATTAACCTTTCTTAATCTATTATTGATCGTTCTTAATTCTCCAATATTAATACATTCCCGATTCAAGTATAACCTAGAAAAACGTGCACCCGTCGTTCCGGACTAAACAAATTTTCGAAAAGCGAATTTTTCAACAAAACGTTTTAAAAATATAAAGAGGCGTCATTCCATATAAATGGATTTAAAATGGTCGAAATAAATAATTCGAAGAAAATGAGTGAATAATCATTTAAATATTCCAGTAATATTCTATAAAAATAAGAAAATTTTCGAGTCCTCACAGCAGCCTTCCGCTCAGCCTGAATCCGGACAGGGGACTACCTCAACCGCTCTCCCAATCAACCACAGTCTCCCCATTCTTTGATGATGCTGCCAAAGAAAAACACTTCTGGATATCCCAAAAAGGTTTCATTCCTCAACGTACCATAAATCCCTCTGAATTTCGCAAGATAGGTTTAGAATCCATTCTGCGTCTATTTGAATTCCAGAAATGGTCACATATCATTTCCATGCCTAACGTTTATTACCCTGAAATGCTATATCAATTCTTTGCCAATCTTAGGAAAGGCACTGACCACACTGAAATTATGTCCTGGGTAAATGGGGTAGATTTAGTGTTTGATCCTGAGATTGTGAATGCTGTTTTAAATATTGTTATAGAACTAGGATGCAAAAGTAAAATTGCCAATTTCTTTTCTTATGAAGAGCATCCCACTGCTGATAATCACTTTGATAGTGCTAAGATGTTGTCTTATTTTCAAAAGAAGTTTTCTGCCCCTGCTGATGCAAAACTAAATGACCTTACTCCTGTGAATCTCATTGCTTTCTCAATCATTTCAAATTTGCTTGTACCTACCGATGATCATAGGACAGATGCCAATAAAATGGAGCTGTATCTTTTTTATTGTTTTCGAGAAAAAATTCGTATTGACTTTGGCTTTGTCATGTGCAAGTTTTTATTTCGTTTTACCACTGATTCTCGTAGAAAACTGTCTTATGGAAAATTTCTTCAGAAGATTTTTGAGTTTTACAAAGTACCCATCCTTGGTGCTTGTCCCAAAGAAACGTTTTCTTCTGCCTTTACTAAGGCTTATTTTGAGCGCAAGAATCTTGTCTTTAGGGAAAATATGTGGGCTTATAAGGGGGCCACGTCTAATGAACCTAGATCTAAGGCTACACATGATCCCTTCGCACTTCATCCTCTGTTGCACTAACTTCTATTCATCCTAGGAAGACTGCCACTAAGGCATCTTCTTCTTCAAATTCTGAAGTGGTTGAGCTCTTTCGAGATCTTAAACAACATGTTCTACTTCTTGAACATGATCTCATGCTCACCATGTCATCTGAGCAACAAGCAGACTTCCTGGATAAAAAGAATCTTCTCTTTCCCCCACCTGTGGTTGAGGAAGTTCCTTATGGCAAAGAGCCACGCTCTAATGATCCAAGTTCATCAGCTCCTATTCGCTCTATGAGTCCTGCTCCCATCAACCTCACCTCTACTCCCGTGGCACCTCATGATCCTTCCACATCTGACAAAGGCAAGGAACCAGTTGGTGAAGATGCTGAAGATGATGAAGACACTGAGGAGGAGGATCTCTCTCAGTATCTGCTTACTCGAAGGACGCCTGGGTCCACTTAGTTTACCATTTAGGATCACTAGCCCTATTAGGATCATTTGCATTCTGTTTGACTGTTTTCTATTTACTGGATGTTAGATGGTTGCCTCGGACTCTTTTGTTTCTTTGATTCTGGTGCTTGTAATGTTCAAAACTGGATATGTGGATGTAATGTTTGTGATGCTCGTAAGCTATTTTGTTAAGAATGTTTAGTTCTTTTTCATGTTACTGGTTCTTGTAATGTCTCTTTACCTTTTGACTTTTGTGATGACAAAAAGGGGGAGAGATGGTATCATATGGATATGGATATGTGCGTATGGATATGCGGGATGTGTTGAATTGGCTGGACAGTTGGTAAAATGTCCGGTTCCTTAACTGTTTTTGGATGATTGAATAAATCTGTGAAGTAGCCAAGTGAGGGGGAGTTTTTCAATTTTTTGTTCTACGATTGCATGAGAAAGGGGGAACCTATTTATAATCATCAAATTTCATTTGAAACCATTATTTTGTCATCATCAAAAAGGGGGAGAATGTTATTCTTGATTTTGATGATCACAAAGCACTTTGAAATGTTTATCTAATTCTCTTCAAATATAAGTGTTTTGCTTTTTAGAGAATCAGGTATAAAGGTGTCAAGGAAAGAAAATCAATCAAAAGAAGAAGCAAAAACAGGGCACTCATGTCGGATGTCCGAAAGGAAAATGTCAGACATTGGAAAGGATGAAGAACATCAAGAAGGAAACTCTGTCGAGCGCTCGTGAGGAAGCATCGGACGTCCGGGAGGATCGGATGCACGCCTCGGACGCACAACGATCATGTCGGACGTCCGAAAAATTTCGCAAAGTCTTGATGACTCTCTGACGACGTTCGGACGCAGAAGCTGATGGACGATAAAAATCCCATCGGACGTCCGAATGACAACTGATAGGCTAAAATTTATCTATTTATTTTATTTTTATTTTCCCCTATTACCTGACTTGATGTGGATTAATTGCTGGATTCTACTCATTTTTCTTAATTTACGTATATTTCAAGGAGTAGAACGAAAATATGATAACAGGTGCCAAATTGACAGGAAAAGAATTCAGATGATAAATCTTGTCCCAAGGGCACTTTTGGAACGGGAGATGTCACGCCCATTTTGGTAATTTTCGCAAAGGAATGACGGACGGAGGGCTTCTCTTCCTGCTGTGAGCTGCCGCAATAAAGAGAAGAAGAAGACGATCAGATTGGGGGCTGGCTTTGTTTTGGAGTTTTTTTCGTCCTGTAGCTAGTTTCAATTTTGACTTGGCTTAGCCTGGAATAGCCATTCTCACGTATGTGAGGAAAAAGTAGGATCAGCCTTGACTTTTCCATTAGTAGCTTTTAGGTGTTTTCTTTTTCTTCTTCCGTCGGATGAGCCGACAAGCAAGGACAGTCCATTGTACTCTGCAACTTTACTGTGCTTTATTGTTTTGACCGGATTGAAGTTGGGCATTTCCTGAATTGATGGCCGCAGCTCTCTTTACAATTTCTGGTGGGTTTAGCTCATCAAGTATGAACTAACTTTTCCCTTCTAGTCAAGGAGCAACGAAGGCTCTGGTTCGCCTAAAAATTGTGAGATCGATTTAATTTAAACTTTTCCTTTTATTTATTGGTATTCGCATATTCCCTGATTACTATACTTATGGTTATTTAATTAATTGGTTGTCTTGGATCCGGATAATTAATTGATTAGGTAATCTATTGTCAATTGGAGTATTAAATCCGTAATTGTTTAATTACCTCAAAATAGTGGCAACTGGCACGATCAGAGTCGTGTCAGGGGGATACGCGGGCTAATCTAAAATAACCCTGGTAGTGCGTTATTTGGTCAGAATAGGGCTTCTCTAATACGTAAGGCAATTGGGGAATTAAATTCTATGGGCGTACCTAGGATTATTTCTCAATTAGAGCAGTGATTAACGGGCGTACCTTGATCACCGACACAGTAAGGAGGGGTTGACTGACATCGCTTGTTTGGTAGTTATAACCTATTTATTGATGAATAATTGGAATTGTCTTTGCTTCAATGATCAACTAGGTGAACCATTGCTGAAGTTATTCCTTGGCTAGATCCTTAATTATCACTTATTAGATTTTAGTAAATTGTTATTTAATTTCTAGTTGGCTATTTTATTTTTATCATTTTATTTTTAGTTGAATTGTTTAAATTGTCACTCCTGATATAAAACACCCCATTTGTCACTGTGAATTTGGAAAGGAACAATTACTCCCAGTCCCTGTGGATTCGACCCTGCTTACTGCTATCTACAGAAATTACTTTTAGTTTGAACAGGTTTTATTATTGCACAGGCTTCGACAACCTGTCAATTTTTGGCGCCGTTGCTGGGGACTGGCGTTATTATTTGTTTCTTTTTAAATTCATTTTTTGTCCTAATTTTCTGATTTTCTTCTAGTGTATGTCTCGATCTTCTCGTACAGGTGATTTGATTTTTGACCCTGAAGTAGAGAAGACCGCGCGTAGAACGAGAAAGGAAACCAGACAGCTCAGAGAGGAGCACTCCAGTGCTACATCTCAGAGACCTGAGTCAGGAGTTGAACCAACAGATTCATTTGGTGGCACTTCGAGTGACTCGGAGCAAGAAGAAATCTCCATGGCTAATGCACGAACATTAAGGGAGTTGGCTGCCCCTAATTTAAATCAGCAGCCTTTGTGCATTACTTTCCCGAGTTTGAGTGAAAACACTTCATTTGAGTTAAAATCTGGTCTGATTTCTCTTTTACCCTCTTTTCATGGTTTACCAGGTGAGGAACCGTATAAGCATCTGCAGGAGTTTGATGTCGTGTGCAACAGTATGAAGCCCCCGGACATTACAGAAGAGCAGATAAAAATGAGGGCATTTCCCTTCTCCTTGAAAGATTCTGCGAAGGACTGGCTGTACTACCTGTCACCAGGTAGCATCACCACGTGGGACCAATTGAAGAAAAAATTTTTGGATAAATATTTTCCTGCATCCAGGGCTGCAAGTCTGAGGAAAGAAATTTGTGGGATCAAGCAGCATTCAGGGGAGTCACTCTATGAGTATTGAAAACGGTACAAGAACTTGTTGCACAGGTGCCCCCAACACCAGATAAGTGAGCAATTGATCATACAGTATTTTTATGATTGGCTCCTTTTCGGGGACAGGAGCATAATTGATGCTGCGAGTGGAGGGGCACTGGTGAACAAAACCCCTCAAGAAGCACGGGAGTTGATAGAGAGGATGGCAGAGAATTCACAACAATTCGGTACGAGGGAGGATTTTTCAATACGCAGGGTGAATGAGGTAGAGACACCCTCCATGCAGCAGCAGCTAACTGAGTTGACCGCGTTTGTTAGGCAACAGGCTGTGAGAAATGCATCACAAGCCAGGGTATGCGGGATTTGCACTGGTATAGGTCACTCTGCAGATATGTGCCCAATGATTCAGGAAGAAACTGCAGAACAGGTGAACATGGCTGACCACGCGCCCGTGCAAAGGAAGCAGTACGACCCTTACTCAAGCACCTACAACCCCGGGTGGAGAGATCATCCCAACCTCAGTTATGGAGGGAATAGGCAACCCAACTTTACACCGAACAGGCAGTCTAACTTTGTGCCAAATAAGCCACCAGGGTACCAGCAGCAGTACCAACCCCGACCACCTCCGCCCTCAAGCTCTGGTCAATCTTGGGAGGAGATGATGAAACAAATGATGACAACCATGGCGCAAAATCAGCAAAGGACGGAGGCAACCATTATGCAAAATCAGCAAAGGATGGAGGCAACCATTATGCAAAATCAGCAAAGGACGGACTCCGAAATGCAGGATATAAGGAATCAGATAAGTCAAATGGCATTTCACACAATGGTGAAACTTAGAGGAGGAAAAGTGTCTGCCGGACGCAAACACACACTCAGGGATGAAGATGCTGATTCTCCTAGGGCCAAAAGATCCTCCAAATGTGTCAAAAAGGGGGCAGTAAAGGCTCAAACTTCACAGCTGTGACGCCCCCACTTCTCCCTAAGGCGAACCAAAGGGTATCCGCGGAACGCCTGCCTAACTCTCGCCAGAACTCAAGCAATTCCATTCAACTTATAGCCGGACCACACAATACAAGCCAATAACTTAGATACAATAAATACGGAAGCGTTCAAGCTTAATAATCGTCATCCATTATTCAATCCACACGTCGGTATACAAAATACATTTCGCCCCAAAAGTTACATTTCCATACCCAAAAGTACAATCCAAAACCAAAGGCATAACCAAGAGTAATAGCAAACCCTAAACAAAAGTACATCAGGAGGGTTTCTTCATTTCACCTCCGAGTTCACACCTGTTAAGGAAAACAAATCTACAGGGTGAGCAAAAACGCTCGTAAGGCCAAGAACACACATGCAGACACGTAGTCCAGATAACAACCAAATAACAATTCAAGTAATAGCTTGCAAGTAATTAATAATGCCAACAAAATGTAACCAGAAACAATTCAAGGATATGGAAGCTCTCAGGAGCTAAGTTCCACATTTGCCGATGTCATTTGTATATCTCCCCGTGATGACTCTCCGTCAACCGGGTTAATATTTTCATATCCGTAGTTCACCACTTACTTCTCATCCGTCAACCATACACCGCTTCGGGCCCGCACGACATTTATAAGGCGATACTTTACGAGTATGCCAAGCGAGATCTCTCAATAGATCAAGCTTATCATGTGAATCTCATGGTTCACCGAGGTTCCCGACCAAGCCCATGCCGGCTCGAGTTCCAAGGTCGGCCTATGAGTTTGGGCGTCCCCCATGTATCATGTAAATGTCGAGGAGATTCACTCCATCGACGTATGCAATCATAGCATACCATGGGATATATTCAAGCATTCAACAGGTTTAAGCATGTATTGTAGGTCATGTAAACCAGACAGAACATGTTAGACATGAGTCATTTGTGCCAAATGAGAACGAGTGCGATTAAGTACACACTCGACTCCATTTTTTAAAATCAAATAGACTAAGCATGTAATCAGGTAAGTCAAGCATGAATCAAGACTTTAGAGTTCAAGTAGGCATACACTTGACACTCACCAAGTTATGCAAGCAAGTAGGTTGGAGAGAGAGTTCAAACTTCCACGGTAGGGTCCTCTTGGAGGTCCTCGTGTGTGCCTGAACATCGAATATTAGATAATTACTATAGGTCCCCAAGTGGTGAGAAAGATTGGACACGAGTAAGGTTCGGAAATATTTGAAAACTTCGTTTGACCTGTCTTTGAAGTTGGATTCTCAAAGGGGTGCAGGACTCAAGTAAAAATCGGATTATTATCCTTAAAATCATTGGTTGGAATCGAGTACGAGCAAAACAATTGCAAAACGAACGATCGAAATCGAAAGAGGGCAGGCCACGTCACAATCCGGCCGGAACCTGGCGGGATTGGAGGCAGTGGCTAACCTCCCTTTTTTTTTCAAATTTCACCACCAATCCGGCAGACAATCCGACCAGAAACTGGCCGGATTCAAGGCCGGATTCTGGTGGAATAGTTCCCGCGTGGATTTCCTTTGAAATTTCAGAATTTTCGATTTTTGGTCAAATCTTTGAAAAATCATAACTTCTTTTCTACTAGTCGAAACTTGATAAATTTGATACCTTTGGAATTGTCTTTCAAAGTGCTAAAAGTCCTTAGAAGACACTGTTCCATGAATCTAAGTGAAAGGTATTCAAAAATGAGCCTAAAGTTGCTGTTCTAGATTACCAGGATTGAGCCGGGGTTGATTTTTCGCTAACTTTGGAAATTCGGCAAAAATCACTCGTTGCAAACCGGCCCTTGAAACTTATAACTCAATTAGAAGTACAAGTAAAGTTTTGGACAGAATAAGCGGCTCAAGAATCGGAGTTTCGAGCACCAAGATATGGTAGCTCAAAGTTGGGAAAAATTCAAGACTGTTACAAAATTTCCAGATTTGGTTCCGACTTTGGACCTTTTATTAAGTGTCGAAACGGACTTGGATTGACACCAAATTTTGCAGTATAATACTTCCATATGAAGGGTATCTCTCTATCAAATTTCATGGAAAAATACCCTCGTAAAGGTGGTTAATCAATCAACCAAAGTTTGGAAAAATCCTTAAGGCAATCTGTCCAAATCTAAGATTTTCAAAAACGAGGCAGTCGCCGTATTTTGATCATAACTCCCTCAATTTAACTCGGAATTGGGAATGGTTGATAGTGTTAGAAAATACATTCACAGGGCTAAAATTTCACAGAAGAAATCGTTTCAAGTTTCAGCATGCAACTGGTTCGAAATTAAGCCTAAAGTTGCAGCATTATCAAATCATTTCGGCAGAACGGAGAAACAGGATAGCTGAATTCAGATGAATGGTACGGTTCACACACATGGAACCAGAATGTGCATTATACACCGTTGGAAACATGGGAACGTCTAGTTTCAAATGCCGCTAACGGCACTCGATTTCGACGTCGGAGTACGGAGTTATGGACGAAACATGAACACTGGTCTGGATTACGACGAAACCGTTTTCCAGATTACTAGCTTTGGGAATAAATTCGTTTGACCAACCAAAACTCAGTATTTTTCAATGAAAATTTTTACACAACTACTACAACATATAAACAACACAATCAAGCCATTAAATCCTCAAATTTCTGCATTAAAGTGACCGAACAGAGCAGGGGTAAAATGGTCAAACTTGGCCATTGCACTCAACGTGAGTTTCCAGCAGTTTTCCTTCAACAAATCACTAACTTAAACACTGATCCGATATCATAAACTTCATCAAGCACAAAATCAGCAACAACCCAAGAGTGGGAATTCATAGAGCCCACTTTTTTTCCAACAATACAAGCTACTAAAGTGAAGATTTCAGCTCAAATGCATAAATCAACCTCCATAAGACAAGTTTAAGGTAGTTGATCATTACCTACTTTGATGGTTGTTCAAATCAGAAAATTTCGGTCCCTTTGAAGCCTGAAGAAAACCGTGAAGCTCCTCCCTTTTTCAGCTTAAAGTGTTGTCCAAGTGTAGAGTTAAGTGTATGTGAAGTTTTGGTTGAATCTATGGAGGTTTTGGTAGTGATTTGGTGAATTTGTAGAAGGAATGGTGAAGCTGTTACGGCTGAAGCTATCCGTCCATTGCAGCTAGAAGAAATGAGATGCGGTTCTGGTTTCCTTTGCGTACAGAAGACGCTTGACGTCTAATATTTTAAATACGTCAAATCAATTACAACTAGTGCCCTACGCGCGCGTTTTGTGTTCGATTTCTCTTACGTTTGTTGCACTAGTGCACTAAACCTCTAGGGCACTTACATTCATATAAATATTATTCATTCTTAATTGTCCCAAAATAATGGTCCAAAGTCCCTCAATTAAGCGCACACGTGAAAACACGTATTTCTAATTTAGGCGCAATAAAATTGAAACCTTTGAGAAATTCTTATAACGATCGTACCACTAGCTATTACTTGTGTGTTTAAACCTAAAATTGTCTATTTTAGGACCATTGTATAGGTCTCAAATTTTTGAGCCTATTGTACTCCCAATTGGCTAAAGTGTTTAGACACGTTTTCACTTTTTCGCTAAACAAACTTATAAGAAAATATTTGTTTATTTATCTATATTTTTATTTTATTTATTTTTAAAATGAGACACTTTAGAAATATAACGAAACTATAAAACCATGTACTTAGGTCTGAAAAGGTTAGAAAATATTATTCGTGGCAAAAATTCAAATAGATAATTAATTGAGGCAAAATTAGGGGTTTTTAAAAATAATAATTTTACGAGTCCTCACGTGAATTGAGTATTAATTCCTCCATTAACCTTTCTTAATCTATTATTGATCGTTCTTAATTCTCCAATATTAATACATTCCCGATTCAAGTATAACCTAGAAAAACGTGCACCCGTCGTTCCGGACTAAACAAATTTTCGAAAAGCGAATTTTTCAACAAAACGTTTTAAAAATATAAAGAGGCGTCATTCCATATAAATGGATTTAAAATGGTCGAAATAAATAATTCGAAGAAAATGAGTGAATAATCATTTAAATATTCCAGTAATATTCTATAAAAATAAGAAAATTTTCGAGTCCTCACAGCAGCCTTCCGCTCAGCCTGAATCCGGACAGGGGACTACCTCAACCGCTCTCCCAATCAACCACAGTCTCCCCATTCTTTGATGATGCTGCCAAAGAAAAACACTTCTGGATATCCCAAAAAGGTTTCATTCCTCAACGTACCATAAATCCCTCTGAATTTCGCAAGATAGGTTTAGAATCCATTCTGCGTCTATTTGAATTCCAGAAATGGTCACATATCATTTCCATGCCTAACGTTTATTACCCTGAAATGCTATATCAATTCTTTGCCAATCTTAGGAAAGGCACTGACCACACTGAAATTATGTCCTGGGTAAATGGGGTAGATTTAGTGTTTGATCCTGAGATTGTGAATGCTGTTTTAAATATTGTTATAGAACTAGGATGCAAAAGTAAAATTGCCAATTTCTTTTCTTATGAAGAGCATCCCACTGCTGATAATCACTTTGATAGTGCTAAGATGTTGTCTTATTTTCAAAAGAAGTTTTCTGCCCCTGCTGATGCAAAACTAAATGACCTTACTCCTGTGAATCTCATTGCTTTCTCAATCATTTCAAATTTGCTTGTACCTACCGATGATCATAGGACAGATGCCAATAAAATGGAGCTGTATCTTTTTTATTGTTTTCGAGAAAAAATTCGTATTGACTTTGGCTTTGTCATGTGCAAGTTTTTATTTCGTTTTACCACTGATTCTCGTAGAAAACTGTCTTATGGAAAATTTCTTCAGAAGATTTTTGAGTTTTACAAAGTACCCATCCTTGGTGCTTGTCCCAAAGAAACGTTTTCTTCTGCCTTTACTAAGGCTTATTTTGAGCGCAAGAATCTTGTCTTTAGGGAAAATATGTGGGCTTATAAGGGGGCCACGTCTAATGAACCTAGATCTAAGGCTACACATGATCCCTTCGCACTTCATCCTCTGTTGCACTAACTTCTATTCATCCTAGGAAGACTGCCACTAAGGCATCTTCTTCTTCAAATTCTGAAGTGGTTGAGCTCTTTCGAGATCTTAAACAACATGTTCTACTTCTTGAACATGATCTCATGCTCACCATGTCATCTGAGCAACAAGCAGACTTCCTGGATAAAAAGAATCTTCTCTTTCCCCCACCTGTGGTTGAGGAAGTTCCTTATGGCAAAGAGCCACGCTCTAATGATCCAAGTTCATCAGCTCCTATTCGCTCTATGAGTCCTGCTCCCATCAACCTCACCTCTACTCCCGTGGCACCTCATGATCCTTCCACATCTGACAAAGGCAAGGAACCAGTTGGTGAAGATGCTGAAGATGATGAAGACACTGAGGAGGAGGATCTCTCTCAGTATCTGCTTACTCGAAGGACGCCTGGGTCCACTTAGTTTACCATTTAGGATCACTAGCCCTATTAGGATCATTTGCATTCTGTTTGACTGTTTTCTATTTACTGGATGTTAGATGGTTGCCTCGGACTCTTTTGTTTCTTTGATTCTGGTGCTTGTAATGTTCAAAACTGGATATGTGGATGTAATGTTTGTGATGCTCGTAAGCTATTTTGTTAAGAATGTTTAGTTCTTTTTCATGTTACTGGTTCTTGTAATGTCTCTTTACCTTTTGACTTTTGTGATGACAAAAAGGGGGAGAGATGGTATCATATGGATATGGATATGTGCGTATGGATATGCGGGATGTGTTGAATTGGCTGGACAGTTGGTAAAATGTCCGGTTCCTTAACTGTTTTTGGATGATTGAATAAATCTGTGAAGTAGCCAAGTGAGGGGGAGTTTTTCAATTTTTTGTTCTACGATTGCATGAGAAAGGGGGAACCTATTTATAATCATCAAATTTCATTTGAAACCATTATTTTGTCATCATCAAAAAGGGGGAGAATGTTATTCTTGATTTTGATGATCACAAAGCACTTTGAAATGTTTATCTAATTCTCTTCAAATATAAGTGTTTTGCTTTTTAGAGAATCAGGTATAAAGGTGTCAAGGAAAGAAAATCAATCAAAAGAAGAAGCAAAAACAGGGCACTCATGTCGGATGTCCGAAAGGAAAATGTCAGACATTGGAAAGGATGAAGAACATCAAGAAGGAAACTCTGTCGAGCGCTCGTGAGGAAGCATCGGACGTCCGGGAGGATCGGATGCACGCCTCGGACGCACAACGATCATGTCGGACGTCCGAAAAATTTCGCAAAGTCTTGATGACTCTCTGACGACGTTCGGACGCAGAAGCTGATGGACGATAAAAATCCCATCGGACGTCCGAATGACAACTGATAGGCTAAAATTTATCTATTTATTTTATTTTTATTTTCCCCTATTACCTGACTTGATGTGGATTAATTGCTGGATTCTACTCATTTTTCTTAATTTACGTATATTTCAAGGAGTAGAACGAAAATATGATAACAGGTGCCAAATTGACAGGAAAAGAATTCAGATGATAAATCTTGTCCCAAGGGCACTTTTGGAACGGGAGATGTCACGCCCATTTTGGTAATTTTCGCAAAGGAATGACGGACGGAGGGCTTCTCTTCCTGCTGTGAGCTGCCGCAATAAAGAGAAGAAGAAGACGATCAGATTGGGGGCTGGCTTTGTTTTGGAGTTTTTTTCGTCCTGTAGCTAGTTTCAATTTTGACTTGGCTTAGCCTGGAATAGCCATTCTCACGTATGTGAGGAAAAAGTAGGATCAGCCTTGACTTTTCCATTAGTAGCTTTTAGGTGTTTTCTTTTTCTTCTTCCGTCGGATGAGCCGACAAGCAAGGACAGTCCATTGTACTCTGCAACTTTACTGTGCTTTATTGTTTTGACCGGATTGAAGTTGGGCATTTCCTGAATTGATGGCCGCAGCTCTCTTTACAATTTCTGGTGGGTTTAGCTCATCAAGTATGAACTAACTTTTCCCTTCTAGTCAAGGAGCAACGAAGGCTCTGGTTCGCCTAAAAATTGTGAGATCGATTTAATTTAAACTTTTCCTTTTATTTATTGGTATTCGCATATTCCCTGATTACTATACTTATGGTTATTTAATTAATTGGTTGTCTTGGATCCGGATAATTAATTGATTAGGTAATCTATTGTCAATTGGAGTATTAAATCCGTAATTGTTTAATTACCTCAAAATAGTGGCAACTGGCACGATCAGAGTCGTGTCAGGGGGATACGCGGGCTAATCTAAAATAACCCTGGTAGTGCGTTATTTGGTCAGAATAGGGCTTCTCTAATACGTAAGGCAATTGGGGAATTAAATTCTATGGGCGTACCTAGGATTATTTCTCAATTAGAGCAGTGATTAACGGGCGTACCTTGATCACCGACACAGTAAGGAGGGGTTGACTGACATCGCTTGTTTGGTAGTTATAACCTATTTATTGATGAATAATTGGAATTGTCTTTGCTTCAATGATCAACTAGGTGAACCATTGCTGAAGTTATTCCTTGGCTAGATCCTTAATTATCACTTATTAGATTTTAGTAAATTGTTATTTAATTTCTAGTTGGCTATTTTATTTTTATCATTTTATTTTTAGTTGAATTGTTTAAATTGTCACTCCTGATATAAAACACCCCATTTGTCACTGCGAATTTGGAAAGGAACAATTACTCCCAGTCCCTGTGGATTCGACCCTGCTTACTGCTATCTACAGAAATTACTTTTAGTTTGAGCAGGTTTTATTATTGCACAGGCTTCGACAACCTGTCAATTTTTGGCGCCGTTGCTGGGGACTGGCGTTATTATTTGTTTCTTTTTAAATTCATTTTTTGTCCTAATTTTCTGATTTTCTTCTAGTGTATGTCTCGATCTTCTCGTACAGGTGATTTGATTTTTGACCCTGAAGTAGAGAAGACCGCGCGTAGAACGAGAAAGGAAACCAGACAGCTCAGAGAGGAGCACTCCAGTGCTACATCTCAGAGACCTGAGTCAGGAGTTGAACCAACAGATTCATTTGGTGGCACTTCGAGTGACTCGGAGCAAGAAGAAATCTCCATGGCTAATGCACGAACATTAAGGGAGTTGGCTGCCCCTAATTTAAATCAGCAGCCTTTGTGCATTACTTTCCCGAGTTTGAGTGAAAACACTTCATTTGAGTTAAAATCTGGTCTGATTTCTCTTTTACCCTCTTTTCATGGTTTACCAGGTGAGGAACCGTATAAGCATCTGCAGGAGTTTGATGTCGTGTGCAACAGTATGAAGCCCCCGGACATTACAGAAGAGCAGATAAAAATGAGGGCATTTCCCTTCTCCTTGAAAGATTCTGCGAAGGACTGGCTGTACTACCTGTCACCAGGTAGCATCACCACGTGGGACCAATTGAAGAAAAAATTTTTGGATAAATATTTTCCTGCATCCAGGGCTGCAAGTCTGAGGAAAGAAATTTGTGGGATCAAGCAGCATTCAGGGGAGTCACTCTATGAGTATTGAAAACGGTACAAGAACTTGTTGCACAGGTGCCCCCAACACCAGATAAGTGAGCAATTGATCATACAGTATTTTTATGATTGGCTCCTTTTCGGGGACAGGAGCATAATTGATGCTGCGAGTGGAGGGGCACTGGTGAACAAAACCCCTCAAGAAGCACGGGAGTTGATAGAGAGGATGGCAGAGAATTCACAACAATTCGGTACGAGGGAGGATTTTTCAATACGCAGGGTGAATGAGGTAGAGACACCCTCCATGCAGCAGCAGCTAACTGAGTTGACCGCGTTTGTTAGGCAACAGGCTGTGAGAAATGCATCACAAGCCAGGGTATGCGGGATTTGCACTGGTATAGGTCACTCTGCAGATATGTGCCCAATGATTCAGGAAGAAACTGCAGAACAGGTGAACATGGCTGACCACGCGCCCGTGCAAAGGAAGCAGTACGACCCTTACTCAAGCACCTACAACCCCGGGTGGAGAGATCATCCCAACCTCAGTTATGGAGGGAATAGGCAACCCAACTTTACACCGAACAGGCAGTCTAACTTTGTGCCAAATAAGCCACCAGGGTACCAGCAGCAGTACCAACCCCGACCACCTCCGCCCTCAAGCTCTGGTCAATCTTGGGAGGAGATGATGAAACAAATGATGACAACCATGGCGCAAAATCAGCAAAGGACGGAGGCAACCATTATGCAAAATCAGCAAAGGATGGAGGCAACCATTATGCAAAATCAGCAAAGGACGGACTCCGAAATGCAGGATATAAGGAATCAGATAAGTCAAATGGCCACAACAATTAACCGTTTGGATTCCCAGAACCAAGGGAAGCTGCCATCTCAACCTGAGTTGAACCCGAAGAATGTGAGCGCCATGACCCTAAGGAGCGGGAAAGAAATTCAGGGGCCTGAACCTGTGATCCCTAAGGATAAGGATGAGGAAAAGATCGAAAATGAGCTTGAAAGGGAGAACAGCAATGGTGCAGATCTAAAGGTACTTCCTGACCCAGTAATTACAGTTAAAACTAACCCGCCTCCTTTTCCTAGCAGGTTAGAAAAACCAAAGAAGCAGGATAAGGAAAAGGAGATTTTGGAGGTTTTTCGCAAGGTCGAGATAAATATCCCCCTGTTAGACGCGATCAAACAAGTACCAAAATATGCCAAATTCCTAAGGGACTTGTGTGTCAACCGAAGGAGGTTGAGGGGAGATGAACGGGTCATTGTTGGGGAGAATGTGTCAGCGGTCCTGCAGAGAAAACTTCCACCCAAGTGCGGGGACCCAGGTATGTTTACTATCCCCTGTAGGATAGGGAACACTGTGATTAGAAGGGCCATGTTGGATTTGGGAGCATCAATTAATGTCATGCCTAAATCTATATATGTTTCTCTGAAGTTAGGTCCATTAAAAGAAACTGGAATAATCATTCAATTAGCTGACCGCACTAATGCATATCCTGATGGGTTGATTGAAGATGTGTTGGTAAAAGTAAATGATTTGGTGTTTCCAACTGATTTTTATGTATTTGATATGGATGATGACCATTCCTCCGATCCCTCACCTTTGTTGTTAGGTAGACCCTTTATGAGCACAGCACAAACAAAAATTGATGTTAATAATGGTACCTTATCCATGGAATTTGATGGGGAAACTGTGCACTTTAATATCTTTGATACTATGAAATATCCCTCAAACTCCAACTTTAGCTCAGTTTTCTCTGTGAGTGCTATTGACCCTGCGGTGCAGGAAGTATTTGAAACTGTTGGCAGGGATGAGTTGGAGGTAGCTTTGACCAAGCACCTCGAGTTGGAGACAACTCCTGAGGTGGAGTGGAGTGAAGATCTAAAATGCACAATAGGTGCATTACACTCATTGCAGATCACCACGAAAAGGTATGAAGTCTTACCTATTTTTACTCCCGAACCTCACCAGAGGGTATTGTCATCTGTGGTGCAGGCACCTGTACTGGAGTTGAAACCTCTACCAGAGCACCTGAAATATGCATATCTGGGTGATAATGAGACACTCCCGGTGATTATCTCATCGGCACTGTCAAAAACCCAGGAGGAGAAACTGATCCGGGTCCTTAGAGAGCATAGAGAGGCGATAGGTTGGACAATTGCGGACATTAAGGGGATCAGTCCGGCCATCTGTATGCACCGGATTAGACTAGATGAGGATGCCAAACCTGTACGACAGGCTCAAAGGAGGCTTAACCCCCTCATGATGGAGGTGGTGAAGAAGGAAATTTTGAAATTGTTAGATGTGGGGATTATTTTTGCAATATCAGATAGCCCTTGGGTGAGCCCGGTCCAGGTAGTCCCAAAGAAGGCAGGAGTGACAGTAGAGGCCAACCAAACGGGTGAACTCGTGCCAGTGCGAAAACCCACTGGATGGAGGCAGTGTATTGACTACCGCAGGCTGAACGCCGTCACCAAAAAGGACCATTTCCCTCTTCCTTTCATTGACCAAATGGTTGAACGTTTAGCTTGTAGAGCTTACTATTGCTTTTTGGATGGATTTTCAGGATATTTTCAGATAGCAATTGCACCAGAGGATCAAGAGAAGACAACCTTCACGTGCCCGTTCGGGACCTTTGCTTATAGACGAATGCCATTCGGGTTGTGCAATGCACCTGCAACATTCCAGAGGTGTATGGTAAGTATTTTTTCTGAATATGTGGAGAAAATAATTGAAGTTTTCATGGATGATTTCAGTGTGTATGGTGATAGTTTTGATACATGTCTAGATAACCTGAAATTGATCCTGATAAGGTGTATAGAGACTAATCTTGTGCTTAATTGGGAAAAATGTCATTTTATGGTTGAGCACGGGATAGTCCTGGGTCATATTGTATCGTCTAGGGGCATCGAGGTTGACAGGGCTAAAATAGATATTATATCTGCTTTGCCTTACCCCGCTAGTGTGCGGGAGGTACGCTCTTTCCTTGGACATGCAGGTTTCTATCGGAGGTTCATCAAGGATTTTTCAAAAATTGGGGCCCCGTTGTTCCAACTCTTACAAAAGGAGGTGACCTTCGAATTCAATGACAAATGTGAGAAAGCTTTCGACAAGTTGAAAGAGTTGTTGACCTCACCCCCAATCATCCAGCCCCCTGACTGGAGTCTACCATTTGAGATCATGTGCGATGCCAGTGATCATGCTGTAGGGGCTGTGTTGGGGCAAAGAATGGGAAAGGCAGCCCACGTCATCTACTATGCGTCCCGAGCACTGAATGGAGCTCAACTGAATTACTCCACTACTGAGAAGGAGCTACTTGCAGTTATTTTTGCTTTAGAAAAATTCAGGTCATATTTGTTAGGTGCTAAAGTAATTGTATTTTCTGATCATGCAGCATTAAGGTACCTAATGACCAAGAAGGATGCCAAACCGAGACTCATCAGGTGGATATTGCTACTGCAGGAATTTGACTTAGAGATAAGAGATAAAAAAGGCTCAGAGAATCTAGTAGCAGACCATTTGAGTCGCATACCAGTTGGGGAGGATAGCGAGCCGTTGAAAGATGCATTCCCTGAAGAGCATTTATTTTCTTTAAATTCTCAATTGCCTTGGTATGCTGATCTGGTCAATTATTTGGTAACTGGTAATTTTCCTGCAGGTTGGCCAAAATCGAAGAGGGATAAATTGAAGAGCGACGCCAAGTACTTCATCTGGGATGACCCGTACCTGTGGAAGAGATGTGCAGATCAAGTGATGCGGAGATGTGTAAGTGAAGTGGAATTTCAATCAATTTTAGCTTTCTGTCATACTTTTGCCTGTGGAGGTCATTTTGGACCCAAGAGAACTGCTCATAAGGTTTTAGAAAGTGGATTTTATTGGCCTTCATTGTTTAGGGATGCCTATGTGTTCTGTAAGTCATGTGATCGCTGTCAAAGGGTAGGTAATATAGCCCGTAGAGATCAAATGCCCCAAGTCCCGTTGATTTTTGTTGAAATTTTTTATGTTTGGGGTATAGATTTCATGGGGCCTTTTCCTACTTCTTTTGGTTTTATATATATTTTGCTGGCAGTTGATTATGTGTCTAAATGGGTGGAGACTAAGGCCACTAGGACTAATGACTCGAAAGTAATTGCAGATTTTATCAGAGCTAATATTTTTGTGTGATTTGGAATGCCAAGAGCTATTGTCAGTGATAGGGGAACGCACTTCTGCAACAAAACCATAGCTGCATTGTTTCGCAAGTATGGTGTACTCCACAGGGTCTCAACGTCGTACCACCCTCAAACCAATGGACAGGCGGAGGTGTCGAATCGTGAAATCAAATCCATCTTGGAGAAAATGGTACGCCCCGATAGGAAAGACTGGAGTCAACGGTTGGAGGATGCACTCTGGGCCTATCGGACGGCGTACAAGACTCCTATAGGGATGTCACCGTACAGGCTGGTATTCGGGAAGCCGTGCCACCTTCCAGTGGAGTTCGAGCACAAGGTTTTTTGGGCGATAAAGCAATACAACATGAATCTAGAGGAGGCCGGTGCCCAACGAAAGTTGGATTTGCAATAATTGGAGGAGATTCAGAACGAAACCTACGAAAATGCATTAATTTATAAGGAGAGAAGCCGGACATTTCATGACCAACAAATTTCAAGAAAAACATTTGAAGTTGGTCAGAAGGTCCTCCTATACCAATCAAGGCTCAAGCTATTCCCAGGTAAGCTACGTTCCCGTTGGATTGGACCTTTTATTGTTACTCACGTTTTTCCATATGGTGCAGTCGAAATCCGAAGTGCTAAGACAGACAACAAGTTTGTGGTGAATGGACACCGTCTCAAACACTATTACGAAAGTTTTTCAGGTGGAGAAGTGGAGACAGTACATCTAGACGCACCACCGTGTCTTAATCAGTGACACTTTACCATGTCTAGCCAAAGACATTAAAGAAAGGCGCTCCTTGGGAGGCAACCCAATTGTTTTTTAATTGTTTGTTCATTTTCGTGTGGTAGTTTAGATGTGTTCTCTTGAATTCGATTGATTTTGGGTTTCAATTTTCGTTTTTGCTGATTTATAGGTGCCCTTCAGTCATGACGCGCCCGCGTGGTGATGTGCAGGAAGCTCACGATCAGAAACTTCACAAACTTCTGGGAGCTCTCTTGCCCTCATGACGCACCCGCGTCACGTTCGCGGGAAAGGTAAGGATTCAAAAAAACAAAGAGAAAAAGAAAAAATAGAATAAACATTTCTTATCACCGTAGCTTTAGTTTCCAAATTTCAAAAAAAAAAAAAAAAAAAAAAAGAACGAAAAATTATATCCGTGGCTCAAAGAGCCTCATAACTGAAAAAAAAACATCAATTTCTCTCTTTTTCTTTTTCTTTTCTTTCTTTTCTTTCTTTTTCTTTCTTTCTTTCTTTCTTCTTTCCCTTTTCTTTCTTTCTTCTCCCTTGTTTCCTCTTCTTCTCTGTTGTCCGATTCCCTTTGCCCGCCGCCCAACTCACGCACGCTGCCACACACTCACGGCCCCGCTGCTCCCTTTCTCTCTGTGCACGCCGACCGAGCGCCGCGCCATCAGTCCCACCAGCTCCGCTCACGCCGCGAGCTCTCCCCCTCTCTCTTCGATCCGCAGCCATCAGTCGCAACCCACGCCTCCACTGCTGCCAACCAGCAGATCTCCATCGCCTGCCATCCACTTGCGCCGCCCAACCGCGACGCACGCCGACCACCCCAGCTCCGCCTGCGCGCTCTGCCCAAGCCGACGCCATCGCTGCTGAAATCGCGCGCTGCGGCTGCTCTGTGCGTCTCTCTCTCACAGCTCCACTCCGCCACGGCTGCCGCACATCGCGGCCCATCACCACCTACGCGCACCCCAACTGCGCGACTCTGCCCCTGCGCTGACCGCTGCTCTCTCGCGGCTGCAGTTTGGTAGATTGGGCAATGACCATTATCAAATTTTGGTGTCTTATGCTTGAGGACAAGCATGGTTTTGGTGTGGGGGGAATTGATAGGCTAAAATTTATCTATTTATTTTATTTTTATTTTCCCCTATTACCTGACTTGATGTGGATTAATTGCTGGATTCTACTCATTTTTCTTAATTTACGTATATTTCAGGGAGTAGAACGAAAATATGATAACAGGTGCCAAATTGACAGGAAAAGAATTCAGATGATAAATCTTGTCCCAAGGGCACTTTTGGAACGGGAGATGTCACGCCCATTTTGGTAATTTTCGCAAAGGAATGACGGACGGAGGGCTTCTCTTCCTGCTGTGAGCTGCCGCAATAAAGAGAAGAAGAAGACGATCAGATTGGGGGCTGGCTTTGTTTTGGAGTTTTTTTCGTCCTGTAGCTAGTTTCAATTTTGACTTGGCTTAGCCTGGAATAGCCATTCTCACGTATGTGAGGAAAAAGTAGGATCAGCCTTGACTTTTCCATTAGTAGCTTTTAGGTGTTTTCTTTTTCTTCTTCCGTCGGATGAGCCGACAAGCAAGGACAGTCCATTGTACTCTGCAACTTTACTGTGCTTTATTGTTTTGACCGGATTGAAGTTGGGCATTTCCTGAATTGATGGCCGCAGCTCTCTTTACAATTTCTGGTGGGTTTAGCTCATCAAGTATGAACTAACTTTTCCCTTCTAGTCAAGGAGCAACGAAGGCTCTGGTTCGCCTAAAAATTGTGAGATCGATTTAATTTAAACTTTTCCTTTTATTTATTGGTATTCGCATATTCCCTGATTACTATACTTATGGTTATTTAATTAATTGGTTGTCTTGGATCCGGATAATTAATTGATTAGGTAATCTATTGTCAATTGGAGTATTAAATCCGTAATTGTTTAATTACCTCAAAATAGTGGCAACTGGCACGATCAGAGTCGTGTCAGGGGGATACGCGGGCTAATCTAAAATAACCCTGGTAGTGCGTTATTTGGTCAGAATAGGGCTTCTCTAATACGTAAGGCAATTGGGGAATTAAATTCTATGGGCGTACCTAGGATTATTTCTCAATTAGAGCAGTGATTAACGGGCGTACCTTGATCACCGACACAGTAAGGAGGGGTTGACTGACATCGCTTGTTTGGTAGTTATAACCTATTTATTGATGAATAATTGGAATTGTCTTTGCTTCAATGATCAACTAGGTGAACCATTGCTGAAGTTATTCCTTGGCTAGATCCTTAATTATCACTTATTAGATTTTAGTAAATTGTTATTTAATTTCTAGTTGGCTATTTTATTTTTATCATTTTATTTTTAGTTGAATTGTTTAAATTGTCACTCCTGATATAAAACACCCCATTTGTCACTGTGAATTTGGAAAGGAACAATTACTCCCAGTCCCTGTGGATTCGACCCTGCTTACTGCTATCTACAGAAATTACTTTTAGTTTGAACAGGTTTTATTATTGCACAGGCTTCGACAACCTGTCAACAACTTGGCTGATTTTCGGTAGGGCTGCAAACGAGCCGAGCCGAGTCGAGCTTTGAGCTAATCGAGCCGAGTCTCGACTAAATTTTACCAAGCTCGAGCTCGACGAGCCGGCAAATTTCGAGCTCGAGCTCGACTCGAATCAAGTCGAGCCGAGCGAGCTCGAGCTGGTGTTCGAAAAAAAAAATAAAAAATAATTATTTTATTTTTTAAAAAATAATAAAATAATATTTTTTCTTAATAAATAAAAATATTAAGGATATATACGTAATTTTACTATGAAAATAAAAAATAAAAAAAAATATATAATATACGTAATTTTATTATTAAATAAAAATAAAAAAATATATATATATATACCCAAGCTCGCGAGCCGGCTCGCGAGCTAACGAGCTTAATATTTTGAGCTCGAGCTCGAGCCGCTCGCGAGCGGCTCGATTCGTTTGCAGCCCTAATTTTCGGACGATGGGATCAGACGATGACTAAGCTGTCGGATGTCCGACAGCCCCAATGGCTAGCTGACTCTTCATCTGCCTTCTATCCGTTGGAAGCATTAATGAAACCCATTTTTGGTCCCCTTTAAATACAAACGATTCTGAACCAGAGAGAGACTTTTGCACACTTTGTTTACAAGATCTCAAGAGATATTTTAGCTAGAAAATAGTCTCCTAAGCAAGGTTTGTTCTCCAAGTAGTGTGAAGTTCTTGTAGCACTTCTCTTGTGTTTGAAATTTTCAATAGTGTAGCTTTGTTGAGAGTTTTCTGAGTGATAGTAAAACTTCCTAGCTTGACTAAGTGAGGCTTGGGGCAAGGAGGAAGTGATCCCTTCATTGTACATTGAGTTGATTATTTTTCATCAAAGAGAAGGTGCTCATCTTTGTGATTGGTTTTCAAGTTTGAGGAAAGCTTGGTAGACAATCGGTTTGATACTCTATCTTACTCCTTTTAGTTTAATAAAATTCTCATTGCCTATATACATTCTTATTTCTGATCAACATTGCTCTCTTCTTTAAATTTATTTGGCTGATCACTACTTGAAAAGAAGGTAAATTTTTTATTAAAGAAAAAGTGCATAAACTTAATAAAGTATTTTTAATCAACCTAATTCACCCCCATCTTAGGTTGTCTTTGGGCCTTACAAACTCATGCATCAATAGGACATTATCTGAAATATTTCAACCTTTTAAAAAGGCACTTTGCCTCTTAGATATCAGACTTTCCAAAATTTGTTTAAATAATTCAGTAAGCACCCTAGAAATTAGAATATATTTCTTAGAGTGCATTGCAACAAGCAACAAGACCATATTCCTTCATTCCCACAGGTGAAGCTATCTTGGGAACCAAAGTGATGATTGTACTATTCAATCCTATAGCCATATGCTGAGTATGAAAACAGTACTATATAGCATTAATCAAACCAGCACCTAATAGTCATCAATTTTTATTGAAAAAATCCACAGTGAAAGCATCAGGCTCTGGTGAAGTACCTTCTTTCATGCTGAATAAAGCTTGCTGAATCTCTAAGTCAGTAATTTTCTGAATCAACTTTGCCCCTTGCTTTTTGGTTAATCTATTTTTAATAATCTTGGATAACCTATGCTCCATAGTTTCAGAGAAGGAACCATGTTTAGAAAATGATTACAAATAATATCCAACTACTTCCCTCTTCACATTTTCACAGTCTGTAAAGCCTTATATACTCAGAGTTTGTGAGACTTAAGATTTTGTTGTGAGAATGGTAAATTTTCAACTTTCTATGGAAAAATGTGATAGGGTATAAAATGTAGTGTATTTATATGTATAAGTTGCTAGTTAATTATGTTATTTGAGCTTTATTTTGAATGGAAACTACTTTATTTTGTTATTATATTGGTCTAATAAGTGAAAATCTTGACTGGACAGAAAATAGACAAAAATATGGCGAAGAAGCAATGGAAGAAGAATACTTGAAGAGTAAGGGGTTTGACTGGATTGACATGTTTCATTATTTTGGCAATAACTTGAGTTACACAAATTGGATTGATATAATTCTTGATTCACTTTGAAGTAAGAGAAAGATCTACAACTTTTATGAGATATCAAAGTCCAGTTCTCATGTTTTCATAACAAACAATCCAAAATACTAAAATATAGTTTTGCTATGATGCTCTTCTGATTAGTTTTCAGTATTTTAGACATATCTTAGTGTCCAGATCTCCAAATGATATGATTGTTATGGCATGGGAAAGCTAATTTAAAGGACTACAACTTTCATGTTTGCAAGAGTTGATTCAGCCTCTTTGATCGAGTTTTTTTGGCTTCAAATATGATCCACGTGTAGATCTATAGTGATCCATTCATGGCTCTGTTATAACCGACGCCGACTATGCATTCGGTCTTCAGGCCGAGCTTCCTGTAATCCTAATGTTCGGTGCCAAACTTTGGGCTGGACTTTATTGAAAAAATATACGAAAATGTTATTTTTTAGTTCCAATAAACCCAATCCTATCCCATTTGAGATACTACTTTAAGAAACTATAAATAAGCGCTATCTAGGACGTTTTTGGAGGTCAGAAAATATTAGGCTACATTGGTTCATCCTTTTTACATCTTCTTTTCTTGATAGATCAAGGATGAAGCGTGGAAGAATAAAAAAGGAAGATCAAGACGGGGACCAAAGCATAGAAAATTGAGAAGTTTTCTTTACTTTATCTTCTTGTTGTATCTTTTCTTTGAATTCTTGGTTTTAATTATGAATATGTTGAGCTCAATTTTCTAGGCTTAGAGTTTTATGAAGGAGATTTGATTACTTATCTTAGTTAAATTCTTTACTTTTGTCTTGATTTATTTATTTTTGATTTAATTGCATGTTTGTGATTGGCCACGTACTATAGACATGCCCTTAATGCTTGTATTAAACTAAAAAGGGATATACAACCGTGCACTAGATAAATTAACATATTTAATCTAATTATGAGAGTAGGTTAGCAGTTGTATGACGTAATTATATCACCTAAGATCTTAAAGGGTTTAATTAAATACTTATGATCTCGAGAGAGACATGCGATTTAATTAAGCGTAACTTAGATATATCCAGAGATAATCTAAGGTATTTGCGTGTAATACATTGTTGGCATGTTGAGAAAAATAATGGGATGATTAATTTAAATTTTGTATAAAAATCTAAAACCCTAGACTCTTGCCAACCATTTTCTCAACTCTATTTAATTTGCCTTGATTATTTGTTCATTTTTTTTAGTTATAGATTGAAACCCCTATGAATTTGAATTTTATTATTTGTCTAGAATAATTAAAGTAGAGAAAATTAACTCGTCCGTATAGATTCTATTTTGGAATACTACAGGTAATTTATTACTACAATCGATCCTATGTGCTTACAGGAATTCATTGATCAAAATGCAGTGTTGGCATCACCCTCTTTCAACCATTTGACTCTCGATTTATCCTTATAAAAGCTCTCCTCAACTTGCATCCTCATTCATAGTCTGTATATGATTTTGCTTTCTCAATATAAATTTTGGCCAACACAATTCCAAAAAGTTCCTAAATGTCCCCAACACGGTTGGTGAAAAGCCCCAAAAGTCCTTATAGTTACCTTCTAAACTCAATGTAATATCACTGCAGCTAAGCCTGTAGAGGTTTTACAAATATATGATTTTGAGTTTAGCTTAAGTCTATCAATAAAACGATAAAGAATATATTAAAATCTTTGGTTATCCTCCTTATTTTGAACATTATAAATGTTGTTATTACTTATTATGAGTTTACTATAAAAATTTAAAGAAGTAAAAAATTATAAATTCATAAATTAGTGAACTAAAGATTCCCTCTTTGAAGAAAATAAATTACTGAAGTCCTATTGCAAGATTTACCAGAAAAAGAACTCTAACAAGGAGAGTATATGCCGAGTTACTAAAAGCATAGACAAATAAAAAAGACACAAGGGTCAGGAAAACATCTTTGTTTGGATATGAAGTTATTTGCAACAATAAAAAAAAAAAATTAATTGCATCATAAATCCGTTTTCTAATTATCTTTTTATCTTTCTAGCCACCTTTTTAATCTCATATCTATCATATCACAAAGAGTGTTACGATGTTATTCCAAAATATTATTCCAAATAATTTCCTATTCGTACGCACTCAAATAGTTCAATCTTCAATAAATTACGCATAACCCTATATGCAGATTCCTAGATTACAACATAAACCCCAGTTTTAGATTCTTTCCTTCTTTCATCCTTTCAAGTTCTTGAGTTGCACCACATCTTTTAACTACTGTTGTAATTTCTCAAGTTTCTAATCATCGCTTTGTTAGTCCACCATTTCACTTCCAATTGATCTTGTTCATTTTACCCTACAAAACAAAGAGATTTTGCGAGTAAAATGACAAAATCATAGTTAATTCATCTATCAACTTAAGGTGCAAATCAAAGACTAAAATAAGCAACTTGCACCATTTAACTTCACAAATTGACTCAAAAACAATATAAAGCACCTACAGAAATATCCACAACTTGAGCTTATATCAGAAACGAACACTTTTTATACTTCTGGCATGGTTCTTATAGAATGAGTAGCGTAGTTTCGTTAATTGGCATGCATAATGGCTGTTTTTGAACATTCGAATCTACATTATCTTCACAATAGATTGTCGTATTTCCAAAATGAGAAAGCTGCTTTCTTTCATTCGGTTTAATACATTTTTTGATTGTTGGCAACAAAGTTTTGCAATTTGGCATTGAAACACAACTTCTTGACGTTCTCTTGCTTTTATTGTGTAAAAATGATTACAAACCAATGGAATTTCCATTTAAAAATTTAATAACCAATTAAGAAAATGACTTGCTCTTTTGGTGTAATTGTTAATCATCTTCTTTTACATCAACTCATTAAGAAATACATCAAATCAAATACAAAATGCATATTCAAGCTGAAAGTTTTTTTTTTTTTATTTTAACCCTCCCTCCCTTCTCCACACTCCATCCCATCCCCAACTGTCAACTTCAGGATTCAAACTATAAACCTGGTAGCTCTTAGCCATTGGACCAATCTTGCCTAGTTGCATCAAGCCAAAAGTGGGAAGGATGGTAAAATAATACGATAAAATTACAGGCTTAGCTATAGTAATTAAGGTTACGTTGGTGTATATTTTCACGCCGACCTCATCATGGACGTGTAAAAACGTGTTCCATGCTGGTGGACCATGATTTTTGTGATTCGGTCCTACATCATCACAAATTACTTTATGGGGTACAGAATCACATTTTTAGGCCCATAAATACAAGGAGTCTGGTCCTCTGCGACCAAGTTTTCGATAGTCGCAAGTTTTCGATAGTCACCAGTTACAAATATCTATTTCCATTCTTATTAGTGTTTGAGTTTGTGTCCTTGTACAAGTATGTCAAAGCTGCACTTATACGAGTAAAATGCACCATTAAATAAATAAAAACAGCAGTCTGTGTTTGAATTTGTATCTGTGTATTTTGTTCCTCTGTTACTTGCAAGCAATTTTCAATCCCTGAGTTTTGTGTGTCAACTAGGTACTATATTCATGACTAGTTATGAAGTCTAATAACTAGTTAAGTTTTACTTAAAATGAATCCAAACCTGAAAAAAAAAAAAAGATTAACTGATAAACAAGCTCTAGTCAAGGATATAATTTCGGAAGTGATTCATACACCTGCTCATTAATGCAATAATTATTTCATTTATTTGTTAATAAACAGGTTAAAGTTGCCAAACATGTGATGATAACCAACTTTTCCTTAATATCTCGATAGTTAATGTACATTCATTAACTACTTTCCTAATCAAGAAACAACTCTAGGTACGTCCGTATAATTTAATTTATTGATTGCATTAAAAACTAGAAAAGTAATGTTTTAATCAATAAACACACTATTGGAGTTTATTTAAATTAGATCATATGTTTCTCTAACATGAAACCAATCACATTAGTCACCACTAATTTAAGACAATTAAACAATTAAGAATTTAACTATCCTAACTATCATTAGATTGTTAAGTTGAATTAAATATCAAACACTCATGACATTCAAACAATCAAACAATCATGAGAAATTAAATAAAAAAACATACGAATACTAACGAATAAAAGAAATAGATAAAAACAATTAGATCTCATAGTTGCCGATGAATCCTTCGTTACTCCTTGACTAGAAAAAGAAAATTTAGCCACTTATCACTACGAATAATCCAAGCAATTTTATTGATAAATGTTGCATGAATATTCAACAAAAGCAAAAAACAGGAAAAGGCGGAGAGAAAAGCTCTTCGTTTGGTTTATGCTTGGTGCCTAGACTAATAGTCTCTCGGTACCCGAAACAAAGTCTTAAAATCACGAAGGCCAAGAATCCCTCCTACTCACGTCACCAACGTTTCCTGCTATTACTACTACCACTAATACATCTAATCTCCTCTAATTTTTCTCCGAGAGAAATATACCCATAATTTAACAAAAGGTAAGTTACTTGTTTCTAAATACAAAACGAAAACCAATTATTTTGGAAAAGGAAACCACTTCACAGAACTTCAATTTGAATTGGAAAATTGCCACGCGCGCCAAATCTCGATCTCTTCGAACCCGAGGCTAGAATTAGGTGCGGTCACACAGAACACACCAAGAATCTTCATTAAACCAATTTTTACTCCTTTTCTTGCCATATTCCTGAAATTAGCATCAATTGCCAAATATACTTTTTACTCCTTTTCTTGGCCTATTCCTAAAATTAGCATCAATTCTCAAATATAAGTAGAATCCATCAATTATTACAATATTTGGTCAAAATTAAAGGAAAATATTCATAAATTTAATAGCAATTACATACCCTATCACCCTCCACTCTTTACACCCCTTCCCATCCCCAACTATCAACCTCAAGATTAGAACTATGAACCTGATAGTGGGGGAGCTCTTAGCCACTGGACCAACCCTACCCAGTGGTATCAAGCCAAAAGTTTGAATGATGATAAAATAATAACATAAAATTATAGGCCTAGCTATAATAATTAGGTTACGTTGGTGTATATTTTCACACTGACCTCATCAAGGACGTGTAAAAACGTGTTCCATCCTGGTGGACCATGATTTTGGTAATTAGGTCCGGCATTACCACAAATTAATTTATGGTGTAGAGTATCACATTTTTAGGCCTATAAATTCAAGGAGTCTGGTTCTCTGCTACCAAGTTTTCGACACTCACCAGTTACAAGTATCTATTTCCATTCTTATTAGTTAGCTAGCTAGTCCTTTAAGAAGAAAATGGCCGCAGCCAAATCTGGTATTGGCAGTGGACAGGTGAATAGTGACTGTATGCCTTGCTAGACTGGATTTCTTTGTTTTTCAAGTTTGTGTGTGCATGGTTTTCGGAGTCAACTTATAAACAACACGTATAGAAACGTTTGAAAAAGTATGAGGAGTTGCAAATTAAAGTAACTTCAACATTCTTGAGTCGACTTGATTAGCAATATTTTATGTTTCTAGTTGTCTACATGCTGCGGTCTCTTGAATTGTTTGATAAATAAGCTTCTTCCGAGCAATGTCGTTTCTTATTAATTGATTGGTTCGATTTAGTTTTCTGGTTGTTCCTTTGTTTGAAAGGACTCTAACTGATTTTGGGAACTCAATTGTGTTGGGTTTTCTTACTGAAAAATGTTTGGGGTTTGCAGAAAGACGAACCTATTATTCCTATGGCGTCAACCGTCAATCCGAACGACGATGTGGTGATTCAGAAGGCAAAATTTGCAGTTGATAGTTACAATGGGCAGGCGGGGACCGGTCTGAAATTCAACAGTGTGGAATTCGGTTTCTGCTGGAGCGTTTCTGATGTCACTGACTACCTGCTTGCCATTAATACTCATGATGATAAGGGCCCATATTGCGACCCAGCATTGGTTTCTGATACACTGAAGAGCAATGCTCACACTTATGAGCTCATCTGGTACAATCATAAGAAAAAGTAATCAAGCACTACTCTTGATCAGCTGAGTGGGGATCGACGACTTTAAGTACTTTAATTATCTAGTGTTTATGGTGTGGTTTTCAGTTTATGCATGGATGATGTACTGCTGGCATGCAAACATCCTCCCACTGTTGTACTAGTATGCAATGTAAGGTGCACTTCTACCAACAAAAATGCACCGTTAAATAAAAAAATCCGTCTGTGTTTGAGTTTGTGTCCTTGTACTAATATGTCAAAGGTGCACTTGTACAAACAAAAATGCACCATTGAATAAATAAAAACAGCTGTACGAGTTTGAGTTTGTATCTGTGTATTTTGTTTCTCTGTTACCTGCAAGCAACTATCAATCCCTGAGTTTGTATCTGTGTATTTTGTTTCTCTGATAACTAGTTAAGTATTACTTAAGATGAATCCAAACCTTAAAAAGAAATGAAAGATTAGTTGATACATTGGGAGTAAGACAAGCCGATGACGTTGTGGTTCTTCTTTGAAGTATATTTTGGATGTTCTTCATAAATATGAAGACTGTTCAGGCCAGCGAGTTAACAAAAAGTTGTTTCTTGACCCATCAGCGGTTGAATGTGGCAAGACGACGAGTGATCAAAAGTGTCACTGGGAATTCATATGCAGGCCATAGCTAAATTTCCGTTTTTGGATCTCTGTACAACTGGTACACGTAAAATTTGTCAGCTAAACTCCGCCACCAATTGTTCACGATATGCAGGATGGATGTTCTGGACAAGAATATAAAGATTAAAAAGGGGACTACGATTATCAACAAGAATAAAATTGGATTTAGAAAAAACATGGTTGATTACTTGTATGATTTGTGTCTAACGATAATTACGAAGCAGAAGAAGAAAAAGAAGGGAAAAAAAGGTTGGATTGTTACACACACACATGTATGTGTGTATATATTTATATATGCAAGTAAGATCACTATTTTCTGGATGAGGGCAGTCCAAAAGGGCGGGTCAAATGGTTGCCTGAATTTCATTAGGTACCAGGTGCAGTCTGCAGATAGGTGGACCATGGAACCCATTTAATTAATGGGTTTGGTAGGGTTACGTAAACGTCTTTTTAGTCAATGAAAGCATGACGATGACACATTCATAATTTTTGATTGGGGAAAATCATTCAAAACGTTTCTCATTTTACAAAATAACTTTTTTCGTTTCTTATTTTTAAATATATAATTTTACGTCCCTTATAAATTCACATTAACCAAATTTGGTCTCTACCTAGATTTCCGACTAGTTTTTAGCCAGAATCTACCACGTGACTTGCATGTGATCATTGTTTAAGGACAAAATTGTCAAATCAAATTTTTAAATAATCTGATTCATAGTCCCTCACATTTTCACAAAATGAATTTTTTCATCCCCAACATTTTACAAAATGAATTGTTTCGTTCCTCATATTTCAAAAAATGAATTTTTCCATCGCTCACATTTTTCAAAATGAATTTTTTCATCTCTCATTGATCATGTATACGAATAGCTTTTTTTTCTATAAACCCACGTATATGTTTATTTGATTTTATTTAAACAGTATGAGTAACATGTAATTTATCTCTATTGGATTTCATCTAAACAGGCTAATCATAGCTATACACATGCTATTCAATCGATATATATAGGGGTTTAAAACTAATAATTTTGTTTGAAACCCACTTATATATTTATATGATTTCATCATTTGAACCTATTCAATATTTTTGACCTTTCTCTTTTGGTAATAATTTATTTATTGAGTTGTATAATAAGGTCATATAATTAATGGGTCCTAACTCGAATTCTATAATTATGTTAACAAATTTCAGTTTAAATCTGAAATTTCTACTCGACACTTTTAAGACCAACAGTTGAATTACTTGTATTGTGATTGTCTTAAAATTTGAAAGTGCTAATCACTTATTTCTTTTTGTCATACTTTTCTTTTGTTTACTTTTTCTATCCAAATTTAATTCGATATAAACACTTGATAATATTTAGGATTAAATGCCATCTTTATTTTCAAATTTCGAGTTAAAGAAAATGAATATACGTGAAAAACTTAAAATTTTTTTAAACACATGTATATATCTATTTAATTTCACTTGAGCAGTACGAGTAGTGTGTACTATATCTCTATTTGATTTCGCATGCTATTCGTACGGTTCAAGTGAAATCAAATAGATATATACATAGATTTAAAAAAAATTATTCACACATATGATCAATAAAAGATGAAAAAATTCATTTGGAAAAATGGGAAGGATGAAACAATTCATTTTGTGAAATATAAGGGGGAAAAATTTTATTTTATGAAATGTGAGAGACTATGAATCGAATTATATAAAATTTGATTTGACAATTTTGCCCTTAAAATATGATCACGTGCAAGCTAGGCACGTGGTGAATTCCGACCAAAAACTAGTCGAAAACCTAAATAGGGACAAAATTTCACCAATGTGAATTTGTAAGGGACGTAAAATTACATTTTTAAAAGTGAGGGATGAAAAAAGTTATTTTACAAAATGTGATGGACGTTTTGAACGATTTTCCCTTTTGGTTACTCTCACTCGACCCGTTTACTTCAGTCGATGCACAGGCTGCATTTCTTAGGCATCCAGCTTAAAACCCCAAATTAAAAATTAATGACCACCTGGTAATTTCCCCTTGGGTCTCAATGTAGGTGGGCTTTGGGGATATTTTAACTTTTAATTTTGGATATTTTAACATTTAATGTCTCCAAAACCCAGCACAGTTGGAAAGAACATTAAACATGTAATTTTGAAGCCTGTAATTTGACTATCCAGCATTTCTTTCACTCCTCACTTTATTTTCAACACTGCACGAGCTAATCCAACTTTCTTGCAGTACCCTCTCACCAATTCATGCATTACTAGTGTATTATCTGCTATACTTCTTCCTATTATAAAGCACTCTGATATTCATCAATGATTCGAGGAATTAAACTTTCAACCTATTAGTTAGCAATGCTAAATCGCATTTACATAGCAAACAACAGCAGGCTGTAGGCTTGAAATCCCTCATTTGTGTTGTATTCCGCAACTTTGGGACCAGTGTAATTATAGTACTATTTAAAGGATAATGCATATACTTCTTGTCAAAACAAGATTGAGCATCTCGAATTACTTCATCACCAATTACATGCTAATTCTTCTTTAAAAAAATTGTGCACTAAAGCCATCTGGGCTTGGAGCTTTACCGTCCTTCATAGCAAACATAGCATGTTTAATCTCTTCAGCTGACACACTAGCCTGGAGAAAGTCGAATTGATCACTAGTGATGGTTTTGGCATTTATCTGTTGCAGCTTGCCCTTCAAATCAGGGTACTAAGAGTTAGATTTACTAAACAGAGTCTGATAAAATTCCCCTGCAATTTCTTTAACTTGCTCATGGTCCTCAACAACATCAACTTCATCATTTCTAAGAGAGAGTATCTTATTCCTGGCAACATGACCCTTCATCTTTCTGTAGAAAAAAAGCAGTATTTTTGATAGGGTATGAATTGCATTATCTTTATATGTACAAATTGCTAGTTAACGGTGATAGTTGAGCTACAACTTGAATAGAAATTGTTTAATTTTGATCTTATGTTATTTTAATAGGTAGAGAGCTCAATTGGAAAGAAAATGGACCAATCTTGGCAAGACAATCAAGAAAAGCAGCAATAAAAGAAGAAGAAGAATGAACAAACAAGGGTTGCTGGATTACTAAGGATCCATAGGCAAATCCATAGCGATCTGTGCATGTATTCTCAATAACCGGCTCCAGATGTCAAAATGGTCTTCACATTGAACTTCTTCTGGTTGTTATGGTTTTGAGCTTCACCCAATGACCGGCCCACGGAAATTAATAAAAGACTTTAATTTATTAAAAGAATTTCTATATTTCTTTATTTTTCTCAATATCCCAAACAAGATCTAATAATAACATTAATTATTAATGGAACAAACGAGGGGTTAGGTCTGAGGGTCAATTGGGCATGAGAGAGGGGGTTGGTTGTTCTTTGAAAAGATATTCATCATCTGATTGATGAGTCATAATAAGACAATTTGCGGTTAATATACTTACTAAGTAGGAATCTACTACTCTAGGAATAAAAATTTGAGTTATCAAGGTGAGTTTATGGGCCAATAAATAAAAGATTTTTATCTTTGTAACCAATTGCATTGGGGTGGGACAGTGCAAGAGATATCATACAAAAGAGATTGAATCCTCTAAAAATGCTATGAAGTGCTCCAAAATGGTCGAAGTAGTTGAATAGAAGGATCGCTATGACTATAGCCCTTGGTAAATTTACCAAAGGCGAAAATGATTTATTTGATATTATGGATGATTGGTTACGTAGAGACCGTTTCCTTCTTCATCTGGAATTGGTGCCTTCGCGATTTTTTTCAACTCCAAGAAGTCTAACCCTATCATATTTGGGCTAAAATTTTAAGAAACTATAAATAGGAGTTATTTAGATTATTTTTAGGGGAAGAAACACATTAGACTAGCATCAGTTCATCACATAAAACTCTTTCTTGGGAGATCAAGAATGGGTTCAAGGCACGGGATCAAAGAGAAATCGAGACGGAGATTGGAGCAAGGAAAATTGAGAAGTTTTCTTTACTTTTATCTTCATACTTGTATTTAGTCTTTGAGTTCTTGATTTTTATAATGAATATGATGAACTAATTTGTCTCTAGGGTTGGATTTTATTAAAAAGTATTGGTTATTTATTTTAGTTAAATTCTTTACGTTTGCCTTAATTTATCTATTTTGACTTAATTATATGTTATGCTTGATCACCATAGACATGCTCTTAGATTTTGTGTTGAACTAAAAAGGGACATACAACCATGCATAAGATGAATAAATATATTTAGCCTAATTATGAGAATAGATTAGATTTTGTATAACATAATTGAAATCACCTAAGATCTTAAAGGGTTTAATTAAATAATTATGGTCTTGAGAGAGATGTAAGATATAATTGGGCACAATTTAGATGTATTAATAGATAATATAAAACACCTTTGCATGATACATTCTTGGCATGTTAATAAATTAGTTGGATAATTAATTCAAATTCTGGATCAAAATCTAAAACTCTAGTCTCTTGCCAATTATTTTCTCGCATCTTTTTTATTTGACTTGATCATTTATTTTACCTCTTAATTAGAAATTAAATCCTTTAAATTTAAATTTCATTGTCTTCTCATAATAATTATAGTAGAGAAAACACTCCTAACCTAGGAAAAGTCAATTCAAAAGGAGAATGCACGACTGAAGCGAAGAAATAGCTAGATCTGAGATGATTTTATTATACAATCGATCCTATGCAGTAGCACAAATAGCGGATCAATTTTTATCACCGAATTGTAGCCACTACACTCTGGGCTTATCCTTATAGAACTCCTCTTCAGCGAGAATCAATCTTGTGTATTCCTAGATAACAACTTTCTCTGCAGCAATTAACTCCGGATCAAAAGGTTGCTATTGCATATGCTGCTGCACTATTATCAGTTGCCTTTTTTTTTTTTTTGCTTTGAACTCCACCAGAGATGTGGTTATAGTCTCTTTTATTCAGCTCTTGAAGCTTACCCATAAGCTGTTTTAGTTCAAAACAGATAAGCTGTATGGGATTTATTAACACTCCAGGATCAGCTTGCCAAGAATCCAACAGGACATCAAAAAACTCATGCTACATCCAAAAGCTAATGAATTTAAAAAGCTTTGGCCCAAAGTTAACTTGATCTAGCTATATATTCAGATTGGTAATGAAGCGACCAAAAATTGTTAGTCTTAATGTTTGGAAAGTGCTACTCTTTCTCATATCTATAGGATTGCAAAGGAATAAAGTTATCTCGGTCAAAACTTGTGTAGGGTATTTAAAAATTTATAAATGTAAAATTTGACTACGTATTGAGTTTAATTTTGTATGCCCCATGCACATCAAGCTCTATTCCATAGTTTGAAATATGTCAATCCCAGACCTCCTTCATACTTTGGTTTACAAACTTCTGCCCAAATAACTTTTGCATGTGTCCTCACTCCTCAGCTCCACTCCAGACCATAGAAAGGCATTCAAAATACTCTCCACCTTTGCAACAGACAACTTGGGGAGGACAAATAAACAAAAAGGCTATTAAGTATAAATTCAAGTAAAATGAGCCTTCCTCCATAAGAGAGTTTCCAAGCTGCCCAACTTTTAATTATAGCCCCTATTTTATCAAGAATAGGCTAGCAGTCAATAGCACTTAGCCTAGTAGATATTAAAGGAACACTTAGGTATCAAACTAGAAAGTGTCCCAAGCGAATCCCCACAGCTTCATTCAACTTCACACATTGCTAGTTAGATACACCGGCTGCAAAAATCTCTGATTTAGCCAGGTTTGGTTGAAGACTCGACATCTCAGAGAATTCTTTCAAAGTGGCCTGAATCCCATATCGATTTTGAGTCTATTTGTAAGATTAATTGGTATAAATTGTCCATTTTATGTCACTAATTTGCACCTTAAGTGATTAATGGATTAGTTGTGATTTTATCATTTCACTTGCAAATTTCTTTGGTTTTGTAGGAAAAATGATTAAGCTTAATTGGACGTGCAATGAGCTGGGATGAGAAGCTTGAGGAGTCACAACAATGGCTAAAAGAAATGGTGCAAGGAAAGCATGAAGCTTGGAAGAAAGAAAGAAGGAAACAAAGAAGAAAAAAAACTAGAGAGAAACCGCGGGAGAATCCGCCTGCGGTTTCTCCCACAGTTTGTGGCCAGTGAATCATTTTGTAGCAAATCATTTGTTCTGCACAATCCCTGGGAGAATCCCTCGAGGGATTTGATCCAGGAATTCATGGTAGCTGCAACTCACCAACTTGCATGGTTTTTCTTTCTTTTCTTTTTTTTTTGTGGACAAGACACAAAAAGACATTTTGTACCAACTTTTGGAGGATCTAAGAGTTTCTTTTGTTGACTCTTAACAAGGAAGAAACATGTTATTGGAGAGGGAGATTAGTTCTTGACAAGAGAGAGAGCTTTTTCTTCTCTTTTTTTTAGTTTTAGCTTACTGATAGTTTTAGATCTAATTTTCTTTTTATCTTCAAAAACTTGAAGAACTCTTGATGAACAATGTATTTTTTATTGCAATGAAAATGATGAAACTTGAAGATCTTGTTTCTTCACTTGAATAAGTATTTCTTTCTCTTTACTCTCTTTGTTGTGCCATTAATTCTTAGTTACATTGAAGACACGAGTTTTATTATTAAATCTACTATGTCTAGCTAAATCTTCTTGTTTTAGGGGTAGATGAAGCTATTTGTGCCTTGATTATGGTTGAATAAAGTTGATTATTGTTATATCTTGCACTTGCTAGTTCATTTATTTTTACTTTAACACTTGTAAATGCTTAATCACCATTTACAAACCATGATAGTTGTTGTTAATCTATGAGAATAATTAACAATGATGAAATAGAATAGGTAAACCTAATGAGTAGACACACGAAAATAATGGTACACTTAGGTGGATATTTTTGGCATTTCTAGATCTAGATTAAGTCTTCACTTTAGATTTCACCATGAGAGTAAGGAAAGTATAGTGTTGGCTAAGTTCAGTTCATTGGCGAGAACGAGTTCTGAAGACTTGAGTGAAATACATCCTTAGCAAGACAAAACCATGAGTGATAATTGGCTATTTCATCCATAGTTAGGTACATTTAGTGGAATCTATACCCTAGGACATTTGTCTTTAGTTGAGTTTCTTCAAGTTGTTAATTTGCCTTGCATTATTTTAGCTTTTGATGGTTTCACTTAGTTAAAATTCTTGAGTAGTTTAGATAATAAAGTGAGCAAAAAACCTTAGTAGTTGAGAGTGATTCTCGTGGGATTCGACCTTATTTCCTTTGTACTACAATACACGATCCGTTAACAAGGGAATTAGGTTTAAAAATTAGAGTGCAAGTATAAATCTCGTCAAGGATTTATGAGATGGAATAGCCATAATGAACAAATCATCAACAAAGGAAATATGGTATGATTTCATCTCTGAACATCTGGGGTGGTATTCAAACCCCATCTCTTCAATGTTTGCATCCATAATCTGAGAAAACGCTTCCATTACTACCAAGACAAAGGTGAGTAGATATAAAATGTCCTTGCCTCAACCCTCTACAACTTGCAAATTAGCCAACAAGGAAGCCATTTAGGTTGAGAGAGAATCTAGTAGTCATAGCACAGTTTTTTGCGCAATAAATAAGGTAGAGGAGAAGTTCATAAGTTTGAGAACCGTGAAAAAGAAACAGCCATCTAACTGTATCATATGCTTTCGTGATGTCAACTTTCAGAACACATCTTGCTTTTCTCCCTTTCTTATGATAATTTCTCACCAACTCATGCATCAATAGGACATTATCTGAAATATTTCAACCTTTTAAAAAGGCACTTTGCCTCTTAGATATCAGACCTTCCAAAATTTGTTTAAATAATTCAGTAAGCACCCTAGAAATTAGAATATATTTCTTAGAGTGCGTTGCAACAAGCAACAAGACCATATTCCTTCATTCCCACGGGTGAAGCTATCTTGGGAACCAAAGTGATGATTGTACTATTCAATCCTATAGCCATATGCTGAGTATGAAAACAGTACTATATAGCATTAATCAAACCAGCACCTAATAGTCATCAATTTTTATTGAAAAAATCCACAGTGAAAGCATCAGGCTCTGGTGAAGTACCTTCTTTCATGCTGAATAAAGCTTGCTGAATCTCTAAGTCAGTAATTTTCTGAATCAACTTTGCCCCTTGCTTTTTGGTTAATCTATTTTTAATAATCTTGGATAACCTATGCTCCATAGTTTCAGAGAAGGAACCATGTTTAGAAAATGATTACAAATAATATCCAACTACTTCCCTCTTCACATTTTCACAGTCTGTAAAGCCTTATATACTCAGAGTTTGTGAGACTTAAGATTTTGTTGTGAGAATGGTAAATTTTCAACTTTCTATGGAAAAATGTGATAGGGTATAAAATGTAGTGTATTTATATGTATAAGTTGCTAGTTAATTATGTTATTTGAGCTTTATTTTGAATGGAAACTACTTTATTTTGTTATTATATTGGTCTAATAAGTGAAAATCTTGACTGGACAGAAAATAGACAAAAATATGGCGAAGAAGCAATGGAAGAAGAATACTTGAAGAGTAAGGGGTTTGACTGGATTGACATGTTTCATTATTTTGGCAATAACTTGAGTTACACAAATTGGATTGATATAATTCTTGATTCACTTTGAAGTAAGAGAAAGATCTACAACTTTTATGAGATATCAAAGTCCAGTTCTCATGTTTTCATAACAAACAATCCAAAATACTAAAATATAGTTTTGCTATGATGCTCTTCTGATTAGTTTTCAGTATTTTAGACATATCTTAGTGTCCAGATCTCCAAATGATATGATTGTTATGGCATGGGAAAGCTAATTTAAAGGACTACAACTTTCATGTTTGCAAGAGTTGATTCAGCCTCTTTGATCGAGTTTTTTTGGCTTCAAATATGATCCATGTGTAGATCTATAGTGATCCATTCATGGCTCTGTTATAACCGACGCCGACTATGCATTCGGTCTTCAGGCCGAGCTTCCTGTAATCCTAATGTTCGGTGCCAAACTTTGGGCTGGACTTTATTGAAAAAATATACGAAAATGTTATTTTTTAGTTCCAATAAACCCAATCCTATCCCATTTGAGATACTACTTTAAGAAACTATAAATAAGCGCTATCTAGGACGTTTTTGGAGGTCAGAAAATATTAGGCTACATTATTTCATCCTTTTTACATCTTCTTTTCATGATAGATCAAGGATGAAGCGTGGAAGAATAAAAAAGGATGATCAAGACGGGGACCAAAGCATAGAAAATTGAGAAGTTTTCTTTACTTTATCTTCTTACTTGTATCTTTTCTTTGAATTCTTGGTTTTAATTATGAATATGTTGAGCTCAATTTTCTAGGCTTAGAGTTTTATGAAGGAGATTTGATTACTTATCTTAGTTAAATTCTTTACTTTTGTCTTGATTTATTTATTTTTGATTTAATTGCATGTTTGTGATTGGCCACGTACTATAGACATGCCCTTAATGCTTGTATTAAACTAAAAAGGGATATACAACCGTGCACTAGATAAATTAACATATTTAATCTAATTATGAGAGTAGGTTAGCAGTTGTATGACGTAATTATATCACCTAAGATCTTAAAGGGTTTAATTAAATACTTATGATCTCGAGAGAGACATGCGATTTAATTAAGCGTAACTTAGATATATCCAGAGATAATCTAAGGTATTTGCGTGTAATACATTGTTGGCATGTTGAGAAAAATAATGGGATGATTAATTTAAATTTTGTATAAAAATCTAAAACCCTAGACTCTTGCCAACCATTTTCTCAACTCTATTTAATTTGCCTTGATTATTTGTTCATTTTTTTTAGTTATAGATTGAAACCCCTATGAATTTGAATTTTATTATTTGTCTAGAATAATTAAAGTAGAGAAAATTAACTCGTCCGTATAGATTCTATTTTGGAATACTATAGGTAATTTATTACTACAATCGATCCTATGTGTTTACAGGAATTCATTGATCAAAATGCCGTGTTGGCATCACCCTCTTCCAACCATTTGACTCTCGATTTATCCTTATAAAAGCTCTCCTCAGCTTGCATCCTCATTCATAGTCTGTATATGATTTTGCTTTCTCAATATAAATTTTGGCCAACACAATTCCAAAAAGTTCCTAAATGTCCCCAACACGGTTGGTGAAAAGCCCCAAAAGTCCTTATAGTTACCTTCTAAACTCGATGTAATATCACTGCAGCTAAGCCTGTAGAGGTTTTATAAATATATGATTTTGAGTTTAGCTTAAGTCTATCAATAAAACGATAAAGAATATTTTAAAATCTTTGCTTATCCTCCTTATTTTGAACATTATAAATGTTGTTATTACTTATTATGAGTTTACTATAAAAATTTAAAGAAGTAAAAAATTATAAATTCCTAAATTAGTGAACTAAAGATTCCCTCTTTGAAGAAAATAAATTACTGAAGTCCTATTGCAAGATTTACCAGAAGAAGAACTCTAACAAGGAGAGTATATATATGCCGAGTTACTAAAAGCATAGACAAATAAAAAAGACACAAGGGTCAGGAAAACATCTTTGTTTGGATATGAAGTTATTTGCAACAATAAAAAAATAAAAAAAATTAATTGCATCATAAATACGTTTTCTAATTATCTTTTTATCTTTCTAGCCACCTTTTTAATCTCATATCTATCATATCACAAAGAGTGTTACGATGTTATTCCAAAATATTATTCCAAATAATTTCCTATTCGTACGCACTCAAATAGCTCAATCTTCAATAAATTACGCATAACCCTATATGCAGATTCCTAGATTACAACATAAACCCTAGTTTTAGATTCTTTCCTTCTTTCATCCTTTCAAGTTCTTGAGTTGCACCACATCTTTTAACTACTGCTGTAATTTCTCAAGCTTCTAATCATCGCTTTGTTAGTCCACCATTTCACTTCCAATTGATCTTGTTCATTTTACCCTACAAAACAAAGAGATTTTGCGAGTAAAATGACAAAATCATAGTTAATTCATCTATCAACTTAAGGTGCAAATCAAAGACTAAAATAAGCAACTTGCACCATTTAACTTCACAAATTGACTCAAAAACAATATAACGCACCTACAAAAATATCCACAACTTGAGCTTATATCAGAAACGAACACTTTTTATACTTCTGGCATGGTTCTTATAGAATGAGTAGCGTAGTTTTGTTAATTGGCATGCATAATGGCTGTTTTTGAACATTCGAATCTACATTATCTTCACAATAGATTGTCGTATTTCCAAAATGAGAAAGCTGCTTTATTTCATTCGATTTAATACATTTTTTGATTGTTGGCAACAAAGTTTTGCAATTTGGCATTGAAACACAACTTCTTGACTTTCTCTTGCTTTTATTGTGTAAAAATGATTACAAACCAATGGAATTTCCATTTAAAAATTTAATAACCAATTAAGAAAATGACTTGCTCTTTTGGTGTAATTGTTAGTCATCTTCTTTTACATCAACTCATTAAGTAATACATCAAATCAAATACAAAATGCATAAGTTATTACATGACTGAAATTAGCATATTCAAGCTGAAAGTTTTTTTTTTTATTTCAACCCTCCATCCCATCCCCAACTGTCAACTTCATGATTCAAACTATAAACCTGATAGCTCTTAGCCACTGGACCAACCCTACAGAGTGGTATCAAGCCCGCCAAAAGTTTGAATGATGATAAAATAATGACATAAAATTATAGGCCGAGCTATAATAATTAGGCTAGTTGGTGTATATTTTCACACTGACCTCATCAAGGACGTGTAAAAACGTGTTCCATGCTGGTGGACCATGATTTTGGTAATTAGGTCCGGCATTACCACAAATTAATTTATGGTGTAGAGTATCACATTCTTAGGCCTATAAATACAAGGAGTCTGGTTCTCTGCTACCAAGTTTTCGACAGTCACCAGTTACAAATATCTATTTCCATTCTTATTAGTTAGCTAGCTAGTCCTTTAAGAAGAATATGGCTGCAGCCAAATCTGGTACTGGCAGTGGACAGGTGAATAGTGACTGTATGCCTTGCTAGACTGGATTTCTTTGTTTTTCAAGTTTGTGTGTGCATGGTTTTCGGAGTCAACTTATAAACAACTCGTATAGAAACGTTTGAAAAAGTATGAGGAGTTGCAAATTAAAGTAATTTCAACATTCTTGAGTCGACTTGATTAGCAATATTTTATGTTTCTAGTTGTCTACATGCTGCGGTCTCTTGAATTGTTTGATAAATAAGCTTCTTCCGAGCAATGTCGTTTCTTATTAATTGATTGGTTGGATTTAGTTTTCTGGTTGCTCCTTTGTTTGAAAGGACTCTAACTGATTTTGGGAACTCAATTGTGTTGGGTTTTCTTACTGAAAAATGTTTGGGGTTTGCAGAAAGACGAACCTATTATTCCTGTGGCGTCAACCGTCAAACCGAAAGACGATAAGGTGATTGAGATTGCACAATTTGCAGTTGTAACGTACAATAAGCAGGCCGGGACCGATCTGGTTTTCATCAATGTGGAATTCGGCTTCTGGTGGAGCATTTCTGGTGCCACTTACTACATGCTTGCCATTAAAGCTCAGGATGATAAGGGCACATATTGCGACGTAGCGTTGGTTGCTGATATACTGCGAGAAGCAGGGTCATTCACACTTACTTAAGCTCATCTTGTAACAATCATAAAGAAAAATTGTTTGGAAAAGGAAACACTCACCGCAACTTATGCTAAATAAAGCGTCCAAAATGTCCTATCGATCTTACCTCGGTTCACGAGAAACCTGATGATTCAATGAGACAAGAATATTTACAATTCAATCTAGCAAAACAAGTAAGTGGAATCAGGAACTGGACTAGTACGAGTAAAATGGATAAATTGCTTTAAAGTGAAAATAAAGGACACTTTGGATCTGTGCGAACGGGAAACAAACTAGCCGGTGTCATCAAACCAATCTCAAAGGTTATAACAGTTCCCAATGGAAAACACTTTGAATCAAAGTTCAACGTCGAATCAAACCAGATAGGCTCAGAAAATAATTATTTATTCGGAATCGTTATGTGAGTTCAAAAATCAATGATCATTTCAAGTAGGTATTATGGCCTACATTGTCTTGACTGAGAAAACCTAATATCATACCCTCGATATTTGGTCATGAATAGTAAATAAACATTTGAAGCGTTCAAACTGGAAAAGGTATCATGTTTTAGATGGAAAAACGGCATAGTATTTGACCAAACGAAAAAATATACAAGTTCAAATAGAAGCGTAGCCCTTGAGCGAAAATTTGGGCAGCACGCCCTTTGTATTTTCCTATTTCCAGCCATTTATGGCTTCATTATTTTTCTTATTCAAACCCAAAGGTACACACACAACAATTTAATTTCAATAGCCGTTCAGTAAGCTCCAAGTAGTACCAGTACAATTCAAGCTAGGGAAAAGTCCGGAAATGAAAGTTAAGCTCTAAACCATAAAATAGTTTTTGACATCATTTTGCGGTTTTGGTACCATTGGCACTACGATTATCGGATAGAGGTGAAAGATACACCGTTTCGAAGCTAAGAGATAGGGCTACAATGTTGAAGAAGGATACTCAGTCCAGTTTCTAGTGCAATCGGGTCAAAAATTCAATATACTAAACCAGAACCGTAAAAACAGGTTCACCAACCGCATTCTGGTTCAAACATCATAAGTATGGCTACATAAGTCCAAATCAAGTGATTCCAAAGCCATACGAAAGCTAAGATACAAGGGTACAATTCTTAAGAAGACATCAACAACCAAATCAGAAGCATTACCAATCAAATTAGCCAATCACAGAAGCAATTCTCAAGTTCTGGTAGAAACAGGGCAGCAGGGGTATTTCAGTCTTTTCACAAGTTACAATTGCTCCGATTGACCTGAAACTTTGTAGGCATATCTAAAATATCATTCCCTACAACTTTTATGTTTTAACCCAAGGCTAATTCGGCCTCTAACTATGATGAACAGTGCCGGGCAGAATTGGGGAAAATGAAACCCTAATCTGGAAATTTTTGCTTCAAACCAGAAATTTTCTACTAATCATTACAATTATCATACCAAAGCTTCATTCTAACCCATACTAGCCCATCATAGATGGCTAATCAACATTAAACATATAAAAACAGAAAAATTATGCATAAAATCAAAAATTCATCTAACACCACCAAAAGTCATGAAAACACCCACAAGATCACCTCCTTAACTCCCACAAGCCACTAATCGACTATTATTAAGAGCAAAAGGAAATTGTCTAGAGAATTTACCTTGAAACTTGAGGAAAGATGATAGCCTTGGGTTTCTTTTACAAGAATCACTCCACCAAGACCTTTGTTCTCCCTTAGATAACACTCTTATGGAAGGGTTTGCGATTCTATCGGTTGAAACTCCAAATTTTAGCAAGAAATGGAAGGAAAATTTGAAGGTTCTCTCTTGGTTTTTCTCCTTACAAGAGCCGGCCAACAAGCTAACCGATACTAGAAAATCATCTAAAAAAAAATATTTACTCATAAAAATTATCTAGAAATTTTTCTAATAAAGAAAATGCAGAAAATATGCCATTAAATAGAATAAAACCCTGAAAATGAGAAAATTACGGGGTCTTACAGGCATTCACAAATGAAACTCAACTATGAGTCGTATGCCTAACCAAACGAACTACAAATGCAAGAGTGCAAAAGCGTGATTTTGGAACGAAAAGGTAACGAGAGGACCTAGGGCTTGAACGACCCAAAAGCCCTTCATTTCTACCAAAAAGGCAACTCAAACTTAAAGGGACCAAACGGCCTAGAAAATTGGACAGCATCTCCCCTAAATTTGCTTACTTTTCCATCCTACAATCAACACCAACTCATCTCAAATCAACCACAATTCTACATACAAATCATAAACACACCTTTCGGCATAACAACCACAACTGAAGCTACACTTATCAGATTGAAACGAATTTTATGGCGTTTCGAAGCTAATCCATATACCTACATTTCGTATGAAGGCCTCCAAAGCTAAAACATGCATTTCCAGGGTCAAAAATGGAAATCTCCATGAAAACAGAAAATTGTCCGCGAAACAGGGCTTATGGGCAGTCAAGGGTATTTCAGTCATTTTACATGCTACAGTATTCTTATTGAGCTGAAATTTAACAGGTAGCTATTTAACTCAATTACCAACAACTTTCATGTTTTGGGAAAGGGCTGATTCGGCCTTCCTCAAGGACGAACGTACAGTGCAAAACAGGACAGATTTGAAACCCTAAACCTGAAATTTCCGCACAAATTTTGAAATTTTCCGAAAACAACCGCAATTAACGCACAAAGGCTGCATTTAACACAATTTAGAGCTATCAATCCAAGGCTAACCCTAACCATCATATAAAAACAGAAAAATTCCCAAAAAAATCAGAAATTTAGCTAACTCCACTTTAATCCATGAAATCTTCCATAAAACGACCTATTTAGCCACCATAAATCACTAATTTACCATTATTAGGAATAAAGAGTTAGTTTCCAAGAAAAATACCTTAACTCCTCAAGAAAGGTAGTAGCTTAGGGGTTTCTCCTCCAAAACAACTCCACCAAGACCTTTAATCTTCCTTAGCAAGTCACTTTTGTGGGCAAATTCAAGATTTAGTCGGTTGGTTTGCAAGATATAAGCAAGAATTGGAAGCCAAAAGTTGAAGCTCACTCTCTTTTCTCTCCTTAAGAGGTTCGGCCAAGAAGGGTAAAAAATGAAGATGATTTGGGTCAAAATTGATCTTTTAGTAAAGGTAAGAAAGTTAAGCAAGTCCAACTTCGAATAAGAAAAGGACACGTGGCACTTTTTATGCTTTAAAGTTATCTTCTTGTCTCCCCATGGTTAATCCATCTAGATAACCTCTAATTATCTCCTAACACCTAGTAATTTAATCCCTTTGTGCAAAACTTAACCTAATTGGCTGAATTTCTCTCACTTAACGCACTAGCGGGTCCCACGTCCAATATACACTCCAAACTTAACATGAACTAACTTATATCAGGAAAATGATTTAAAAACTCTATTCACTTATAAAATCTCTAGAAAAATCAATATCATAGGGTATAGTGAAGAAAATGCATGAGAGAAAATAAAATAAGGAAAATTTACGGGTCCTCACAATAGGTACTACTGTTTATGGTTTATTGTATAATCCTTTGGATTAGGTCCACTGGATTCGGTATACTCGAGTATTACTATCACTCTTATTTTGAAGTTCAGGCCCGTTAGGGAGTTGATTGGTGGATGGAATTTGGTGTAAAGTGGAGATCTACGGTCATGGTTCTGCTTCTTTAAACGTTGACAGAGTGTCAACGGGTTCAGATCAAGTAATGCAACGGGAATTTGGCTTTTGAGAGCCATCTGTATCCTTATACTTGGAAATGATTGTTACCTGTAGTGTTATTGTTTCTTTTTATGAACTTGTACGCTCGCTCATTTTGAGATCTCAAGTTTTACATAATGACCAACTTGTTACTTGGGTCTGCATGAAGTTTTGAAACCTCACTGAGTTTTGGCTCACCCTATTAGTTTTGTTTTCCTTACAGCGAAATCGAGCGAGGGCGTGAGGCTAGTACAGGCTAGCATAGTCTAATTTTTGAATTTTGGCAATTGTACACGCACTAGTGCTCGATTAGGGTTGAATGTATCTGGAACTCAAATTTTTGTTATATTTGGGGATTGTATGAATGTTTGAGATAGAAATGAATGTAATGGTACACTTCAAGCTTGGGAACTGTTGTTTCTTTACTCTTGAGGTTGTAACTAATTTTCTTGACATGAAGTGAGTGAGTCTTGACGAGAGTTGGCAGGCGGTCCGCTAACCCTAGGGTACGCCCTAGGGAGAAGTGGGGTCGTCACACTATCTCTTTGTCTCTCTTGTGTCTCTAATAACCAATCTATTTTGTGTTCTTCTAATTCACTCTTAACACTTCTAATCACATAATTCCTCTTGCACCACACCCGTTCTCGTCCACCAAATTTGTTACACACATCTCACTAGTCGGTCACACTAGTTTAATGCACTACGAAACTTAATAGACACCAAATTGTAAAAGGAAAAAGATAGAAATCTTGACTCAACCATTAAAGTCACCTTGAAATTTTGGCAAGTAAATTAAGATAAAAGAAAATATAAATTAACTTTTTGAAAAAAAATAAGAGAAAATATAAAATAATTTTCGGGTCCTCACAAATTTAGTTCCTATTTAGTTGTCTCTAAAGTTGCATATACCATGTAAATAAGAAAGATGAATATATCATGTAACTCTAAGTACTTATTAAATAAGAAAGATGCAAAATCTAGACTTATTCGATGGATTCTTCTCTTGTAGGAATTTGATATAGAGATTAGAGAAAAGAAGGGATCGAGAATGTAGTAGGTGATCATCTTTCCTGCTTGGAGAATATCCTTTCAAATAAAGTCACTCCTATCAATGAGAATTTTTCGGATGAGCAATTGCTAGCTATCAAAGGTTCACCTTGGTATGCGGATTATGTCAATTATCTAGTACGTGGCATAATGCCGAAAGCTTTAAATTATCATCAAAGGAAGCGATTCCTTTATGATGTGAAACATTTCTTTTGGGAGGAACGTTTGTTCTACAAGCATTTGTGCAGATGGAAAGATAAGATGATGTGTTTCGGAAGATGAGGTACCAAGTATCCTTTTTCATTGTCATAATTGAGAAAGTGGTAGTCATTTTAGTACACCTAAAACAATTGTAAAGGTATGGAAATATAGATTTTATTGGCCTACTATTTATAAAGATGCTAGAGATTATGTTAGAAGTTGTGAGAACCCTGAAAAAATATATATATAAATATCAGTGCATATTTCATTTGCATTTTTAATTCCTTAATAAATTTTAGCATTTAATCTAATTGTTTTTTTTAAATAAGTGCGTAGAAATAAATTTTGTGTGCAAAATAAAATAATTGTGCTAAACTATTAAATTTCTTAGTTTTGTTACATTAAAATTCATATTTTGAAGGTAAATTATTCCATTGATTCAACAATTAATTTCCTTGAATTCTGATAGCTAAACTTTAACCGTTAATAATGATAAAGGTTATTCGGAACCTTAGTATTAAGATGCAATCGATAAATTTTAGACAAAAACGATACAAGTATCCTAAGTATACTTAGGACGTAAGGATTTCGATAATTGAATCTTAGCAAGATTAGGATATTATTAGGTGTTTAAATCACGTTTGGGGTAAACTTTGAATTTGATTAGAACTAAGGACTCAAGGAGATAATTGGTGAAAATGTGAAATGACTAAACTACGCTTGAACTATTTCAAAAATCACCATGCAACCACAAAACCCAATTTCGGACAATCCTTATAACTCCATCACCCTCGGCCGAATGAAAAACCTTCTCCATTTCAACACACAACCTCTCAAGCACTCAAACTCCTCCCAACCACGCACCATTCCCTCTGTTTCATCTCGTCTCAACCACAAGAACCCCCCACCTCGTGATCATCGACGAGAGAGAGAGTGAGGGAGCCACACCTTGCATCCGAGAGGAAAGAAAAGAAACTCGCGAGCTTTTCGTTTCTGTTTCGGCCGCAAGTGAGGGAAGAAAGGGAAAGCCGTGCGTGAACTCCTTATATTTCTTCGACCTCCACCAACTGAAAACCAGTCCATCAGCTCCAGCCTCAACACCATCACAGCCGCAACCACTGCAACCAGGAACACCATCTCCAGTCGCGTGAGAACCGAGAGAGGGAGAAAAGTTCAGCTCTGTCGCGTGGGTAAGCTTTACTGTGAGGTAATTCCTGAGCTAGAATAAGTTGATTAGTAATAGATTGAGCCATATATGGACATGCATGTTAAGCTGTGCGGTTGGATGATGAAACTGAATCATGAGAAAATCTGATTTGGAAGACATGGCTCGGCCGAGAGCTTGATTAGGAAATGCAACTTCTAATTTGCTTTATTGTGATGATCGGAGCTTGTAATTGTGATTAACCAACTAAAAACTAAGTGTTTAAGCCTTGCATGCAGCTCAATGGCTCGGTTAAGCAAGAAAAGGGATAATGAAACAGAAATCCGATGCATGCAACCTCATCCGAGGCTAGCTGGACCAATTTCTGGAATTATGGATGAATATTGTTGTTACCGAATTGATTTTTGGACTGGAAATGATAGCTAATGAGTTCAGTAGTTGTGCATGTGAGAGTTGAGTGCAAAATACAAGGTTTTAGCCGAAGGAAAATTGGACATAAGATTAATGAGTTGTTGGAAAATTTTGGAAATCGAGAGGAGGAGCTGGAAATTTTCACTTGCTTCTGGAAATTTTTCCTTAGAATTAAATGGTTTATAAATGCATGAGAAATGTGCGTTTTTACGTCTAGTAATCTGCGTAGATGTGAAACTTTGGATACAACTGATAATTTGGTTGAAGTGGTGAAGCAAAGTGCTGGAAAATCTTGTGAATTGCTGAGGGAAATGAAACTGAAATTTGTAGTTGTTTCTGGATTTTTCTTTCTTGGAATATAATGGTTGGATATGCTTGAAAAATGTTGTTTTAAGTCTTGTAAGATACTTAGTACTGAAACACTTGAATTGTTGGCAATATTGCAATAAGAAATGATTGTTGGATGCTAAGGGTTAATGATTGATGAAACCCTTGGCTATTAGAGTAAATTTTACGAGCATTACGATTTTGATGAAATTATTTGCTGGAATTTTCTTGACTATTGAAACAAGGAAAGAAAATTTGAATTCTTAGAATTATTTGGGACTCAAGCTGGCTGTAGTTTTCTTCTTGTCTTGAATGGAGTTGTGATTGAAACTGAGTATTTGTTGTCAAGAGCTAATGATTGATGAAGCTCTTGGCCATTTGAGTAATTTTTGCAAAAATGTAAATTTTTGGTGAATTTGTTCAAGTGGTTGGCTGAAGTATACTTGAAAGGTCCAAGGGCTATGTTTTGGGTTTGTGATTTAGAACTTGTTTTGATACCTTGGACTTCCTTTGTTGAATTTTGATTGTACTGGAATCTGTTGAGACCTAGGGCTAATGATTGATGAAGCCCTAGTGAAGTTTATATTTAAATTGTGCTTTAGCCATACTGGTAACTTGGTATACAATGAGCAAATGAAATGGACTCGTGAAAATCGTTCTAGTCTTTTGAATTCAAGTATTTCTAAATCAAATCTTGTGAGAATATTTTGCCCTAACATTAAGTTATATATATTGAGTTTGGCACTTAATATTAAAACTTAGATATTGGGACTTTTAAAATCTTGCCGACTAGTCAATCCTTTTCTTGGCTTAAACTGGTTTTATTACCTTTAGGGAATAATTGCATTAACTTCTAAACCTTAAATTTTTCATAAAAATTACCTTGACTAGTTGTTTTAGAGGAAATTTGTTAAAAACCACTAGATTTAAATAATTTCAAATAAAAGATATAGAAAACATGTTCGGCAAGAAAACTGGTACAAATTGATTTGGCTCTAGTTTACCCTATAGAAGAAAAGTGTTATAAAGAAAGCCATATGAAACAATTCACTACTTTTACTAAGTTTTATCCTAAGTGGATTGTCGAATTATTTCGAGGAAATAAACTAGTAATATACCAGATAACCTTTTATATTTATATACCTAGAATTTGCACAGAAAACTTATAGTGCTTAAAAACTTGGTTTTCTAGGGTATAGCGAGGACGTGGAATTTTGAATTCCAGCTTGACTTCTGAGCTTCACTCCTAGGTGAGTGTCCCTGCTTGTTCTACGCCTACTTGATTAAAGTGCTTTCTTGACTTTATATGTGATAATCGGAAAATGGTTTTTCTGATCCATCGAAGTGGGCAGTGTGTACTTTATCGCACTAGCCGTTCGAGTGGTGACTTGTGTGAAGTGTTTTTCATGAAATATCTTGCTTGCACTTGCTAAGTACTGAGTAGGGGAATGTACCACACCTGAGGGTGGGAGGGCCTCTTATCCTATCTCAAGTACTAAATCACCAGGCAGGGGAATGTACCACACCTTAAGGGTGGGAGGGCCTCTTATCCTGACCTGGTAACCTCGTGTTGTGACGTCGTTGGGAGAATCCCTCGACTAGTTTATAAAAAGGTATACTCGAGTATTACCACTCTCGTGTTTGGCATTCGGGCCCGGTAAAGGGGTATGATTGGTGGCCGGAGTTAAGAAAAATAAGAAGATCTACATGGACCTTAGGTAGTGAAAGTTGACGGAGGGTCGGCTATGGAAAATTTTGATCAAGTTCGTGGAGAATGGCTCCTGAGAGCCCCTGTATCCTATCTTGTGCTGTTATACGCTTTCCTAATTGTCCAATTTGTGAAATTGTTACTCGCTGTTTGATTTACGTGATTGCATGTTTTGGGGCACCACTGAGCTTTAGCTCACCCCACGTTTATTTGTTTTCCTTGACAGGTCTTGAAGTTTGAGAAATCGGAGCTACTTATATTTTCTTATGAATGTATTTGAACTTTATTACTTCATTTTGCGGTTTGTAATGTATTTGAATTAAACGATATAGTTTTGTTTTGGGGTTGCCACTTGAAGCTGGAAAAGTGAAAATCCTAATTCTGATATTTGGCTATTCTCAGATGCTGTTATCTCTGAAGTTAATGTTGTGTTAGCAATTGGTTTATTTTGGGAGATTCGTTATTGTAATAGTTTAGGTTATTATTGGAAAGGTTTTAGGTTAGATTGCTTGCTTGAGTCCTGGCGAGAGCTGGGCAGACGGGCCGCCAACCCTCTGGTTCGCCTTAGGGGGAAGTGGGATCGCCACAGAAGTTGTGCCAAAGAACTGGTAATATCTATAGGAAGCATGAAATGCCCTTGAATGTGTTCTTAGAAGTTAAATTATTTGATGTTTGGAGCATTGATTTTATGGAACCATTTTCTAGTTCGTATAATAATAAGTACATACTTGTTACGGTTGATTATGTGTCAAAAGGGTAGAAGCAATTGCCACCCCAACTAATGATGCAAAAGTAGTATTTAAGTTCATTAAAAAGAACATTTTTACTAGATTTGGTAACCCTAAGGCAATAGTGAGCGATGAAGATAAACATTTTTGTAACAAATGGTTTGACTAACTTTTGTTAAAATATGGGTGTAGGCTTAAAATATCTCTTGCATATCATCCACAAGCTAATGGCCAAGTAGAACTAGCTAATAGAGAGTTTAAATTGATCTTAGAAAAAATTGTGAATAAGTCTAGGAAACATTGGGCAAGGAAGTTAGATGACACACGCTGGGCATATAGGACTGCATTTAAAATATCTTTGGGTATGTCCCCTTATCGCCTAGTATATGGAAGTGTCATTTACCTCTCGAAGTTGTACATAGAGCTTATTGGGCAATTAAAGAGCTTAACATGGATTTTTCTCTTGCAAGTAGTAAAAGATTGTTTCAATTAAGTAAATTGGAGAAATTTTGACTAAATGCTTATGAAAATGCAAAAATATACAAGGAAAAAGTGAAATATTGGCATGATAAGTACATTATTCAAAAAATTTTGAGATAGGACAAAAATTTCTTTTATTTAACTCTCGTCTCAAGTTGTTTCTAGGTAAGTTAAGAACTAGGGGATGCGGACCATTTACAGTTACAAAAGTATACCCATATGGTGCTGTAGAGGTGACAACTACACAAGGTCCACCCTTTAAAGTCAACGGACATCGTTTAAAGCCTTATCTAGCAGGTGAATGGGTCCCTAAAGGGGTAACATACTCCTTAAAGGATTCTAACAATGATTAGAAGGCAATTCTTTTCAGTCGAGCCAACGACTCTAAACAAAGACGCTAATTGGGAGGCAACCCAATATTTGAGTAATTTCATTTGTTTTAGTATTTTTTGTACTTATTAGATCTATTGAAGTGTGACGACCCCACTTCTCCTTAGGGCGAACCCTAGGGTATCGGCGGGCCGCCTGTCTATCTCTAGCCAGAACTCAATACGAGTCAAATTTAAACTTAACGGTACACAACCAATAATAAAAGTCAAGTAGAAGAAAAGTCGCTTTGTGACGCCCCGAAAGAATAAGAGTGAGAACCCGGAAATTTTCTAATTTTCTAGGGTTTATTTTTTTAATCGCCCGCCTTTTCTACATTTTCTTGATTAGAAAATTCCCCAGATAAAGTTTATGAGCAAAGATAGTTTTAAAATGATTTTTCTAGTATCGGTTAGTTTTTGAGAAATTAAAGAGCGTATTGAACGTGCGGACCCGCAAGTGCGGGTAACATGCATTATATTTTTGAACAACTTGTTGGAATTTTGTATTTAAGTGATATTATTTTACCAAAGTGTTAAGATATTTGTATTGGAGAGACAAAAAGATAAGTTTTAAACCTAAAGGGTGACAAGTGTCACCTTCCTATTCAACCTTGACTTTGACCATTCTTTCTTACCTTTACTAATACTCAATTTTGACCCAAAAAGCACCTAAATTTCTGCAAGCTTGGCCGAACCTCTTGGAGCAAAAATACAAGAAGAAAGCCTTCAACTCCAAACTCCATTTCTTGCTCAATCTTGTGAATCAACCGTTAAACTTTCAAATTCCTCCACAAAAGTCACTTGTTTAGGAAGATTGAAGGTAGTGGTGGAGTGATTAGAGAAGGCAAAGGACTAAGCCATCAACTTTCTTGATATTTCAAGGTTCATGTCTAGCAATCCTTTCTTTGTTCTTGATTATGCTAAATTAGTGACTTGTGATGGCTAAAGAGATGGTTTGATGGATTATTTCTTGATTTGTGGTTGAAGTGATGAAGTTTTATTATTTTTGAGGATTTTTCTGTTTTAATATGAACATGGTTGTGTGGTTATATATGATGATTGGAAATGATGTTTAAGGACTCTATGAGGTGGAAAAAGTGGTCAATTGCAATCAACTTCTGGTTTGGAAGAAATTTCAGAAAACTAGGGTTCTTGAGGGAGCATTCTGTCCGAAATTTTAGGTCCTAGATAGAGGCCGAATTGGCCATGGATTAAAACATGAAAGTTGTAGGGAATGACATTTTATAGGTGCCTACCAAATTTCAGGTCAATCGGAGTAGTGTAGAATGAGATAAGTCGAAATTACTATTGCTGTTCTGGTTTTACCCGAATGTAAGAATTGCGCCTGTAATTGGTTGTTTTGTCTAGAATTGCTTCCAAATTGGTTGTTTAGGCCTTCTTATGAAATTTATCCCTGTTTCTTGGCTTTCAGCTGGTTTTGGAATTTCTGGATTTGGACTTGTAGAGCCTGAGTTATGATGTTTCCGCTAGAATGCGTTTTGGTGAATATGTTTTACGTTTTTTATGTAGTATCTTGCATTTTCGACCTGTTTGCACTCAAAACTGGGTTGAGTGACCTTCTGTGATGTTGTAGCCCTGTCTCTTAGCTTCGAAACGGTGGGTCTTGAACCTTCATCCGACAATCGTAGCGCCTTTGGTACCATTACCGCAAAATGACGTCAAAACTGTTTTTCTGGTTTTGAGCTTAACTTTCATTTCAGGACTTTTCCCTAGCTTGAATTGTACTCGTACTACTTGGAGCTTATTGAACGGTTATTGAATGAACTTATTTGTGTGACTTTGGGACTGGCTGAGGAAATAATGAAGCCTTGATGGCTAGGAAAGTAAGCAAATTTAGGGGAAGTGTTGTCCGAACTTTGAAAGGACTTGATTGCATTGAGTTTGTGTCTAAGACTTGGATTTGAGCAAGGCAATGATATATGATGGATGGTTTCTGAGCCAGAGAGGTGAGTGACCTCAAACTATTTCTAAAGTTATTTATGAACCGTTTCCTGCATTATTTACTTTTGAACTGTTTCCACAGTTACTTTTGAACCGTTTTCTTGCATTATTTACCTTTAAACTGTTTCCAAAGTTACTTTTGAACTGTTTTCTTGCATATCATGCGTGCTTGTGTGACAGCCCCACCTCCCCCTAAGGCGAACCAGAGGGTTCGGCGGGCCGCCTGCCCGGCTCTCGCCGGGACTCAGTCGTTCACTACAGTCCTCAAACAAATACAAGATAAAATCTCAAATAGAAATCAAATGTCCCAACATTGACATATCAAAAGCGAAGCGTCCACGCTTCCACTGCGCCACTCTGATCCTTGATACCAACTATAATACAGGAGGAAGTCCAAACTAGACTATTACACATCCAATCAATTCTAAACGTTCAATACAATCCCAATATGAATGATTACACAAAAGGAAAACCAAATTCAATCCATACATGAGATAATCCACGAATAAACACTACCAGCTCTTCCTTCGCCTTGAGCCCTGTGGAGGGGAATAAAACATTTTGGGGTGAGCTAGAAGCTCAGCGAGTAACCAAGAAATTCAGTTATCAAATCAGTTTCACAATCGTTCATTTCAATAATGTCATGCTTCAACGATCAATGCACTTTCACTTCTCTCATGAGCCAGTGAAATCATGGTACTTAGACGTCCAACGCTCCAAACAATCATTTAACATTGAACATTAACATTGAACATTGAACATTGAGAGCCCATTGGTGCTCTACAGGAACATTAAACGGTGGAGGAAACGTCGGAGTCTAGCACACGAATTCCAAGTACTCATTTGAGCCAAAACATGTCAAGAACTTATATGCCGGCACACAGGATATGCAATCAAAGAAACGATGCAAGAAACATTTTAAAGTAACGTTGCAAGTAGTTTAAGGTCACTCACCTCCACGGCTCATAATCCTTGTTCAATATAGCCAATTCCATCATTCAAGTCCAAGCCTTTCACTTGAAACTTAAGGTAACCAACGCTATTAAAAATCGGACAGCATTTCCCCTTAATTCCTTTATTTTCCAACCTACAATCAAACCCAATCACATAGCAATTAACCACAATTGCTCAAAACCAGAAAACAGTTTTGACGTCCTTTTGCGGTAATGGCACCAAAGGTGCTACGATTGTCGGATGAAGGTCCAAGACCCACCGTTTCGAAGCTAAGAGATAGGGCTACAACAATGTAGAAGGTCACTCAGTCCAAATACTAGCACAACTAGGTCAAAAATGCAGAAAACCAACCCAGAACCGTAATTGCAGGTTCCCAAATCACACAATACTGTAATTCGTCCAACTCAGTCTACACAGGTCCAAATGCAGAAATTTTAAAGGAATATGGTAGCTAGGACATCAAGCTACATTTCATCAGAAGACACCAACATCCAAATCCAAAGCAATTCCAGTCAAAACAGACGATTACAATCGCAGTTCGCACATTCTGATCACCCAGAACAGCAACAGTAAAAACGACATATCTCATTCTACACTACTCCAATTGCCCTGAAATTTTACAGGCACCTCAAACACATCAATACCTACAACTTTCATGTTTTAAGAAAAGGCCAATTCGGCCTCTAACCATATGATCCAAAACCGGACAGAATTGGGGGTTATCAACCCTAACTTTTCTCATTTCAATCCAAACCCAAAATTGATTGCAATTTCCTATCATATGCACCTACTAGAGCCATAGCCCCTTATTACCAACCATCAAAAACAACCACACCATCAAGATCACATAAAACCAGAAAATTCCTCAAAAAAATAAAAACTTAACCAAATTACTTCAAACCAAGAAATAAACCACAATTTCTAACACAATAGCCACCATTAGGCATAAATTCAACATCATTAGGTGTAAGAGGATAGTCAATCACTACTTACCAAGTAAACAAGAGAGAGGAAGTGGTAGACCACCTTAGCTCCTCCAAAAAAACTTTACTAAGCAACTCACTAGCACCTAATGGAAAGCTTTTATGGAGTAGAAACAAAATCAAATGGTTGGATTATTGGATTGGAGCAAGAGGAAATCAAGATGTTGAAGAGTTTTTCTTCCTTTCTTCCTTAAGGTTGGCCGGCCATAAGAGCTTGAGAATGAAGCCAATTTTGGTAAATTTTGAGATATTTAATCCAAGGGTAAGAAAGGTCAAAGTTGTCTTAGGCTCCAACCACTCACAAAGTGACACGTGTCACTTCATTAAATGCACTTCTATCCTTTTGTTCCCTCTCACATCAATCAAATCACCTCCTCTACTTATCTCTTAACACCCGATAAATTTTACACAGTATCCGGAACTTAACCTTATTGACCGAATTTTTCCGAACTTTTCGCACTAGTGGGTCCCACGTCCTTTCTATATCCTTAATTTTTCAAAAACTACCCAATGCTAGAAAAATCATTTTAAAACTATTTTTGCTTATAAACTTTATCTGGGGAATTTTTCTAATCAAGAAAATGTAGAAAAGGCGGGCGTTAAAAAAAATAAACCCTAGAAAATTAGAAAATTTTCCGGGTTCTCAAACTCATTTTTTTTCGAGGCGTCACAGCTTGCATATGAGTGTTCCTTGTTGCTTATTCCTTGATTTATTGGCTTGTTATTATTGATTGATAATGTGTTAAGTGCTTTCAATGATTGTTAAAACGAGTTTTCTAGGCGAGTGTGTACTTTATCGCACTCGACCTAAATAAATATGAAATTTTCAATGATTAATGATTAAATGCTAGTTGCGCATGAATGTAAGCCGTTTGGCTGAACTGGCCACCGCCATTCGTTTCCGATCGACTCGAGCCAGAAGCGGACTCGGTCGGGCGATATGGTGACCCTGGGTGAATTTGGTATACTCGAGTATTACCTTGTAGTCCGGCTACGTCCGGATGGGTGGAGTCCGGCTACGTCCGGATGGGTGGAGTCCGGCCAACGTCCGGAAAAAAAAAAGGGATCGAACGAACAAACAAATAGCTCCATATGGGCCCGTATCCTTTTAATGAATGTTACTATCGCTTTCCATTGTAAATGTTTCTTGAATTATTGATACTCCATATTTAATGTATTGTAAATGTTGTAATTGTTTCTGGACTTATCATTTGATTTATGACATCATTGAAATGAACTATTGTGAAACCGATTTGATTACTGATTTTACTGGTTACTCGCTGAGCTTCTAGCTCACCCCAAAAATATTTTATTCCCCTCCACAGGGCTCAAGGCGAAGGAAGGACTTGTTGTGCTTATTCACGTGTCTGGATGGCCTATATCTTGTACAGTTTGGATTTGGAAATCATTTTATGTATAGTTGAGAATCGTTTCCGCTTCGCTTATGACATGTAATTATGGGAGACTTGGATGTATATTTGTGGACCATGTGATGTATATTTGAGATTTATATTGTAATTCATTTGAGGATTGTAGTGAACGACTGAGTCCCGGCGAGAGCCGGGCAGGCGACCCGCCGAACCCTCTGGTTCGCCTTAGGGGGAGGTGGGGCCGTCACACGCTTCCTTATATAATCGTTCAAGTCTTACATCACAAAGTTTCCAAAAGGTGCATCAACTTTTCCCAAAAATACAACCATCCAAAAATGACTAAACTATTTACATCCAAGTCAAATCAAAATACTATCATGTTAGCTTCGTCAAAATCTTCCCATTCCAAATCCCTGTTAAGGAAAACAAACTACGGGGGTGAGCTAACACTCAGTGAGGCCAAGAAAAGCATGCAAACAAATAAGTTCAAGTAGCAATAAAGCTTATACAAAAGGAATAACCATAAAATTCAAGTTATTCACAAGGGAAAGTAAAACACAATCAATAAGGATACGGAAGCTCTCAGGAGCTAACTCCACATAGCTTGGCCAAGGCCTTGATCCAAATATCCCACATTGACTCTCCGTCAACCGAGCAAGTATCAAATCCGTAGACTCTACTTTCACCAAATTTCCGTCCACCGTTACACCCCCTACCAGGCCTGCACGTCAACTAGAAAAGGCAATACTACTCGAGTATGCCAAGCAAGATCTCAAAAGATCAAGCTTTAAAATTTTCTCATGGTTTACCAAGCTTCTCGACGAAGCCCATGCCGGCTCGAGTCATAGGGTTAGCCAATGAGTTTTGGGCGTCCCCACAAGTATAGGTATAATTTATCGACGAGGTTCACTCCAATCGACATTCAAGTTCAAGTTGAAGTAAGTTAAGTAACAAGTCAAGTAAAGGAGAGCGAGTGTGATAAAGTACACACTCGCCTCGTGAAGTCATGTTCACGTATACAAGCAAGATCAATCAAGTAGATACAACAATCCATGCACTTGACACTCACCAAGTCAAAAGTAAGTGAGCAAATAAGGCCGCTAGTTGTCCTCACCGGGATCCCTTTTGAAACCCTCTTGAGCACCTGAAGAAATAGTGTCCAACCATCACTCATATATACTCTTGATCACTTAACATTCAAGAAAGAAAATGCACTTGCTTAAAATTTAAGATAACGCCTGAAAAGAGTTTTTCCCATCGAAAATTAAGATTAAAAAATCAGGGTTTAAAGTCTCAAGGGCAACATGTATCATTCATGAAATCAAGTTTAAAATGGACTATCAATCTCAAAAGGAAGTGGAAAGTTCATTTCCTAAGAAGTCAGAAATTTTCAGCTTTACGCGACAAAACATGGAAAATGAGATCTTGAGTTTGGTAAGTCTAAAAATTGGAAACTTTACACCTTTGGAAAGTAAATTCAAAGTACTAAAACTTTCCAAAAGACACTTTTCCAAGATTCTGAGTAGAAATTATTCAAATTCCAGCTCAAAGTTTCTGTTTCATGAAGACAGGGCAGAACCAGTTCTTGTTTTTCAGCAAAGTTTGAAAATTCGGCAAAATTCATAGTTAATAAATTAGCCTCTGAAATTTATAACACAGCACGAGTTTGAAGTAAAGTTTGAAACACAACGGGCAGAACTAAATTCAGATTTTTGAACAACAAGATACAACAGTTTGAAGATGGCTCGATATCACAGCCTGTTCAACAATTTTTCCAGTTTCCTGCTTTGACGCAGTTTTGAAATCAGACAATATCTAACTCTACACAAGTCCAAATTGAGAATAGTTTATGGCATTAGAAACTAGATTCAAAATTCTTCAAATCATGAGAAGACATCATTTTCAAAATCCTTTCGTAAGTGAGACGAAATTGAGCGACAAGATACAGTTTCCTAGTTTCTCTCGGGTAAACAGATAAAACAGGTCAGTCTACTTTACCGATTCGCTACGGCTCACTCAAAATGAACTAGCAGGGGATTTTTATACCGTTAGAAAACCCTTGGTGTCTAGTTTCAAATGCCACAAACGTACTCAATTTTTATTTTTGTACAAAGATTTATGCTTAGACAAAATATCACTGATCGGCTGTCCTGGTAACCATTTTCCAGATTTCTACCTTTCCTCAAAACCCAAGTTTTATGCAACCAAATGAAGTGATTTTTGAAAGCCAACTTCCACACACATAATACAACATATAACAAGCAATTTAGAAGCCATATAATCAACAAAAATTTGCACTCCAAGCAAGACACCAAAACAGAAATTTCGGCCAGCTCTCTCAAGAGTTTTCCTCCAACTTCCTCTCCTCTTATCAAGCCCATATCAAGTCCCTCATCACATAAACAACAACAATCAAGTAAAAGGACCTCAAGTCAGCTACCTAAAGGCCACCTTAAGACCACTAGCCTAGGATATAAAGCAAGAAATGAAAGTTCCTCAAGTCCTCTAGCCTAATATCTTGATTAGGGTTTCAAACCCATGAAATTCAACCTCTATACTTGGTGAAATTTGAAAGATTAAAGGTGGATGAAGTGATTACCTCTTCAAGCTCTAAACCCTAGTTGAATGCAAGCCTTTTCACCACTACGTCACCAAGAAACACCACAAGGTTGCGCCTTCCTTCAAGCTAGAGCAAGAATCTAAATGATTTGTGGGTTGGTTGATGAAGAACAAGCAAGATTGGAGCAAAAAGATGAAGCTTTTCTCTTCCCCCTTTTCTTCCTTGGTTCGGCCGAGAGAGAGAGATGGTGAGGGAGTGTTTGTGTTTTGATTTTGTGGAGGGAAAGTGAAGAAAGGCTAGCCATAAGTTTTTTCAACAGAAATAGTGCCTTGCACTACCACTTTCTTTCTTGTTTGATACACTTAATTACTAATCCTCCAAGGTAGTTCCTCTAGCACAACAATTACTCATACATACTAGCCTAGTATTAAATCCTCAAATCTCCAATTAGTCACGCCGGTGCGACTTTCGAGAAACTTTCGATGCGCGCGCGATAAAAGCTTAATTTGAGAAAATTCATGCAAAAATAGTAAAATTAAATAACATTAAGGCAAAATAATTATAAAATAGACTAAAGTAAGAATAAAAACATGAGTCCTCACATAAAGTTTGTTTGTTATGTTTATTTTGTAGGATTTGCAAGGTGAGGCAAAAGTCACTTTTTGAGATTTGCGAGGAACATAAAGCATGAAGAACTCAACCCCTCGATTTGTAATTTTGATATTTTTGGTTTGATATAAAGGGGTAAATTGTGTGATTACATAATTTTAAACATGTTAGAAGCATTGCATTGGGTGAAATGATGATCGGATCGTGTTTTGAACAAAAAGTGAAATTGACGTAAAAAATAGAGCAAATGAGAAAATTCTGCAATTTTGTTGAAGAAACTCAGAGATCTGCGAGGTTTAGCTTCACGGTTCTTTGAGAAAAATGAGATAGGCTGCGATTCTAAGCTGGGAGAACAAATCTCTAGGAAACGTGAGGCGATCCGCGAGGTAGTGGCTCGCTGATTTGCTACTGGTGCTGTTAATAATGAAAAACCGCAGCTTTCTTCTTCATTTCATCTTCAACCTTTCACACACTACACACATAGATGCACACACACTCACAATCCACTTCACAAATCACCATTTTCACTCATTTTTCCTACCAAAATTCACCATAGAAACATCCCAAATCTTGTTTAGACTCATTTTCATGGATTAAAATCAACCATAAACAATCAAATATCTCATTTCAAATCATTGAAGCTAGGATTTCTTGAGCTGTAAATTGCTCAATTGGGGGTTGTTTTGAGTCAAATTTTTGGGGCTTTTAGTATCATTAGCATCACCAAACATCATTCTACTTGATTGAGATAAGTTTTTTCATCAAATTTTTGTATTTTAGAAGTTGATAATTTTCATTTCCTAAGTTTTCTAACATCTTCTAGTAGACAAATTTGGTTGATGTTTTTGGATGTTTGATGGTTCCTAAATGCTTATTTGAGTTGTTTAAGCATGTTTTAATGTTTAAATATAGCAATGTAATACTTGGCTAATTGTTGAATTTTTATAATTGCTATATTTGCGTTAAATTAAAGAATGAAGTTTTGTATGTTAATAAGCTTATTTGAAATGTTAATTAGTCATAATGTAACTTGTTAATGACAGGTAATTGATTTTCTTGCTTACAAGTTGACATTTGTGGAAAATTGAGAATTATTGAAGAAGAAATTGGAACATTTCATTTAGATAATTAAATTGGAAATTGAGTGGTTTTAGAAGAGTTGGTGAGTTTTTTGGTGTTTATTCTTGATCCTACATATAATTTGATGATAAGTTGATTATAGGTGAAGAATTTAACAAATTTTGGTGAATTTGCTAAGGTAAATTGCTTATGCTTAAAATAAATATTCTTTAGTGCAATTTAACTTATTCAATGGTTAATTGTTGACTTGGTAATTCAATTGAAGGGAGTAATGATTGCCTAGAGGAGTTTCATCTGCTTATTTATGCATTTATTAGGCATTCATTTGTGTGAATTAAAAGTGAACTAAAAGTGAACTAGTACCTTATATTTCCCTTATTAAATTGTGAGAGGTACTACGGTTCGAGCAATAATTCGATCCTCATCATCTGAGGAAGAGGGGAATGAGGAACATGTTCCTTCTTCTCCCCCACCACCAAGAGCTCGATCAACAAGACGACAAACTAGTCAGCAAGCTCCTCTAGATTATGATCTGGTTGGTTCACTTCAAAGGCGAACGAAGAATGGAATAAGGCGCGTGACCAGAGAGAGTTCATTTATGAAATACATGTGGCCCCAGAAATCGATGTAGAATTTCAAATTAGTAAGGCTTTTGACATTCTTGGTTGGGGTCCAATTTTATATCTTCTAGGTCATATCTACCCAATCTTGGTTAAAGAGTTCGATGCCAATATAGTGAACGAAGACAAGTACACCGAAGAATTCATCAAGTCTTATATATGTGGTAAGAGATTGACAATTACTCGAGATACATTAGTGGCTCATCTTGGGTGCAATGATGGAGGTCCATTCATTGACTTGAAAAAGGAGTTTCATTCGCCGGATAAAGAGTGGGATCCTGCTTTAGCAATGGCGCGCTTTAATCAAACTTTGAATTATACTAGAGCTTCCCAAAGATCTACACTAAGAGTGAGTGCATTTGAACTGCGCCATCGGTTGATTTTATATCTATTTTCAAGGAATGTGATCTCAAAGAAGAGCATCATTAATGAAGTCCAGAACAATGATCTTTATTTCTTGGACCAAATTTCCATAATTGGACTGCCCCATATGCTCAGATTCCACTCCCAAGTATCATTATCGGCTATAAAAGGACGACGGCAAGACATCATACTAACAAGTATAGGATTGGATTCCCGTATCTCTTATCATTGCTCTTTGAACAAGAGGGAGTGAATCTTGAAGACGTGGAGAAGGTGCAAGTGAAGGCAATCTACAAGGTTAACGAATATACTCTCCATGAATTGAGTATAAGGGTTGCTAATATTCCTCATCCACCAAGGTCTCGAGGAATTCGTGTAATGATCCCACATCGGCTAAGGGAGGAAGTCTTGGGGCTGCTTTAATAGCCTGTAGTGGTCTCTCCCACCTGACCGAGGCCTTTTGGAGGGGTGCTGGGCTTCTTGACCTGCGGATTTGGGCTCTTCACTTGTTGTGGGCTATAACCCCACCTCCAGGAACAAAACCCATGGCCCAGTGGGGTGGTTAACTGTGGGACAATATTGGTCAGGGGCGTTTGAGTTGGTATCAGAGCCGACTCCCGACTCCGGTGTGCCAGCGAGGACGCTGGGTTCCCTAAGGGGGGTGGATTGTAATGATCCCACGTCGGCTAAGGGAGGAAGTCCTGGGACTGCTTTAATAGCCTGTAGTGGTCTCTCCCACCTGACCGAGGCCTATTGGAGGGGTGCTGGGCTTCTTGACTTGCGGGCTTGGACTCTTCACTTGTTATGAGCTATAACCCCACCTCCAGGAACAAAACCCACGACCCAATGGGGTGGTTAACTGTGGGACAATATTGGTCAGGGGCTAACAACTTGGGAGCGTACGGCCTGAGTCATAAAGTTTCTTAGTTTTGGTTTCTTGTATTTGAGCACTTGATACTTTTCTTGAGGCAATGCTTGTGAATTTGTAAGGAACATGGTCTAGTATATGATGATGTCAATAGGAATCATAAGTGAATTTGATATAAGTTGGAGCGCAGAGGATTTCGTATTGTACTCGAGACTTAACCGAATGAGGAGATTGAAATGATGAATGTTATCTAGAACTTGTCCAATAAGATTTTGGCTAGGGTTTTGATAGATTGTGGTGGTGGCCTGAATTATTGAGAAAACTTCTGATTTTGCATCCTTCTTCTAGTCTTCTTGTTTGATTAAAGTTTGCACCACCCAATTTGTAAGTGTTGGGATTTGAAATACTTGAACTGCCTGAGACCTATTAGGCAGAGCTTACTTGAGACTTGAACCTGTTTAGGCGAGTGAGTTCTTATTCGTACTCGTGCTCCATGAACTTGAAGTAATTGATCCTGCTTGCCGACTTGCATGTTCATATGTGTGGTTGTAAACCGGCTACTACTCTTCTGTAGCAGGTGAACTGAGGCTCTCTGGTGGAGCATTGCCTGTTGTGTTGTCCAGCATCGCTAGTCTTCTGGCGAGGCATGCCTGTTTTGTTGTCCAGTACCTCCAGGGACAAATTCCTGAGACTCTTTGGTCAAATATAGCCATTGTGACCGTCAGGGGTAAAATTTCCGATTTGAGGCTACGCTATGTCCTGAATTTTTCGAATATCTGGGACATTGAGTCCAACTCAGGGCTAGTTGGTTGAATCGAGCCCTTTTGCATGTTATATCTGGTTACTCGTTTAGTCATCTATCGGATCATGATTATTAGCTAAGTGGGATTAGAGTGATTCTTAGTACTTGACTGACTTTCGAGGACTATTTGGATCTGGTTAGTATGAGTTGGAATGTCGAGGACAACATTCTTTTAAGGGGGAGAGTTTGTGACGCCCGAAAAAAGAAGAAAGGAAATTTCTGGTGAGCAGTGAGAATCCATCCGAAAATCTGGCCAATTCTTGGCCGGATTGGCAGGGGTTTTGGAAAAAATTTTATTTTGCCACTGCCACGAATCCGGCCAGATCTTGGCCGGATTGTGATATGGCACTTCGGCAGCCAAATTTGACCGGCTGATTTCTTACGTTCTTATCTTGTTTCTTGGCTGAGCTATCTTCATTTCTTCCCCTTGCCTGGCTGGCTGTTTGAGAGAGAAAACAAGAGAGAAAAACTCAATTTATTTTCCTTTGATTTCCTTCACCAAATCTTGAGTTTTAACCGCTAATTTTGCAATCTATTCCATACAAGTGCTCACTAAGGAGGTTTAAAGCTATTGGTGGAGTTGTTTTGGAGGAGGAATGTGACAGCCCCACCTCCCCCTAAGGCGAACCAAAGGGTTTAGCAGACCGCCTGCCCAACTTTCGCCGGGACTCACTACAGTTCTCAAATAAATTACATCACTCACATCCAATAACATAGGGTACAACTTCAATAAAAAATGAAATAACATTTTCCAAACTTAGAACGTATACTTACATACATTACAAATCTCAAGTAGTACAAACCCAAATGTACAAAGGTTCTCAATTCTTCATACAACCAACCCTTGCCAAGCGCTAGGGCGAGAACCATTACACAAATTCAAAAGAACTAGACTGGGCTAGTTTGTACAGATCTCTCGTCCTTGCGCGCATCCCCTGTTAAGGAAAACAAAACTAACGGAATGAGCTACCGGCTCAGTGAGGTTCCGGACACACAATCAACTTAACCAAGGACATTAATCATGTAATAACAAGTAATCCAGGAAACATTGACAATATAAAACAATGATAATACATTCATTAAAAGGATACATGCTCACAAGGAGCCTTTCGTTCTTTCATTCACCCTTCATTTCCTTATTCCTCCAATCATTTTAAAATGTATTTTGTAAGTGAAAACTCCTCCATTGACTTTATCACTCGTTCATTCATTTCATTCTTCCCCCTTCTGGACATTGACCAGACTCCACCCGACAACGTGGTAATACTCGACTATACCAAACTTTCACCCAGGGTCACCAAATCGCCCGACCGAGTCCGCTTCTGGCTCGAGTCGACCGGCAACGAAGACCAAGGGCCCAATTCAGCCAAACGGCTTACATTCATGCGCAACTAGCATTTAATAATTTAATCATTGAAAATTTCACATTCATTTAGGTTGAGTGCAATAATGTGCACACTCGCCTAGTAAAATTCATTTTAACAGTCATTGATAACATTGAACATTTAATCATACATCCACAACAAGCCACATAGTCAATGAAAACATAACATACAAAGAACACTCACCTATTTAAGCAAAAGAACGTCCAAAGTATCCTTCCGGATAACACCCTCCATCACCAAGGAACCCTAATATAATCAAAAGAACACATTATGCTTCAACCATCAAAGAAGTAAGTGATTTAAAGAAAATTCGAATACGTACTACTACAAAGTATAAATATGATTTTGGAAGCGAACAGAGTACATTTAAACCAAAGGACATAAGTAAAATATTTGTAAAACTTATACTCACTCGTAAAACTTTAAAATCTCCATTTGAGTCGAAGTGACAAAGAAAACATATTTCTATTAGTCGTAAATTTCATTTTTCCAAGGGTACAAGTTTCGGCCAAGTTCTACCTTATATACCTCGATAAAAGAAGATGCAAATCGCGAGTAGATCTACCTAACCCTCGAGCGCAAATTTGGGCAGCAAACCCTTTGTATTTACCTATTTTCCAGCCATTTATGGTTTCATTATTTTTCTCAATCAGTCCCAAAATCACATGCAAATAGTCTCATTACAATAACCGTTCAATAGGCTCAACATCATAAAATTACAAAACCATGCAACAAAAATGACCGAAAATAAGGTTTAAGGCAAAAAGTAAAAGATAGGTTCGACGTGTCTTAGCGTATCAGTCACAACCGAAGTTAAGCTTATCGGATTGGGGTGAAATTTATACCATTTCGAATCTAAGACAAAGGGCTACAACTTTGATGAAGACTACTCAATCCACTTCATAGTGTATCTAAGTCAAATTCATCGTTTACAGAACCAGAATTTCACCGTCAGGCTGGTTAACAGCACTGCGTTCAACTGACAATAACTCAGGCTACAAAAGTCCGATTGAGGCGTTGGAAAGATAAAACATAGCACTACAACTTTCGTGTTTTGGCCAAATGCTAATTCAATATGGAGAAAGGTGAAAAAAATGCGGCAAGAATGGTGAAATGTCAAAACGGTCCATAGGGCTCTACCTATGGCAGTCAAGGGTATTTTTGTCTTTTCACATGCTACCGTGCTCGGATTGAGCTGAAATTTTGTAAGAAGCTATAAAACATCATTTCCTACAACTTTAATGTTTTGAACTAAGCCCAATTCGGCCTTCATCATGGCCAAATGACACTGGTCAGAACAAGGCAAGATGAAAACCCTAAAACTGGAATTTGTGCACATCAGCTGAAATTTCTTTAGGTAACCAAAATTAGCATACCAAAGCTTCATTTCACCCAATATAAAGCTATCATTCCATGGCCAACCCTTACTCATCTCATGAAGGCAGAAAAATCACCATAAAAACTGAAATTTCCATAATACTACTTCAAACTATGAAATATGCTCATAAAACTACCAAAACTACAACTTTAAACCACTAATTGGCAACTATTAGAAACAAAGAGGGATTTTACAAGCAAGGTATCTTGGATTCTCAAGAAAGATGGTGGCTTAGAGTTCTTCTTCCCAAATTAGCTCCACAAACACCTTGGAAACTACCCTAACTAGCACTTTTATGGAGTAGTTGGCGATTGAATCGGTTGGAACTTGAGATTTCGACAAGAAATTGAATTGAAAGATGAAGGTTTTTCTCTCTCTCTTGCTCTCAAATTTTTGGCCATAAGAGGGGAAAAATGGCTTGATTTTTGGTCAAATTTTTGTTTTAGTAAAGTTAATTAAGCTTGGTCAAAAGTCCAAGTTCCAATAGTTTTGTGACAAATGGTCCTTTAGGGTTTCAATCCTATCCTTTTGTCTACCATTGGTAATTTATCTAGCTAACTTCTAATTGTCTCCTAGTACCTTGTAAAATAATAATACTTAGCACAAAAATCACTTAATCACCAAAATTCGCACTAGCGGGTCCCACGTCTATAATGCGTTTCAAATTTAACCTACACTAACTTATACTAGGAAAATGATTTAAAACTATACTTGCTTATAAAAATGCATAGAAACTTTAATATTTTAAAGGCAAGTATACAAATGTAGGCAAAAATAAAATAATGCCTAGAAAATGTGAAAATTTTCGGGTTCTCACACTCTCTCCCCCTTAAGAAATTTCGTCCTCGAAATTTTTACCTTCAGATGCCTCAGGAGCTTGTTGGTTGTCTAAGGCATATACCCTTGCCGGTACTTTTGTTCGATTCCCTCTTTCATTCACTTGTTTCGGTTTGGTTCCATCTAGTGATTGAGCACTATTCCCCCTTGGCTGCTTTATCGGACAACTACTAATTTGGTGATCGCTACTCCCACAAATCAAACATTTTCTCCCTTTCCTCCAACACTCATTCTCAGTATGATATGCCTTTCCACAATATCCGCAGGCCAGGTGAGAAGCCACTTTTTGGCTTTCTAGAGAAATTTTCCCATGACCTATCTGACTTCCTTTGGTAGATCTTTCATCTAGTGCTCCTAATGTCCATGGTGGGCAGGGTGAAGGGTTCACTTTTTGTACTTTAGAAGGCGTTATCTTTTCGCTAGATTCCTCAGATACACTATCAGATGCACCCCTTTTCCGTGTTTGGAAGACTTTTACTTGTGCCTTTGCATCCTCAATCCTTTGGGCTTTCTCAAGGGCTTCCGTAAAGGTATTGACTTGAACCGCCGCTAAAGCTTCCTGAATTTCTAGATTCAATCCTTGTATGAACCGTCTCACTCTTCTCCGCTCCATAGCCACCAATTCAGAAGCAAATTTGGACAGTTTCGTAAATTTAGCCTCATATTCGGCCACACTCTGGGTTCCCTAATGTAACCCAATAAACTCGTCTTCTCTCCTTTCTCGGACTAAAGGTGGGAGATACTTCTCGTTAAATTCCCTTATAAAGTTCGCCCATGTTCATGCAGTCTGTTTCCTCTCCCACTTTGCCCTAATAACATTCCACCATGCTCGGGCTGGTCTTTCGAATTGAAATACAGCAAAGTTTACTTGTCTTTGCTCCGTATAATTCAAAGCCGTGAAGATATTAATCATTGCCTCCAACCATCGTTCAGCTATATCCGGATCAGGCCCTCCATGAAATTTCGGAGGTAGAAACTTTTGAAACCTCTCAAGAGCCCTATCCTCTCCTATCTCGGGATTCCGGGGTTGATTCATTGGCACTTGGCCTTGCTGATCTACCAGTCAGCTAGAATATTTGTCATTTGTTGTATTGCCGTCTCCACTTGGTCTCCGGCCTCAACCCTTGGTCCATGTTCTTGCTCGGCCACTGTTTCTCTTTCTTCTCTCGGTTCTTGAGCTCGTTTAGTCCCACGGCCACGACCACGTCTGCGACTACGTCTCCCTTCCATACCTTTTTCCTCTCTCTCTTTTTTTTCCAAAAGGTGATTTAGTATATAACGAAATAAATTGACTAAAACAACAAGATATCTCACACCAAATACACAAGGAGACACACCATATACACAAAGAGACATCTCAAGTTAGACAGATAGTCAAAGGCAGCAAGTACTATACATGTAGGTATTAACGTACCACAGGCAAAAGACGTGTAGGAACAATGCAAGGGCAAAACGAAAGAAAACGTGACTTGTCGCCCCACACTCAGTTAAAATCATCCACGTCCGGTCTCTTACTTCACTTTCTATCCGAACTAGGCGCCCGTTAATCTCTTGTACTCACTCTAGCCAAACATGAACCTATTCATGTTCCCCGGAATGAAATTCTCAAGTACTTAGTATCGCCCTCAACTCTGGAGTACTCGGGTACAAGAATCCGAAATAAGATAATTCACATTTCGAACTGGCCAGACCCAAGAATAAATTACCTACAATCGAGATTCCTACCTGACGTACCTATCAATTGTCCTCAAATACCATAATAACGATTTAAGGCCTATAACAATTCATGGTTCATAACTTATGTTCAAAAGAGCACTTAATCCTTCACACTTATTCATGAAATCAGGACCATAGCACCACTTGGCCCAAACTCACTCTACGCAGAGCCCACGCGAAGCAGCTCTGGGTTTTATCCCTACAAGTAGTCGCTTAACTTTCAAATCAATCCCACAACCCGGCATCTTAAACTTTAGCCTAGGATACACTACAGAGATCTGAAACCTAAGCTCTGATACCACCTGTGACAGCTCCACCTCACCCTAAGGCGAAGCAAAGGGTTCAGCGGACCGCCTGCCCAGCTCTCGCCGGGACTCACTACAATCCTCAAATAAATTACATCACTCACATCCAATAACATAGGGTACAACCTCAATAAAAAATGAAATAACATTTCCCAAGCTTAGAACGTATACTTACATACATTACAAATCTCAAGTAGTACAAACCCAAATGTACAAAGATTCTCAATTCTTCATACAACCAACCCTTGCCAAGCGCTAGGGCGAGAACCATTACACAAATTCAAAAGAACTAGACTGGGCTAGTCTGTACAGATCTCTCTTCCTTGCGCGCATCCCCTGTTAAGGAAAACAAAACTAACGGAATGAGCTACAAGCTCAGTGAGGTTCCAGACACACAATCAACTTAACCAAGGATATTAATCACGTAATAACAAGTAATCCAGGAAACATTGACAATATAAAACAATGATAATACATTCATCAAAAGGATACATGCTCAAATGGAGCCTTTCGTTCTTTCATTCACCCTTCATTTCCTTATTCCTCCAATCATTTTAAAATGTATTTTGTAAGTGAAAACTCCTCCATTGACTTTATCACTCGTTCATTCATTTCATTCTTCCCCCTTCTAGGCATTGGCCAGACTCCACCCGACAACGTGGTAATACTCGAGTATACCAAACTTTCACCCAGGGTCACCAAATCGCCCGACCGAGTCCGCTTCTGGCTCGAGTCGACCGGCAATGAAGGGTGTGACAGCCCCACCTCTCCCTAGGACGAACCCTAGGGTATCAGCGGGCTGCCTACCCAGCTCTCGCCGGGGCTCAGTTGATCAAAGTACTAATAACTCAAATGAAGCAGAGGAAATATCTTCCATTCTTTGGAGCGTAACCCTAAATAAAACATAATCACTTCACCAACAATCCAAAAGCTTAGTGTAGACACCAAATTTTTGGTTTCTAATTTTATTTTAATTAGTTTAATTTTAGATTTATTTGTTTCAATTTTAGATTTATCTTGGTTGTTTCCTGTTTTGTGCCTCTTATTGTATTTTAATTAGTTTACGAGCATTTATTTTATCTACAAATTTGATTGGAAAAAAAGAAAAAAAGAAAAAAAAAGGAAAAGAAAAGAAAATTAGCATTTCATTTTTATCCTTTTATGCCTATTTCCGCTCATTGTATTTAATCTTTTCTTCATTAGTTATTTTTTATTAATTAGTTGTCTATATTTTGTTAAGTTATTATCAAAAAAAAAGGGACCCGCGGCATGCGAGCTGCGTATTTTCGCAGCTTGCAAAGGACAGCCGCATGCCAATCGAAGGGCCAAGGGAGAAGAATTAGGTGGAGATGATTTGCAGCCATTGAATGGAGGGTTTTGGGGTTTGCTAGTTGGATATAAAAGGAAAGAGAAATAGCAGCTGCAAGGGGGACAGGGGACTCGCGGCTAGGTTCTTGGGGAAAAGCTGGAGAGGAGAGAATTGCAGTTGACGGCTGGGAAAAATTTTTTTGGGAGAACAAAAGGGAAACAAGAGGGGTCATTGGCGGCTGTAGGGTAGAGAAGGAGAAAAACCGCAGCCAAGGAGGGGAGGTTTTCAGGCTAAACAAAACAGAGGGAGCATACGGCTGGGGTTTGAGCAAGAACTGAAAACAACTGAGAGAGAGCGAGAGCGAGCGAGAGCTTGAGGGCTGAGAAAAGAGAGACCGGAAGGGAGAAAGGAAGAAAACCTGCAAGCAGGTTTTCGGCTGTGAAGGCAAGGGAGGAGAACGGCGATGAAGGTTGGCGGCTGAAAGAAGCAGAGCAGCGAACCTCGGGCAGTGACGGGGAAGAGAGCTTCGGTAGTAGCGACCGAAAGGAAAAGGAAAACACAGAGCAGGCGCAAACCCAGAGGATCTTATCGCCGACATTGGCTGAAGTGGTGGCGCAGTCATTCTGCTGCTACTCTCCTTCTACTGCGTGCACTCATCACCACCGGCAAAATCACCAAGTATTCCAGTCTGATTTTGCAAGTTTGATTTTTCTATTTGTTTCTTGTTGATTTATGGTTAAGCAATGCATGGGATTAGACCTAGGTTTCAGGGATGGTAGTTTGGGGGATATATGATGAATCCATGAAGCTTTCATTCGAAGTGTTATGGCTGATTTTGGTGCATTTGACAAGTAAATCCAGAAAATGGCGTAAAACTTGGGCAATTCTGATGCTGTTTCTTCTAGCTGTGTACGTGTGGCAGTACCTTGTTGCTGTTTTCCTTGCTTGTTCTCCTTTCCATTTTATTCTTAGCACCTTGCTTGCTGTTATGGTTGGCCTTATAATGTTTTTTTTGAAGTTCTGAGTTAGGGTCAGTGAACGTTTATATTTCCTTGCGCTGTTGCTGAATCTCGATTGGGGTTGGATGAATCTGTTCATGTTGCTTTGCTGCATTTTCATGTCCCATACCCTTATTAGAATTTCCGGGGGATAAACCTTTGCATTTGGGTAGTGATTAGCAATCTGGGTAGGAAGCTATAGCATTGAGGTTTGGGTGGACAAGTCACTAAGCATTCATTCCCATTGCTTCGCATGATCATCTTTCGCTTTGCAGCAGAAAATTTGCTTCGTTACTTCGCAGGCTCCTGTTGCTTGGTTGTTTCTTTTGTTGCATTGTAAAGCAAGTAGATTAGGTGGTGGCTTGTTGTTTTGTGCGAATTACATTCGGTTTGGGATTGTCAAATGCGTAGAGTTTGTTTGAGTTTTCACACACAAGCATATCTAGGCTGAAGTAGAAAAAGCTGCTGCATTCGTTTCTATACCTCTGCTGTTTTTCTTCGCAACAGCTCGTCAAGTGAGCTTCGTCATCTAACGTGCTGGTTAATCTTGTTCTGAAAAGGAAGAAATTGGATAAGTAGTGTTTGAGTTTGCATGCTTAGGGTCTAAAATACCTGCATCATGATCGAACACCTTGCTGAAAAGCAAACAAGCAGGCTACCGAAACCATTTCTGCACTTATTTTTTAGAATTTTGGTATGATATATTTCCATGTTTTCTGGTCATTTGGATTGTGATCATTATGCAGTCTGTTACTTGGCTTAAAGTTGTGATGTTGGGTTGGAAAATATCTATCCAAGGTTGTGTATTTGAGTCGAAAAATCTGAGTTAGTTTGAAAGCAAAGTGCAGCAGTTTTATTCTCGGTTGATTGAAGCTTAATAGAAATAGTTGCAGAAGCTCTTTGTCTACGTAGCTTGCATGAAGATTGCATGAATAATTTCCAGAAAACTGTTGTGCATCTATCTTAACTGGTTTAGGCATCTATCTTGCTAGTTTTCAGTTTTGCAGCATGAGCTAGGAAGAACAAACCAAAGTTGCTGGATTTTTTTTAGCATTTGAATGTTCTTGTTTTTCTGGATTTTTGTGTTCCGAAGAGGGGGAAGAATGTTTGATCTCCTTATAAGTTTTCTTGTTTGTTTGGATTGTGTTAGTTTAGGTGTTTCATTGCTTGGCTGGGAATTATGAAAGTGCATCAAGTTTGTTGCAGAAAGTTTTTCTACGTGATTGCATGCTTTGCATGAAGAAATAAACCTGGAAAATTGCAGATCAACCCCTTAAGCCTCCTTAATGCTACTAGGACCCAACTAATTGAATAATGTCATCAATTTGGTCCTTAGTAGTTTTAATTCTTGCAATTTCATTGCTTGCTTTGCTTCAATTAACTACCATGCTTTGTCAATTGCACTTAAGCCTTGACTTTAGGGGCTTTATGATCAAGTGAGCTTTGTTTTGCACATTTCTTTTAATTTTTCTTAAATAAAGTGGTACCTTGACCTTTTTATTGTTTTGAAGCCATTTTTACTTCATTTGATTACCATCGCGAGGGAGGTATAACTTCTTTTATCTTTTTTGTCTCTCCTATGTGCTCCAACGTGTTAAGTGAGAATTGCATGTCTACTTTGCTTTCCTTGCTTTTCCTTAATACCTTTCATTTGTTTCATTTACTTTTGCTTTTTTATTAAGTCTCTCTTTTATTTATTTATGGGGTATGTGTACACCTCTTGGCTTGTAATAGATAGGGCTTGGCAAGCATTTTGTCCATTTTTCCCCTTCCCCTTTTGTTTTAGTTAGCAAATGTAATAGGTTCATTAGATTGATTGCTTGCTTTTGTTGCTACGTGTTAATTTGCTTTATTAGGTTCTTGCATCTAGTCGAGCATGCTAAGTGTTATGTGCTACATGTTTATAGATGATTTGCATGTCTACTTGCTTTCTATAGTCGTGGATGAATGTAATGGATGAATGGACGTCACCACACTAGTCCAACTAGTTGTGGCTAGTTGTGGCTCATTGTCCCGTTTCCACTAGTCCAACGCTAGTAGGAATTCATAGATATGGGCTAGTCCAACGCTAGACCCTTAGGGATTTCCCTCGCTAGTTCATATTTGCATGTTTCACTACATTTCATGCATTTTTCTTAGTTTTTAGCATTTGGCATGCCCCTCCAACCTTTTCCCCTTCATTTTAGGCTTTTGCATTCTCATGCTAGTTATAGGGTACATTTGCTTGAGGGTCCCCTTTGATAAGGGAAACGAGCGAGTGTGGCTACAAAATAGCCTTAGCACGCTAGTTTTCCTTCTAATCAAAGGGAAAATTAAAGTCGAAAGTTAGGAGTCATTCCCGTACCCGACTTGATGCATTCCTCTAGGTTCATACATTCTCATTCTTATTTCACTTTCTCACTCTTTTGTTCACATTTTCTCACTACTCATGTCCTTCTCAATACAAATGCCATGTTCACACATTTTTCTTCTTGTCACTTGTTTTTCTACCTCACAAATCGCACCCAATTGCACTTGTATGTATCTACTATCATATTTTCATCCATTTGCACACAATAACCTTTATTTTCCCAATTTGCACACATGCACTTGTCTTACATTCGTACACATGCACGTTTTCTTACATTTTCACACTTGCACTCATATTTGAGTCTTCATTTGCATCATTCGCGACCTCTATGAGGACTTTCCTTATTGGCCACCACAACTCATGTGGTTGGGACCAAAAAGCCTCGTAAGAGACATTTTAGATTTAGGATTGCATTTCTTTTTCATATCCATTAGTCATATCCAACATGCAACGCATATTTTGGGTAGAAGAATTAGGAAACGTGGGGCTAAATCGCGCAACTAGCTTTGGCTAGGGTAAGGGAGTGCCTTAGGCTTTGCCTTTGCCTTCTCCCTTATCAAATGTGACTCCCGATCCCTTTCTTTGGTTACGTAGACCTAAAAGTTCTTAAAAAAGGGGTTTGTTTACTTTGCTTTTCAAAAAATTCATTTTTGGGTGACTTGGTACACCCTAACTCTATACCAAGTGGCGACTCCATTTTCCATTCAGAAACCCTTTTTGAACTTTATTTGGCCAAACCGTCGCATTTCACAATCCCCCGGCCTTTTATTTTCATTTTCACACACGTTCACAAACACACTACTTTCACACCATCAAAAAGTGGGGCGCGACAGCTGGCGACTCCACTGGGGAATTCCTAAGTGGGTCCAAGCATTTGATTTAGCTATTCTTTTTCTTTTTCTACCCTTTTTATGCATAGCATTTGGATATTAAGGTTGCATTTTCCATTTTTAGGACTTTTTTCCTCTCGCGCATATCAAACTATTCCCTCACTCACGTATGTATGATTTGTTGTTTGGATGTATGTTGTACTTGTTTTATCTCGCGCTTTGCATTGCATTTGGGGGGGGTGTGTGTCACCTTTAGAGCCTCGCGTTGGTTCTCAACCCTTTCCCTCAAAATAGGGAACACTTCATACGTGCATGTTTATTTATTGTTATCCCATTTTATTTTATTTTTCATGGGCTCTTTCCCACACCGCCTTGTAGGACTAGGAATGGTTTCTCTAGGTATGTGGATGGTGTGCTCTGCGCCCATAGCAGTACCTAGAGGATCGCTCGAGCCACCGACCGAGGGTCTTGGGATTGATGACCCATTCCCTTAGGTCTGAAGGCTTGGGGACCTTTTTAAACCTTATCGAGTTTAGTTGCATTAGTGAACCCCAGCCTCATGCATACATGTTAGAGTTTTCCTAGGTTAGAGTCAGCCTCACCCTTTTTAAGCACATTAGGCACGAGGGAAGGGGTTCCACCCCTTTTACTTGTTTTTATTGTATCTCTTTTCTTAATTGCTCCCAATATGTTATGTGTACTATCAATTGCACTAACCATTTCTTTGTTTTCTTGGCTTGCAGTCATATGCCTTAGCAATAAGAGGCCTCTTTGGCACTCTTTTAGTGACTTACCACTAGATAGCTCACATGCTTAAATTTCAGTCATTACACTTAATTTTCAATAAGTACATTTTATTTTAGACCTTTTTCCCCGATGCATTATTTATGTCCTTTAGGCCATATTTGTCACATATTTACACCGCTTTAATAAAATGGCATCATGCATAAACCCTAGAAAGGGAATGCCATTTAGGCGATCCCGTGCTAGGAATAAGCCACCTTGTGTCTCGGATACTTAATCCAAGGAGACTTGCACGTTTATTTTTTTGTACCATCCAAAGGGGTAGTGCACAAGGTAAGGTAGGATCCGATCCTTTCCATGACCCCGAGGCGATCTTTGGTACATTAGAACATCTAACAATCATTATTTGGCCATTTTTAACATAGTTGGTAAAAATCCCTTGCTTAAAGGACATTAACTTGAAGAAATTCGCAAATAATTCTTCATTACTGAGATAATAAACAAATTGAGGCCAAAATTTGATTTTAGGAGGCTCCTAGACTAATGCATCTCAATAATTTTGAAATCACCAATGGCCGGACAATTCAATCAATCCATTTTGCCAATTCATTCATTTTAAGACAATATAGTCGATTTTGAATAAATCGTCAGTTCCGTTCAATTTCATTTGACCAGTTTACCCTTTTTAGGGTGATCTAATCAATTTTGAATAAATCATCCGATCCATTTGACCAGTTTACCTATTTTTAGGGCAATTCGGTCGATTCTGAATAAACCATCCTTTCACTCGATCGGTTTGATCAATTGATTTCATTCAATTCATTTGATTAGTTTAATTCATTTTTAGGGTTATCCATTCAATTTTCAATAAATAATCAAATTTCATTCAATGAATTTGACCATTTTACCCCTTTTGACACATCATGCGTCGATCAAAATAAGCAATTCATTCGGACTTTGTCCTCATTTTTTAGGACGAATGTTTCTTCTCACTCCAAATTGGCCAAATTTTTCAAATCATTTTTCACTCAATCAATTGATCGGATTCATCAGGTATTGTATGTTGCCTACCCTAGAGGATTGCATTTTCATGCTAGGCCTACCCTTGGCACAAAAAGGGCTCCTCAATAGGACATGCATACCGATTTGATAATTTTTCTTACTAACTCTGGTTTTTTTTCCTTTTATTTTCCCCCTTCCCCCTGCATTCATAAAAATATTCCAATAAGGTAAAAACACCTTTCTGTATCTGATAACAATTCTGATCTGATAAAGTTTGAAAATTACAAGTATTATTTGATTTTGGGCAGGCCCTACAATGTAAATTTGGAAATTCATCTGAAAGCGTTCGTGTAAAACCTTTAAGAGGTTTCATTGCTCAAAGAAAAATGGGATAAGGGAGAAAATATGTATACATGTGCAAAGGAGTTTTTTTTTAGAATTTTTCTCATATGTATTGCTTTTAAAATTTTTTTCAAACATTGGCAATAATGAAGTTTTTGTTCAGACAATTATTTGTTTTGTATAATACTCGTGTACATTTCATTCTTTATTGAGCTCATTGGAGATTTCATGATGAATTTTAAGAAATAAGACTAAATTGGGATTTTTTCAACCTCCAGCCTGAAAATTCGCAAGTGTATGCTTTCTAAAATCCTTGTGTACATTAGATTGGTGAACCGAGCTACACAATAAGAATGCTCAAAATTAAAAGATGTCACTCAAAAGACCCCATGAGATACCTTTCTCCTTCACTTAACCCCAAAATAAAATCAGTCACATTGATTGATAAATTGCAAATTGGGGCAATCTTTGCTTGAAAATGCTCACCGGTCTAACCAGATTCAATCACATCTAAGTGAAAGCAAAAATGTGCATTATTCTTGTTTATTTTGAAAATTTGGAATGATACTTTGAGCATTCGTTTCTCTACCTATACAGATTTTATCATTGGCTCTCCCATTTGAGCCTATAAAAGAATAATTTCGTTTCAAATAAGAGCCTTGATGATCACTACCCTACATTGGAAATTCTTAGATATCAAAAAGGGGAATGGATTTTCAATGACCATTTCGTTACTTTGGTTGTCATGAGGTGTAAGAATGATGCTTTGACCGTCGTTTCTACAACCTAAACACTGATCATCCCTTGCATCCTCATTTGAGCTAAAAAATTTGTGGTTCTTTTCGAATGCACTTATGATCGCACCCCACATTGGGGAGGGAGATTGGAGAATTTTCCAAAAAGGGGAAAAGCAAAAATGTTAGAATAAGGAGGGAACCGCAAATTGGGGAAATTTGATTCCACTTGGGTTCCAATTTTGAAAAAAAAGAAAGAAAAGGAAGAGTTTTGTCCGCGTGGATCGCCTATGTTTCACAAATATGGATGAACAAGGGTCTTCCTCAATCAGTTAATTCAGATACATGCCAGAAATTTCACATTAATGAAAGTTTCCTTTTAGAGTTATTGTAAGGGACGGAATACAAGTCAGGCCCTCTTCTTTTCCAATCAAACGTTCTATCCCTAGTTATCCCTTTTGAGCCTTCAGAATAAAATACTTCATTTGGCAACCCCTGAGAATCGCAAACCCCACACTGGGGCAAGTTTGAATTGAAAAGGAAAAGTTTCAAGAAGTGAAAAGTGGTAATGCAACAAAATCAAAAGCAAAAGAAGAAAAGAGAACCTCAGTTCAAAAATAAATTGGGGCAAATTTTGTGAAAGTTTCAAAGAATGGCAAAAGGCCGAAAAGTCAAAAGAAGAAAGAAAATGAAAGTGAAAAGCCTCAATTGAGCATAAACTGGGGCAAATTCTGATTTAGCCCGAAAATAGGGTTGGCGCGACAATGCGATCTCGGATTCTTCAAACCGCTTTGAAATCCGCTTTCAAGCCTTAACTTTTCTAAGCACCCCACCAGACTCCATTACAAAAGCCGAAAGTCCTGACTTCTATTCTTTGCAATGGCCCTGTCAAGAAAATTTCTGATGCCGAAAAATTTTAGCTGTATTTCTGAATTGCCTGGGTATGGGGTTGACGCTACTCACCATGTGAAAACCCACCAAGTTGAGGGAAAGGAAAAAGAGGTAAAAAGCAAAGCAAGAAAAGTAAATACAAGAAAATGCAGGAAAATTCGACGCTGAAGTCCCTGGTGAATGATGAGAAAAATGCAAACAAAGTCCGAGATCTTTGAATATGAAATAAGAGCCATTTTGGAAAAATGCGATCTTCGGTGCAATGTCCTTGAAAGTTTATTCTTTAACTATCGTTTTCAAGCTACATTACAAGCTCATAAAGTCCATCGTTGACTTATTCCTTCATGACAACCCAAAGTGAGGATTATGCTCATAAGAAATCCGTCGATCACTCATGATCATAAGGGTATAACCAGTTTTCGCATGTTTAGCTATTATTTCTGTCCATACGTTGCAAGCTTATAAAGCTTATACGTTGACTAAGTTTTCTTAAGAAATAAGGGTGACAAACTATTTGCTTTCACTAAGATGTGGTATTGAAGGGATTACATACCATTTGGGCACAAGAATAAGACAAATCTTGACCTCTCATTGCCAAATCAGACATAACGCCCACTTGATTGGTCCTGAAAGAGAGCCAACAGGAAATGGTGACCCATTACCCAAAGCATCGATGCTAAAGTGAGGAAGAAATCTTTTTCGACATTATTTTGAGAAATTCATCATGAAATTTTCTGTATGAGTTAAGCAAGACGTTCCATTTTCTTCACACAATATAGGAAACACAGTTTCTTACTTTGTTCAAATAAATGGAGAGGCATCCAAATCAATTTTTGCAATTAAACGAGCCCATACTGGGGCAAAATTTTTATTTGTAAGATTTCGCAAAATAAGCCCACACAGGGGCAAATTTTTTGTAGTCCAATTGAGGATTTCGTCCAAGAATCAAATAATGCATTTTTCAAATCAATCACGCTGTTTCTTTTCATGAAATTCAAGTGCATGTCATACTTTGGTAAGCCCCCTGTGCAGGTATCCATGGCTGAAATTGACGAAGGAGCGTAAGTCAAAATCTTACGAATCAAGGCCTCAAGGAGGAGCGACCACGCCATAATACAAATCAATTGATCAGTTTAATAATTGGTGGAAACTGGGGCAAATTATTTTTGAAAAAGATTCTCTCGGAAAATCAGAAAAATTCAAAATTCAAAAATAAAAAATCAAGTTCAAATTTTTGTTTCTTGGAAAATCAAATTTAATTTCTGGTTTTTTGACAAATCAAATTCAATTTCCTGACCATTCACAAACTTCACAAAAATCACGTTGGAACTGGGTTTTATCCCGCCAACCTCGGCAGAACTGGGTTCTATCCCGCTGGCCGCTTATACCACGTTGGGCCTGGATTTTGTGCCGCCAACGTCACAAAGTTCACGTTGGGATTGGTTTTCATGCCACCAACTTCACAAACATCACGTTGCGCCTAGAGTTTGTGCCGCCAACTTCACAAAAGTCACGTTGGGCTTGGTTTTCATTCCACCACCGTTAGCATCGAGTCTATCTCACTAACGTGTGCATTTTTATCCCACCACCGTTAGCATCGAATCTATCTCACTAGCGTGTGCGTTTTTATTCCACCACCGTTAGCATCGAGTCTATCTCACTAGCGTGAGCGTTTTTATCCCACCACCGTTAGCATCGAGTCTATCTCACTAACGTGTGCATTTTTGTTCAACCACCGTTAGCATCGAGTCTATCTCACTAGCGTGTGCGTTTTTATTCTACCATCGTTAGCATCGAGTTTATCTCACTAACATGTGTGTTTTATTCTATCAAAGGCAGGCTCGGGTCTATCCCGTTTACATTTCTGTCCGGGTCTATCCCGTGGGTCTATCCCATTTACATTTCTGTCCGGGTCTATCCCGTGGGGTCTATCTCATTTACATTTCTGTCCGGGTCTATCCCGTGGGTCTATCTCATTTGCATTTCTGTCCGGGTCTATCCTATTTACATTTCTGTCCGGGTCTATCCCGTTTACATTTCTGTCCGGGTCTATCCCATTTATATTTCTGTCCGGGTCTATCCCGTGGGTCTATCCCATTTAAATTCCTGTTCGGGCCAGTCCCATTTTAAATTCTTGTTCGGGTCAGTCCCGTTTTAAATTTCTTGTTCAGATCAGTCCATTATAAATTTCTCGTCCCAGTCAATCTCATCAAAAGGGGTCAGTCCCCATCGTTCGAGTCGCTCACAGCCGAATAACACAGGTAAGTATTTGGTGTCTACTTCTTTGTCTCAAGTTTTTTCAAAACTCAGACAAAGAGGGGCAAACTGTAGACACCAAATTTTTGGTTTTGAATTTTATTTTTTTTAATTAGTTCAATTTTAGATTTATTTGTTTCAATTTTAGGTTTATTTTGGTTGTTTCCTGTTTCGTGTCTCTTATTGTATTTTAATTAGTTTACGAGCATTTATTATCTACCAATTTGATTGCAAAAGAGAGAAAAAAGAAAAGAAAAATATGAAAATGAAAAAAAGATTGAAAAATGGCAAATTTGTTGTTTTTAGTTTGCATATTTTGATGTGATGTTACTTAAATTGTGGTTTTTTTATAACTTAGTTTTGTTATTATTCTAAAAAAAAAAAAAAGGGAAAAAAGCGAGAAAACCCGCATACGGGTTTTGGGCTGTTTAAGAAATTACAAACATTTTTTGATTGCATTTTATTTTTTATTTCTATTATTGTTATTATTATTATTAATATTTTATCCAGGAAAAAAAAAAAAACCACGACATGCAAGCTGCGTATTTTCGCAGCTTGCAAGGAAGGCCTCGGGCAGCCCTTTGGCTGCAATTTTAGAAGAGAAGGCTGTTGGTTCCAGGTGGCCAGACACCTGGCTAAATGGAGGAAGCTTCCATGCAAGGTGGAAGGCTAAAATGGAAAGAAGGAGAAGCAGCAAAGGAGGACCGTGGGATGAAGGGTTTGGCATGAAGGTGGGCTGCATTTGGCAGTAGCCGACAGAGAAAAAAAAGGGGATCTGGAGAGAGCTAGCAAACAGGAGGGAGGAGAGAGGACGGACGGCTAGGAAAAGAAACCAGAGAGGGGCGGCTAAGAAAATTGAGAGAAAAGAAAGGAAGAACAGGAAAGCAAGAACAGTCAAGGGTTGAGGAAGAAACCGGCAACTTAACAAGGAGAGAGGTGATCGAGAATCTGGAGGGCAATCGCAGCAGAAAGGTGGAACTTTTCCCAGCTTCGCTTGGCCTGCGTCAGTGATTCATTGCTCTTCCCTCCAGGCGCTGTTTGTCTACAATTCAAAGGAGTGAAGGTAACCTTTCATTCTCTTTCGGTCATGAATCATCAGGCTTTCATCTGATTGTTAAATCGTTTTGTTGCCAAATTTGCTGTGAGTTTTCTTCCTTCACATTTTTATTTGTGCATCTGGGGAGATGGTGGATCCGTGTCATGGCTGTCATCTTGGATGTCTGCTGATGAAGCTGTAAACTTTAGTTGGTTTCGGATGATATCACCATAGATTTCATCCGAAACAGAGACCAATTGCTTTTTCCTTGCTTTGTTTGAAAATGGTCCGTGCATCCTTCATGCTTTCCCCTTGCTTTGTTTGAAAATGGTCCGTGTATCATTTGTTTTGGCTGTTAGGACCCTTAAGAGTCAGATTTAGAGTCTGCTGCGACAAGCTTCAAGCTTTTGGCTTGTTGCAGCCGTTTTTTTTTCTTGGTTGTTGAATTTGTAGCGGATCTGGCATGTTTGACGTGATGTGTTTATATTGCTCTGATGTTCTGGTTTTGTTTATTGGAAGTGTGGATTGAAGTCTTTAGAAGTTTGTTTCGGAGATTAGATTTGTTTGGGTGTTTTGGGTAATGCATACTTGTTTTGTAGTCTATTCCTTCATGACTGTTTTGACACTAAAGCTTCCGAGAAAGAATGGCATTTCTGGGTTTGAAATTTGCATGTTTGGGTGTCGAATGCTATGTTTCCTTGTTTATGATCGAAGCTTGATGTTTGATAGAATGCTAGCTGTGTTGGGATGGAAATTTCCATTGGATTAAACACAGCCATGGTAAAGAACCAAACCATGAAAAATGCAGCAGTCTTGCTTGTCCTGTTGCAGAAAGCCTTCTACGTGATTACATTGATTTTGCATGTAAAGCAACCTTTTGAAAATTACTTTGCTCCCTTTAGTCTCTAGTAATGCTACAAAGACCCAATTACATTCCAATCTCTTGCAATTAAGTCCTAAGTTGACTGCAACTTGAACCATTACTTGACCTTTTCTTGCTCTTGAACCTTTAGAGTTCCCAAAATGTTTTAATTGGCCTTGATTGATTGGTTAATGGTTGTTATTGGGTCCTTAGTCATTTTGCTATTTTAGAAATTTGATCAATGACTCACTTTTGCTTAGAAATTATGCATTATTTGATCATTTTTAAGTTGCAATTGAAGAAAGATTCGATGATTTGGTGAATTCAAATTGCCTTATTTGCATTTTACCATTAAATTGGTGCATTAATCCCTTGCTTTGATGGTTTTAGCCCAAGTTATCCCTTTCTTTGGTGACTCTAGCCCAAGTTAAGTCGTGTTTACTTTACTAACATCATGAATGAGGAGGTATAATTTCTTTTATCCTTTCTTTTGTCTCTCCTATGTGATCCAACGTGCTAAGTGAAGAATTGCATGTCTACTTTGCTTTCCTTGCCTCTCCTTAATTCCTTTCATTTATTCATTTGCTTTTGTTTTTATTTAAGTTATTCTTTATGGGGTATGTGTACACCTCTTGGCTTGTAATAGATAGGGCTTGAAGAACATTTTTGTCCATTTTTCCCCTTCCCCTTTTGTTAGCAAATGTGATAGGTTCATTAGATTGATTGCTTGCTTTTGTTGCTACGTGTTAATTTGCTTTATTAGGCTCTTGCATTTAGTCGAGCATGCTAAGTGTTATATGCTACGTGTTTATAGGTGATTGGCATGTCTACTTGCTTTCTATAGTCATAGATGAATGTGATGGATGAATGCACGACACCACACTAGTCCAACGCTAGTTGTGGCTCATGGTCCCGTTTTCCACTAGTCCAACGCTAGTAGGAATTCATAGATATGGGCTAGTCCAACGCTAGACCCTTAGGGATTTCCCTCGCTAGTTCATACTTACATGTTTCACTACATTTCATGCATTTTTCTTAGTTTTCTAGCATTTGGCATGCTCCTCCAATCCTTTCCCCTTCATTTTAGGCTTTTGCATCTTCATGTTAGTTATAGGGTACATTTGCTTGAGGGTCCCCTTTAGATAAGGGAAACGAGCGAGTGTGGCTACAAAATAGCCTTAGCACGCTAGTTCTTCCTTCTAATCAAAGGGAAAATTAAAGTCATGAAGTTAGGAGTCATTCCCGTACCCGACTTGATGCATTCCTGTAGGTTCATACACTTTCATTCTCATCATGTCACTCCCTCACCCTCTTATCCACATTTTCTCACTACTTATATCCTTCTCAATACAAATGCCATGTTCACACATTTTTCTTCTTGTCACTTGTTTTTCTACCTCACAAATCGCACCCAATTGCACTTGTATGTATCTACTATCATATTTTCATCCATTTGCACACAATAACCTTTATTTTCCCAATTTGCACACATGCACTTGTCTTACATTCGTACACATGCACGTTTTCTTACATTTTCACACTTGCACTCATATTTGAGTCTTCATTTGCATCATTCGCGACCTCTATGAGGACTTTCCTTATTGGCCACCACAACTCATGTGGTTGGGACCAAAAAGCCTCGTAAGAGACATTTTAGATTTAGGATTGCATTTCTTTTTCATATCCATTAGTCATATCCAACATGCAACGCATATTTTGGGTAGAAGAATTAGGAAACGTGGGGCTAAATCGCGCAACTAGCTTTGGCTAGGGTAAGGGAGTGCCTTAGGCTTTGCCTTTGCCTTCTCCCTTATCAAATGTGACTCCCGATCCCTTTCTTTGGTTACGTAGACCTAAAAGTTCTTAAAAAAGGGGTTTGTTTACTTTGCTTTTCAAAAAATTCATTTTTGGGTGACTTGGTACACCCTAACTCTATACCAAGTGGCGACTCCATTTTCCATTCAGAAACCCTTTTTGAACTTTATTTGGCCAAACCGTCGCATTTCACAATCCCCCGGCCTTTTATTTTCATTTTCACACACGTTCACAAATACACTACTTTCACACCATCAAAAAGTTGGGCGCGACAATAATGTTTTAGTTTTGATTATGAATGGATGGTGTTGCTATGTTCTGCCAATATTAGTTTTGCTAAATTCAGCTTGGATGTGTGTTGCTGATAATACTTGGTGGCAATGTTGGTGAGCCAATATATTGGTAATATGGAAAATTTTACTGATTGATTCAATGATGACAAAAAGGGGGAGATATGGATATGTAATCTATATGTGAGGGGGAGTCATTTTAAGGGAGAGTTGTGATTATTCTGAAGGGAAGTTGTGAATACTCCCTGAATGCATTAAGTTAGGGGGTACTGTACCTAAAACCTTTTTACTTCATCCATTGTTTTGTCATCATCAAAAAGGGAGAGATTATTTATCTTAATCTGTAACTTTTGATGATTACAAAAAATGGATGTTACTAATATTTTCTGATTAGATCTTTCCAGAATTGGAGCAGAACAGGTTCAAAGGCTAACATATGCTGAAATAGCTGTCAGACGCACATAAAGACTGCATCGGCCGTCCGACAACCATTGAGTAATTTCGGATGCATGAAGAACCCACTCTCGAACATCCAAAGATGATAAGCCAAGTCCTCCAAACTAATTGACCTCGATCGGACGTACAATGCCTGAGTACCAGACGTCCGATAAACGTTGCGACACTTCGGCCGCAAAACATTGGAGGCACCGGACGTCCTAACGAATTGAAGGAGAATTCCCAATTTTACATCATACCTTCGAACGCATATTCTGGAGGTACTGGACGTCCTAAACATTTTAAGAAAACTTCTTGAACTCACTGCCTGCGTTCGGATGCAGAAAACTAGCCTACCGGACGTCCGACATCACCAACGGCTAGTTGACTTTTCAGCTGCCTTCTATCCGTTGGTAACATTAATTAAAGAATTTTTTGGTCCCTTATAAAAAGAAAAAAGTCAACCACTTCAGACAACTTTCGCACATTGAGACTACATCAGATCTTGAGTGATTCAAGTGTGAGAATACTCTTTAAAGAAGATTTGTACTCTTAGTTGTAGAATTTTCAATAAGCTTTTAAGTGTGTTTCTATTTCTTCAATAGTGTAGCTTTGTGAGGGTTATCTGAGTGACAGTAAAACTTCCTTGCTTGACCAGGTGCAGCTTAGGGCGAGGAGGAAGTGATCCTTCCTTTGTACACAAGAGATTGGTTGTAAGTTGATCAACTTGAAGAAACTTGCTATATAAAGTGGTATTCAAACTCAAGTGGAGTTTGAAACTTAGTTTGCTATTCTATCCTTTTTATTTACTGTCTTGCAATATAAACTGTCTATTTCTTCTACTCCCAAGCACTTGTGCTTATTCATCAATTGCTGCATTGTGTGGTCCTTTAGAAAAAGAGGGCAAGTTCTCAAAAAGTAACTCATATCTTGGTTAGTTTTTAAATCACCTAATTCACCCCCTCTTAGGTTGTTTTCGATCCTTACATATTTATATCTTGAGTTATAACCAAAATACCAGAAGGTATCAATGTTGTCAAACTTTTCTTCTTTAGAACTTGAATGCATTTCACATTTTGAACATTTTATACTTCATATTCTCTGTAAGCCTTTTCAAATCATCACAAATCAAATAAAATGATGTTCTCTTAATCCATGAAATGCTAAAACATACAAAAATACCACTAATTTGTACATTAAACCATATTTTTGCATGTTTTGGTCATAGAACACTACATCCATGAAAGAATTCATAAAGGATTTCAATTCTTCCATTTTAACCAAAAAATACATTAAAAAAGAACTAACATTAAAACTTCATTAGAAATATGTAAAATACATGCTAATCAATCTATCCAAAAATTAGAAAAAAGAATGAAGGATAACTTAGAGAAGGCAACTAATTGTGTTCTTCACAAGTCAAATGAAATACATCATGAAGTTTCTTGTCCTTATGGTAAAAAATATGCAGTTAATATTAAAGATAAGACATACTCTTGCAAGAGATGAGACGTCACAATGATGCCATGCTTCCATGTGATCTCAGTCCCATGGATTTTAATACAAGATCCTATGAATTACGTTGATAATTGTTACAGTGTGCAAACTTGTGACGACTGGAAAATTCGCTCATATTTTCTTAAAATTTTCTTTTATTTTGACTCAATTACCTTATGACCGTTTTACTACTCATTTACTCCCTCAATAGTTGTAATGAATAAGAGATTTAAGCGTTTTACCCTTAGTATTATAGTTTGAGTAAATTAGGATTTTCGGGTATTTTGGCTGTGTGATCACTTGGTAAGATGTGTGTACTAAATTTGGTGGTTAAGAGTGAGTTTTAGATAAGAAAAAGTGTGTGATTAGAAGTGATAATAATAAGTTAGTGAACTATAAGTAAAAACACAAGTACGCGAGTTAAGGAAAATAGGCTTGAACCGACATGCACGATTTGTTACCGAGTGAGTACACCACTTGAACATTACTTTATTACCTTAATCTCCTTACTTTTATTTCAGTAAAATCAGCCCAAAATATTCCTTAAGTCAGGCGAAAATTTTGACCAAAAGAAAAGAGAGAAGAGAAAAAAATTGAGATCTAACTCTAAAGCGACACTTGGCGGAAATCAAAATTAACTTTGACCAAACAAATTCCTATCTTCTTATCATTCTTTTAGCTTCATTTCTTCTCCATTTCTAACTTGTTGGCAAGGAGGGAAAAATAGCAAGAGAGAAAACTCCAAGAATTGATTCAACAACCAAATTTTGGAAGAAGGGGGTGTAGTTTTCACTTACAAGCAATTATTGGAAGGTATCATGATTTCCTTTCCTTTTCTTTTCCTTAATCTTGTTTAAATTTGGATAGAAGCTTATGTTCTTAGCTTATTATGGTTAATGATTCAGTTTTCGATGATATAAATGAAGGGTTAGCTAGGGTTTACATTTTTAGCCTTGATTATGGTTGTCTACCTAGTAATTGATGGTATTGAGCTAGTAATTGATGGTTTTGATGATATAGGACTTGATAGTATTGAGCCAGGATATAAATTATTAGAGTAGAAATGAATTTTCAGCTTTGATGATGAATCTGCCCTGTTTCTGCACTGTATATTCGTCCATGATAAAGGCTGAATCAAGTCTTGCTGAAAACATGAAAGTTGTAGGGAGTGGAGTTAACTATCTTCCTGTAAAATTTCAAATCAATCGGAGCATTGTAGAGTATGAAATGACTAAACTACCCCTAACTGCCAAAAGCCTATTTCGCAGGTAGCTTTCTGTTTTCTATAAGATTTCACATTTTGACCTTGAAAATGCATGAACTGGGTGTTAATGTCTTCATAAGAAATGCAGCTCTCTATCTTAGCTTTGAAACACCATAAAATTTAACCCAATCCGATAAGCGTAGCTTCTACTGTGACCAAAACGTCGGAAGATGTCAAACCTGTTACTTAGTTATTCTTCTTTAATTCTAGTTCCAGCTTTGATTTTGATAGTTACATTGCTAGAATTCCCTTGTATTGGGATGACATTGAGCCTATTGAAGGGATATTATGTTAAGATCGTTTATGTGTGAATTTGGACGGAGTTGAAAAAAATAATGAAGCCATAAATGGCTGAAAAATAGCTAAATACAAAGGGCATGCTGTTCAAATTTTCACTCGAGGGTTAGGCATGTGTACTCGTGACTTGAGCGAAGATTTGAGGTCGAATTGAATTTGGATTGTCTATGGTATTCGAGTTTTTTTTCGTAAAGGTATATAAGCTGAAATTTGGCCGAAACTCGTACCCTTGAAAAAATGAAAGTAGTGACCACTCAGAATATATTTTCCTCGTCTTTTGGACTCAAATGCGAATTCTAAAGTTTTAATTGCTTCTTTAGCAACACCAAAAGAGCAAGCATGAATTTTCTAGAGTTTGATACGTAACATGAATCCTATCGAACTGAGTTTCATTTACTTTATCTTCTTAAAGCGAAACTCTTAAGTTTCGAACCCTAGTTGATTTTAAGCTCGTAAATGATATTTTATCACAGATTTGGACTCCAACCAAGGAGTTACACCTGAACGTAATTTTGACAAGTACTAAATCTTTGGTGAGTGCTTCCAAGTATATGATTGAACATGATACTTGATTTAAATACTTTATATTCGATTGATTTGGTAGGGCAAGCGTGTACTTTATCGCACTTGCCCTAATGTGATATGTACTTGTTTATTGTTGCAATTGACTTGATATACTTGTGCTTGACTTGTAAGTACTAAGCGGCAGCATGTACCACACTCAATCCAAGTGGGAGGTGCCTCTCATTCCGGTCTCTGTACTTTTATCTTGATTCAGTCGATTGGAGATGTTATCTCATTGATTTCTTGGGGACCCAAACCCTACTGGCTAGTTAATCGAGTCGAGTCGGCAAGGGCTTGGTCGATTAGATAATGAACCATGGGTATCTAGTGTTGTCGAGTAGAGTGTTATCTCCTCGACTAATCGGTATGCTCGAGTATTACCACCAGTGTTTATTGAGGATTTTGGGCCTAGTAGGGGGTTTGGATGGTGGACGGAGATTGTAGCTAAGTGGTGCTCTACTGGACTGGTTACTTTACTTGAAAGTTGACGGAGTGTCAACTACTACTGATCAAGCTCTAGTGAAGCAATGGGAACTTGGTTCTTGAGAGCCATCTGTATCCTTATACCCTGACAAGATTATTACTTATCGGGTTATTGTTTCTTTTGAAAAACTTTACACTCGCTCATTTTGAAATTGGACACTTAAAGTGTTATTGCTCACTTTTATGAACTTGTTATGCTCGCTATTTTGCTACGTTGATACTTGTACTTTTAAATAATGGGCAACTTGCTATTTGGAACCTCACTGGATTTTTAGCTCATTCCACGCCATTTGTTTTCCTTACAGGGGATACGAGTAAGGTGTGAGACTGGTATAGGCTAGCATAATCTAGTTTTTAAAAATTTTGTGATTGTACTCGCACTAGTCGCTCAATTAGGGTTGAATGTATTGAGAACATAAATCTTTTGATATATTTGGGATTGTATGGATGTTTGAGATAGAAATAAATGTATTTATACTTTCCAAACTTGGGAACTGTTATTTCTTTCATTCTTGAGGTTGCACCCTATTTTCTTGACGTGAGTGAGTGAGTTCTGACGAGAGTTGGGCAGACGGTCCGCTAAACCCTAAGGTATGCCCTAGGGAGAGGTGGGGTTGTCACAAAACTTATCGTAGATGTTATGACCCATGCATATTACATGTGAATGGAGAGCATAATTGGGTAGACGTAAATGACAAACGACCACTCTCACCAGCATATTGAAGAACATAAAAAGACCCAAGAAATAGAGAAGGATATTTACTAATATGCTATAGCAAGCAAAAGAGGAAATAAAAAGGGCGAGAAGATTTGGGCAAATTTGTAAGTGCACATACTCTGGTGAGAGAGGTTATAACACAAGGCATACAAACTTTTTACAGGAAGACAATGGTGCACCATGTCACAAGAATGAAACTAGTCAAGATATCAAGCAAGTCAGGAATCATCTTTCACAATACAAGATGGACTAATTGTGTGGACCCAAAAATTATTTTTATATTTTATTTTGTTTCTTTGAATATATTTTCTTTACTTTAATTTATTACCTTAATTTTCTAGATATTTTTATAAGTGAGTCAATATTTTTTTATCATTTTTCTTATATAAGTTAGTGTATGTTAAATTCGCAGTGCATTATGGAAGTGGGACCCACTAGAAAGGTGTGTATTCAATTTAGTTGACAAACGGATATTTTTACAAGATAGTTTATGTGATTAGAACTGTTAAGAGTGAATTAGAAGAAAACAATATAAATTAGTCATTAGAGACAAACGAAAGACGAAGAGATAAGTTTTAAACCCTAAGCTGACACTTGTCGACCATCCAACCATCCTTTGATCAAGACTAGTCTTGGTCTTTATCTTGAAAAATTGGACAAATTCCTTCACTTTCTTCCTCCTTCTTGGCCTAAATTCTTAGCAAGAAAAGAGAGAAAAGAAACTCCAAATTTCACTTTGATTCCTTGCTTGAATCCTTGAGAAGTTCATCCTACAATCCAAATCCAATCTATAGAAAGTTGTATTGAGATAGAAAGAATGGCTGTTGTTGAGAGATTTAGAAGCTCTTAGTTGCATTTCTTCATTTCTTCATAGGGTTTAAAGGTATTTATTTCTAGAACCAACTTTCTTTTTTATCTTGCACTTGAGTAGATTTAAGACTTAATTATGGTAGATTCTATGAAAAATTTCAGCAGCAAAATAGTGAAGAAAAACAAGATAGTTTGTAATGATCCCACATCGGCTAAGGGAGGAAGTCCTAAACCGCTTTAATAACCTGTAGTGGTGTTCCCTATCTGGTCGAGACTTTTGGTGAGACATTAGCCTATTGTGTTGTCCAGCACCGCCAGGAACAAAATCCACGGCCCCACGGGACAGCTAACTGTGGGACAATATCGGTTAGGGGTGTTAGAGTTGGTACAAATGACTTGGACGAACTAGAAATTTGATTCTCAGGAACTTCGGGTAATGTGTTAGAGTGTCCATAAGTATGATTAACCCTGTCTAAATTATAAACTGTAGTTATTCTTGTAGGTTATGGACGGAGCTAGTGGAGAGGACGGAGGTGAGCCATCTCAGAGGCGTTTCCGAGTTATCGACTACGAGGAGAGGCCGGGAGGACCGATTCGGCATTGGAGTACTGCTAGTCGGACTCGATGCTGTAGTTTTGCCAGAACTATTACTATATCGATCGTGTGGTCGTAGCGGTGCTAAACAAGAGAAGGAGGCTTAGGCATGCCACTGTTAGGGATCACACTAAGATGGTAAGGTTGAGGGACATCATGAGAATGCAAGCGGATAGGATTCGGGAGCTCCAGGAGAACATAGCGACGAAGCAAGAGAGGATGAATACTCTTAGAGAGCAGTTGCAAGTAGTTAATGACCGTCTCACTAGAGTGGTCCAGGAGGTCAGGGACCGGTCTGGAGGCATTATTAACGAGTGTGAAGCGCTAATTCAAGGAGTGATTGGCGTTAATGCACAAGTAGAGGTTCAGTGTGACAGCCCCACCTCCCCCTAAGGCGAACCAAAGGGTTAAGCGGACCGCCTGCCCGACTCTCGCCAGGACTACAGAGTCGAACCTCACAAACCCTATAGTACGCGCGAGAACCCAACGAAAACGAACAACTGGAGACCACCAAAAGTTAAAACAAAACTTTCCAAACCATACGGAAGTACGGGACGTCGATTAAACACTTATACATATATTTACATCGGAGTCTTGAACAAATGAACCAAAATACAAGCCAAAGTATTCACGCTACACAAAATACAATTAGGGTTTCAGTTACAGAGGAGCATAAACAAGAGAAGTCCTACAACTAGCTCAACTCTTTTCTTCCAAAAATCTTGGTTTCAAAACATGGAACCCTGTAAGGAAAACAAAATAACGGGAAGGGGGTGAGCTTATGCCCTCATAACATCTCACGTTTAACAAATCAGGTACACATGCCAGATATAAAGTAAAATAGTTAGACACAATGATTCCAATAGAAAGGATACAGGCGGTTCTCAGGAGCCAGATTCCCATTTGCAGTACTTGATCCGAACCCGTTGACTCTCCGTCAACGTATTTAGAACCGACATGTCCGCAGACCCCACTTTACACCAAATTTCGTCCACCAAACATACCTTTACCGGGCCCGAACACCTCAACAGAAACAGAAGTGGTAATACTCGAGTATACCGGAATCAAGAGTCTCAATACCCAAAGATTCTCAGAACAGACTACCGTGGTTCGTTATCTAATTGACCAGGCCCTTGCCGACCCGACTCGAGTAACTAGCCACAGGTGTTGAGCTCAAAGGTCACAGAAAGGTCGTTGGATACCAACCTCCAAATGACGTCCGAATAGACTCAGATACAGATAACAGATTATACACAGTAAGGAGGCATACAGACAGACAGTAGATATACAGACAGACAAGAGAATAAGTGTGATAAAGTACACCCTCGTCTCAAATAGAATAAACAGATAGTACAATCATTCAGATCACAGATTGCAAGTGCAGAAATCAAGTTAAGCAACAAATGAGGGGAGTGGTACACTCACCGGTTAAAGCAAGGATACTTCAAAAGTTTTACCCAAAGTGGCTTTAATCACCAAGAAACCCTAAAATAATCAAGATGAAACAATTATAGTTCGCACCTCCAAAAACCAAGTAAATGAAATGCATAAATGAGGCCCGACTTCATGTTGTATGCCTTTCCAGGTTAAGTACTGGTACCAAAGAATAAAAATATGACTTTTGAGTAAAAGATAACAGTTGGTCCTAGGGATACAAACAACCCTCAAAATCCTTCATTTTTACTAAGAGCAACTCAACTTGAAGGAATCACATAGCCCTAAACTTTTGGGCAGCATGCCCTCTGTATTTACCTATTTTTCAGCCATTTATGGCCTTATTATTTTCCTCAAGTCAGTCCAATTCAATACAATAGCCCTTCAACTAGGCTCAAATTCATCCAAATACAAAGCAAGTCTAGGAATGCAACTAGAAATCAAATTTTAAGGACAAAGCTAAAAAGCAGGTTTGATGTCTCTTAACGGAACAGACACAACCGAATCTACGCTTATCGGATTGGGGTACAATTTATACCGTTTCGAAGCTAAGACAGAGGGCTACAATTTTGATGAAGACCACTTAGTCCAGTTCTTACCCTAACTAGATCAAATTTACCAAAACAACTCCAGATTTTTCAGTTCGAAGCTCACTGTGGAATTCAACTAGCAGTCCTGATTCATTCACTCATATCTCAGCACACACAACTCCAATTCAGGTAATTCCAAATCCATTTGAAAGCTAAGGTACAAGGCTATAATTCTTAAGAAGACATCAACAACCAATTCAGTAATATTCCTGGTCAAACTAACCAATTACAGAAGCTGATTATCAGTTTCGGACAGAAACAGGGCAGCAGGGGTATTTCGGTCTTTTCATAGGGTACGTTGCTCCGATTGAGACGAAATTTTGTAGGCAACTATAAAACATCATTGTCTACAACTTTCATGTTTTAGACTAAGGCCAATTCGGCCTCTAACTAGGAGAAACAGTACCAGACAGAATGGAAATACTTGAAGCCCTAAACCGAAATTTCCACACCAAACCAGAATTTTTCGCAACCAATCGTATCCAACATATACTAGCTTCATTTTACACTATAATAAGCCCTCAATCCATGACCAAATCATGATTATCATACAAAACAGAAAAGAACAATAATAAATCAAAATCCATCATACCTTCACTTCCAACCATAAACAAACCATAATCACACTATATGTCATCATATTAAACCACTAAAGCCACCAATTGAACATTATCAAAGCTAAAGGGAAAAGTTCTTAACAACTCACCTTGTAACCTCAAGAAAACAAGCAACTTAGCACCTTTGCTCCTCAAACCACTCCACCAACTACTTCAATACTACTTAGAAAAGGGTTTTTATGGAGAGATTTGAAGTTTTAACGGTTGGATCAAGAGATTGAGCAAGAAAATAGAAGGCAAAAGTTGAGAGATTTTCTTTTTTTTCTCCTTATGTTGCTCGGCCAAGAGGAAGACAAATGAAGCTCAAATTGGTCAAAATTCAAGTTTAGTAAAGGTAAAAGAAATTGGTCAAAGTCCACCCTCCAATCAAATCGCGCCACGTAGCACCTTTTAGGTTTAAACATATCCTTTTGTCCCTCCAACATTAATCCATTTAGGTAACCCCTAATTATTTCTTAACACCTAGTAATTAAATCCCTTTATGCAAAACTTAACCTAATTGGCCGAATTTTATCGAACTTATCGCACTAGTGGGTCCCACATCCAATATACACTCCTAATTTCTCATGAACTAACTTATACTAGAAAAATGATTAAAAAATGATATTTACTTATAAAAATTATTTTTAAAATTTTTTCGTATCAATAAAATGTGAAAAAACGTGCAATTAAAAGAAAATAAAACCTAGCAATTAAGAAAATTACGGGTTCTCACATTCAGGGCGATGGAACCCCTAAAGAGGAAGATGCACCTAGTTCTGACCATGAGGGAGAGTCCGTTAGCTCAGTCGGGAACTAGGATAGAGTTCTTATGAACCATGTTTTGATCCCGTATGAGGGGTAGTAGGAAAGTTCTTAATTAAATGCTTTTGTCCTTTTGGCATAGTTTTGTACATTGTACTTTGGGATAGGACCCCGCTACTTTCATGGGATTACTTTTGCTTGTATCTGACTGCTACTATGTGGTTTGTATGATAAAGTTGTGTTATATATATATTTGACTTTTGATTTGTGTATACTTTTTGTAATTTGTTCATGCATATATTTATATTTAATATTATATTCATGTTTCGACTCTAGATTGGTTAAACCAAATGGAGGGTACCCGTAATGGAAGAGGCCGTGAGCGCGGATTTAGGCAACTCTCGAATGAAGGGGTAATCGGGAACTAATGCCTATCCTAAACCGGGAGTCGATCCTAGTGCTCAGGTAGCCACCGCTATCCAGCACATATCCGATCTTTTGGCTCATGTAGTGGAACGTCAGGGCCAAAACCCTATTAATCAACCTGAAAATCCTGGAAATCACGTAGAGGGTGAGGATAGAACCCTTGAATGATTCCAACAGTTCTCCCCACCCAAATTCCTTGGAGAACGAGACCCTGACGTGGCCGAGAGATGGTTGGAGAAAATGATCGATATCTTCGCCGCTTTGCACTATACTGATGAGAGGCAGGTGACTTTTGCTGTCTTCCTGTTGGAGTGAGCAGCTCGTTCTTGGTGGAATGTGATAAGAATGAAGTGGGAGAGAAAACAAACCCTAAGAATTTGGGTAAATTTCATGAGAGAGTTCAACGCCAAGTATTTTTCGCCTCTAATCCAAGAGAAAAAAGAGAATGAGTTCATTAGATTTCGACAAGGAGCTCAAACTGTAGCAGAATATGCAAGCTAATTTACTAGATTATCCAAATTCGCTCCCGAAGTAGTAGTGACCGAGCAAAGGCGCATAAGGTGATTTGTTCAGGGGTTGAATGTAGAGATTCAAAAGGATCTAGCGGTAGCCTAAATCAACACCTTTAGTGACGCTGTGGAGAAAGCCCAGCGAGTCAAAAGTGCGAGGTTACAAATTAGAAACTTCGAAGCAAAGAAACGGGGATTTCCTGGAAGTAGTTCGGGACAAGGAGAAAAGAGTACACCTCCCAAGTCTGGAAGGAGAACTGGAGGAGTGAGACTTCCGAGGATGTCAAGAGGAGCTCCACCAAGAGGTGGTCAAGTCGAGCGAGGCCAACAGAGAGGTGCCTCACAGGGAAGCTCAGCTTTTGCTTTCCGTGGTCCCTGCGGGTATTGTGGGAAGCCGAACCACACGGAAGAAAATTATTGGAGGAAAGAAAGAAAGTGCTTGCACTATGGGAGTGTCGATCATCAGATCGCCAGTTGTCCAGTCCCACTTTGAGAAAAGAGTGGGACCCAACAACAAACAAAGACCAACCTGGGACAGTCCAAGGTGGAAGGGACTAGATCGAAGGTGCCAGCTCGAGTGTGCTCCCTAGAACAACATCAGGTCCCTGACTCGTCTGAGGCCGTAGAAGGTATGATCCCTATATCCCACTGTTTAGCTAAGATTTTGATAGATCCTGGTGCTACCCATCCCTTTGTCAATCTCAATTTTATGTATGGAATGGATATAAAGTCTGTTAAATTGTCATATGATCTGGAAGTTAGTACTCCTGCGGGTAACCAACATTTGATCACCAGTATGGTGTATAACAATTGCGAAATTTGGATGGAGAGAGAAAATTATTGGGGGATCTAATAAACTTAGCCATTAAGGGGTACGATGTTATATTGGATATGAATTGGTTAGCTAAATATGATGCCCAACTAGATTGTAAGAGGAAAGTGGTAGAATTTCGCATACCTGGGGAGGACACTTTAAGGCTAGATGTAAGGGGTTGATTAGTCTCGTCTGCACTGATTTCGGGTATTCAGGTTAGGAAATTACTAAGTAAAGGGGCGCAAGGGTTCCTAGCTTTTCTTGTAAATACTCCGACCGATAAGTTGAAGGTAGAAGATGTACCGGTAGTGATGAAATATCCAGATGTCTTCCCTGATGAGTTAGTGACTTTACCTCCAGAAAGGGAGATAGAATTTAAGATTGACTTGTTACCGGGGACATCACGTATCTCTAAAACTCCCTATCGGATGGCACCTACTGAGTTTAAGGAATTGAAATTGCAGTTGCAAGACCTATTGGAGCGAGGGTTCATTTGAGAAAGTGAATCTCCATGGGGAGCCCCTGTACTATTTGTTAAGAAGAAAGACAGGAGTTTAAGGTTATGTATAGACTATCGGGGGTTGAACAATGTGACAATTAAGTGTGAGAACCCGTAATTTTCTTAATTGCTAGGTTTTATTTTCTTTTAATTGCACGCTTTTTCACATTTTATTTTTTTTGAAAAATTGCGATAATAATTTTTATGAGTAAATATAGTTTTTAGATGATTTTTCTAGTACCAGTTAGTTTTTGAGAAATTAAGAGCGTATACCGGACGTGGGACCCGCTAGTGCGAAAAGTTCGAAAAAAATTCGGCCAATTAGGTTAAGTTTGGGATACTGGGATTAATTTACTAGGTGCTAAGAGATAATTAGAGGTTACCAAGTGGATTGGTGTGAGAGGAATAAAGGATAGATTAGCAATAAATGAAGTGACAAGTGTCACTTGAAGATTCATTCGTACCTTTTGACCTTTTGACCCCTATTCATGACTTTACCATTTAAACTAAAAATTGACCAAAATTACTTCAATTTTGCAAGCTTCTTGGCCGGCTCTTATCAAGCAAAAAGGAAAGAAAAGCTCTCCATTTTCTAGTCTCCAATTTTGCCCAATTTTTCAATTCAACTGTTTAATCTTCAAATTTTCCTATAAAACCTATTAGTTTGGTGATATTAAGCTTGGTTGTGAAGTTGACTGGAAGGCTAAGGTGGTTAGTTGCTTCCCTTCTTGTATTTTAAGGTGAATATCTAAGGAACTCCTCTTTTGTTCTTGATGATGTTTAATTAATGGCTTGTGGTAGCCTAAGAGGTGTTTTTGTGGGTTATTTCATGACTTTTAGTTGAGATTGGTGACTTTTATATTTATTCTTGAATTTTTCTGTTTCCATATGTGTAATATGGTGCGGCCATGATTGATGATTGGAAATGATCTTGAATGAAGTTAGAAGGTGTAAATTATGGTTAATTGCAGAAAATTTCTGCTTTGGAAAGAAATTTTGAAAGTTAGGGTTTCATTTCCCCTCATTCTGCCTGGCACTGTTCATCATAGTTAGAGGCCGAATTAGCCTTGGGTTAAAACATGAAAGTTGTAGGGAATGATATTTTAGAGATGGCTACAAATTTTCAGGCCAATCGAAGTAGCGTAGCTTATGAAAAGACTGAAATACCCCTGCTGCCCTGTTTCTCCCCGAACATGCTAATCAGCTTCTGTAATTGGCTGTTTTGACCAGGAATACTACTGATTTGGTTTTTGATGCCTTCTTAAGAAATATAGCCTGAACTCTTAGCTTTCATATGGCTTTGGAATCAATTGAATTGGATTTTGGTAGCCTAAATTATGGTTGTTTAACCGAATGCAGTTCGCTAACTTGTTTATGCGGTTCTGGTTTGGTATATTGAACTTTTGACTTAGTTGCACTACAAACTGGACTGAGTGACCTTCTTCAATATTTTATCCCTTTCTGTTAGCTACGAAACGGTGTATCTTGTACATCCATCCGACAATCGTAGTGCCGGTTGTGTCCAATACGCTAAACGACATCAAAACTATTTTAGGGTATTAGAGCTTAACTTTCATTTCCGGACTTTTCCCTAACTTGAATTGTACTTGTACTACTTGGAGCTTATTGAACGGCTATTGAATGAAATTATTTTGTGTGTGACTCTGGGAGTGATTGAGGAAAAAAAAAAAGGGAAGCCTTGATGGCTAGAAAAGTAAGCAAGTTTAGGGGAAGTGCTGTCCAATTTTCTAGGCCGTTTGGCTCCTTTAAGTTTGAATTGCCTTTTGGTAGAAATGAAGGGCTTTTGGGTTGTTTGAGCCTAGGTCTTCATGTTACCTTTTCGTTCCCAAAAATCATGTTTTCCACCATTGCATTAGTAATTATGTGGCGAGGCATACGACTAGTAGTCGAGCCTCACATGTGCATTCTGTTTACTCGATTTTGGAAGTGGAACCTTCAATTGTTTTACTTTGGTTCTTTTAGGGTTTCTTGGCGATTAAAGCCAGTTTGAAGTGAAAATTTTGAAGTATCCGTACTTGAACCGGTGAGTATACCACTCCTCTCATTTGTTGTTTAACTCGGTTTCGGTACATGCAATCAGTGATATGAACGTCTGAACTATCTATTTATTTTGTTTGAGACGAGGGTGTACTTTATCACACTCATTCTCTTGTCTGTTCATATGCCAATTCTTGGTGCGAATTTGAATCTTTTATCTGTATCTGTATCTGTATCTATATCTGTTATCTGTATCTGTATCTGTATCTGTTCTGATGTCGTTTGGAAGCTGGTATCCAACGACCTTTCTGAAACCTCTGAGCTCAACACCTGTGGCTAGTTACTCGAGTCGGGCCGGCAAGGGCCTGGTCGATTAGATAACGAACCACGGTAGTCTGTTTTGGAATCTTTGGGTATTGAGACCCTTGATTCCAGTATACTCGAGTATTACCATTTCTGAACTGATTGGAGTTCGGGCCCGGTAGGGGTATGTGAGGTGGAAGGAATCGGAGAAAGTGGAGTCTACGGTATTGGTTACTTCTTTAATGTTGACGGAGTGTCAACTATTATTTCGATCAAGTTTCGGTGAAGCAAATGGGAATTTGGCTCCTGAGAGCCACCCGTATCCTTTCTGTCTATGGTGTTTGTTCATTTCTTATTTGACTCGCATATGTGATTAATTGAATATGAAGTTCCACGTTTCTACTTGCTATTATTTTGGTACCTCATTAAGCGTAAGCTCACCCCTTTCCCGTCATCTTTGTTTTCCTTACAGGGAACCACTTTTGGGGCTAAGATGTTTTGAAGCACGAGTCGAGCTAGATTTAATATACCTTTGTAAAGCTCCTCGATAGTTGGAAAACCCTAAATGTATTTTGATCTAATTATCTTCTTTTGTTCCGTAAATTACAAACATTTGTGTATAAGACTATTTACCCTGTTCATGTATCCTAGTTGGATTGGAAATGTTTTCCCGAGTTATATGGCCATATCTGTATTCGTTTGGCCCCTGATTGGGTGGTGACGTGGCAACCACTATTCATTGTGGTTTTGATTTTCGTTTTGCCCTTTGGCGACTTTGAATCGTTTGAGCGCGCTATTTCCTTCCTGAACGTTTTCGATTTCATTTAACTGCTTGATAGTCCTGGCGAGAGCTGGGCAGGCAGCCCGCCGAACCCTTTGGTTCGCCTTAGGGTAAGGTGGGGCTGTCACAGGTGGTATCAGAGCCACTTCGCGTGGTCTCTGCGTGGAGTGAGCTTGGGCCAAATGGTGTTATGGTCCTGCTTTCGTGAATGCGTTAAAAGGTATAAGTGCTCTTTTGAGCGTAAGCTATGAACCGTGCATGTCATGAGTGTAAGGATCATTATCATGGGACTTGAGGAAGCTAGGTATGTATGTCTGGTAGGAATCTTTAATATGGATGATTTACACTTGGGACCGGCCGGCTAGAGTTGTGAATCATCTTAGATGGGATTCTTGCGCCCGAATACGAAAGAGATGAGAGCCTAAGTTAGAAAGGATTGGGCGAACTAGAAATACGATTCTATGGAACTTCGTGTGGTTTGTTCGGGTGTGGTTAAGCGTGATCAACCTTGATTAAGATATAAATGATGTTGCTATCGTAGATTATGGACGGAGCCCTTAAGGGGGGAAAAGCTTTTCGTGAGTCCTTTTGTACTCGTGACCTAGTCTGTCTATAGTACTTTTGGAGGACCCCTTTTGTTTCATGGGATGATTTTGTATGTACTTGACTGACTGTTCTGTATAATTGCTTGACTCGGTTATGTGTTTTATGTATATGTGTTATATGTTTAAATGCTCTACGAAATAGTTGTTTTAGTTAATTGTTCTTGTTTAATTGTTCCTGTTTAGTGCTACGAAAAGGAGGGTTATGTGCCCTTTAATAGTATATTTATTTTGTAACCTAGATTGACTTAGATTGATGGAAGGCACTCGTAGTGGTCGAGGCCGTGGACGCGGGGGTAGGCAACCCACGCCTGAAAGGGGCACTGGAAAAACCTCATCTGGACATAACCCTGAACCGAGGGTTGATCCTAACATCCAAATAGCGGCTGCCATACAGCAAATGACTAATTTACTAGCCCAAGTGGTGCACCAACAGGGCCAAAACCCGAACCCTAACCCTGGAAACCCTGGCAACCACGTCGAGAGCGATGACAGGGCACTTGAAAGATTCTAGAAATTCGCCCCACCGAAATTCATTGGGGAGCCCGACCCGGATGTCGCCGAAAGGTGGCTCGAGAAAATGGTAGATATTTTTGCTGCCTTGCACTATACCGAGGAGAGGCAAGTAACCTTTGCCGTCTTTCAACTGGAAGGGGCGGCCCGTTCCTGGTGGAATGTCATTAGGCAAAAATGGGAACGGGAACAAACGCCCAGAACTTGGGTAAATTTTATAAGGGAATTCAACGCGAAATTTTTTCCTCCTCTAGTTCAGGAGAGGAAGGAAGATGAGTTTATCCGACTCCGCCAAGGGGCTCAGTCTGTGGCAGAATACGGGAGCCAATTCACCCGCCTGTCCAAATTTGCCCCTGAGTTGATTATGACCGAGCAACGGCGGATCAGGCGTTTTATCCAGGGCTTGAACGTGGAGATCCAGAAAGATCTAGCCATAGCCCAAATTAACACCTTCAGCGATGCCGTAGAGAAGACGCAACGAGTAGAGAATGCTAGGCTGCAGGTGAAAAACTTTCAAGCCAAGAAAAGGGGCTTTCCTGGGAGTAGCTCTGAGCAAGAAGGTACAAGTACGCCCCCTAAGATTGAAAAGGGAAACGGGGGAGTACGAAAACCAGGGGTGTCGCGTGATGTCTCTCAGGAGGGTCCTTGCGAATATTACGGAGAGCCAAATCATACGGAGGCAAATTGTTGGAAGAAAAAGGGAAAATGTCTGCGCTGCGGAAGTGCCGATCATCGGATTGCTGACTGTCCAGTTCGATTACGAAAAGGAAAAGGGACCCCGCAACCAACTAAGACTAACCCTGGACAGTCGAAAAAGGAAGGGGTTGGATTGAAGGTACCGGCTCGGGTATATTCTTTAGAGCACCACCAGGTTCCTGACTCGTCTAAGGACGTAGAAGATATGATCCGTTAGGTACCTTAGATTTTGAAAGATTCCGTTGATAAGAAAATTTCGAGAACAAAATTTTTTTAAGAGGGAGAGAGTGTGAGAACCCGTCATTTTCTTAATTGCTAGGTTTTATTTTCTTTTAATTGCACGCTTTTCCATATTTTATTTATTTGAAAAATTGTGATAATAATTTTTATGAGTAAATATAGTTTTTTGATGATTTTTCTAGTACCAGTTAGTTTTTGAGAAATTAAGAGCGTATACCGGACGTGGGACCCGCTAGTGCGAAAAGTTCGGAAAAAATTCGGCCAATTAGGTTAAGTTTGGGATACTGGGATTAATTTACTAGGTGCTAAGAGATAATTAGAGGTTACCAAGTGGATTGGTGTGAGAGGAATAAAGGATAGATTAGCATTAAATGAAGTGACAAGTGTCACTTGAAGATTCATTCTTACATTTTGACCTTTTGACCACTATTCATGACTTTACCATTTAAACTAAAAATTGACCAAAATTACTTCAATTTTGCAAGCTTCTTGGCCGGCTCTTATCAAGCAAAAAGGAAAGAAAAGCTCTCAATTTTCTAGTCTCCAATCTTGCCCAATTTTTCAATTCAACTGTTTAATCTTCAAATTTTCCTATAAAACCTCTTAGTTTGGTGATATTAAGCTTGGTTGTGAAGTTGTTTGGAAGGCTAAGGTGGTTAGTTGCTTCCCTTCTTGTATTTTAAGGTGAGTATCTAAGGAACTCCTCTTTTGTTCTTGATGATGTTTAATTAATGGCTTGTGGTAGCCTAAGAGGTGTTTTTGTGGGTTATTTCATGACTTTTAGTTAAGATTGGTGACTTTTATATTTATTCTTGAATTTTTCTGTTTCCATATGTGTAATATGGTGCGACCATAATTGATGATTGGAAATGATCTTGAATGAAGCTAGAAGGTATAAATTGTGGTTAATTGCAGAAAATTTCTGCTTTGGAAAGAAATTTTGGAAGTTAGGGTTTCATTTCCCCTCATTCTGCCTGGCACTGTTCATCATAGTTAGAAGCTGAATTAGCCTTGGGTTAAAACATTAAAGTTGTAGGCAATGATATTTTAGAGATGCCTACAAATTTTCAGGCCAATCGGAGTAGCGTAGCTTATGAAAAGACTGAAATACCCCTGCTGCCCTGTTTCTACCCGAACATGCTAATCAGCTTCTGTAATTGGTTGTTTTGACCAGGAATACTACTGATTTGGTTTTTGATGCCTTCTTAAGAAATATAGCCTGAACTCTTAGCTTTCATATGGCTTTAGAATCACTTGAATTGGATTTTGGTAGCCTGAATTATGGTTGTTTAACCAGAATGCGGTTTGCTAACTTGTTTATGCGGTTCTGGTTTGGTATATTGAACTTTTGACTTAGTTGCACTACAAACTGGACTGAGTGGCCTTCTTCAATATTGTAGCCTTTCTGTTAGCTGCGAAATGTTGTATCTTGTACATCCATCCGACAATCGTGGTGCCGGTTGTGTCCAATACGCTAAACGACGTCAAAACTGTTTTGGGATTTTAGAGCTTAACTTTCATTTCCGAACTTTTCACTAGCTTGAATTGTACTTGTACTACTTGGAGCTTATTGAACGGCTATTGAATGAAATTATTTTATGTGTGAATTTGGGAGTGATTGAGGAAAAAAAAAGGGAAGCCTTGATGGCTGGAAAAGTAATCAAATTTAGGGGAAGTACTGTCCAATTTTCTAGGCCGTTTGGCTCCTTTAAGTTTGAATTGCCTTTTGGTAGAAATGAAGTGCTTTTGGGTTGTTTGAGCCTAGGTCTTCATGTTACCTTTTCGTTCCCAAAAATCATGTTTTGCACCCTTGCATTAGTAATTATTTGGCGAGGCATACGACTAGTAGTCGAGCCTCACATGTGCATTCTGTTTACTCGATTTTGGAAGTAGAACCTTCAATTGTTTTACTTTGGTTCTTTTAGAGTTTCTTGGTGATTAAAGCCAGTTTGAAGTGAAAATTTTGAAGTATCCGTACTTGAACCGGTGAGTGTACCACTCCCCTCATTTGTTGTTTAACTCGGTTTCGGTACATGCAATCTATGATATGAACGTCTGAACTATTTGTCGCACCCCATTTTTGAATAAAAAAATAAAAGACGAGTTTAGAAAAATGGCTTTTGATTCATTTTTTGATTGGAAAATGAATTTTTTGATTTAAGAAGAGAATGAAAAACATGGGTCTAAATGGGACTTGAAAATACGACGATTTGACCCAAAAATATAGTTTAAAAAGGGTTTGAAAAATGGAGTCGCCACTTGGTATAGAGTTAAGGTGTACCAAGTCACCTAAAAATGAATTTTTAAAGAAAAAGTAGAAAAACCTTTTTTAAACGACTCCAAGTCTACAAAATTCAGAGAAAAAGATTCGGGAGTCACATTTGAAGAAAGGGAAGGCAAGGATAAGAATCCAAGGCACCCTTTCAACCTAGCCAAGGCTAGTTGCGCGATTTAGTCAAAGATTTTCTTATTTTTAACCTAAAGATTTATCACATTTGGATGTACTATATGAATGCATATCCTAAACCCAGGAGGGTATCGGGGGGTTGAAATGTATCTTAAAAGCTTACTTGGTACCATTCACATTAATTGTGATGTCCAATAAAGACTCTTTGAAGAAGTCACGAATAATGCAAGTCATGAGACTCGAAAGAAAGAAAAAGTAAAGAAAATAATAATATACAAATGTGTATGACCTAAAGGAATGCATCATAATGGGTGCGGGGGACTTATACTCGTGACTTTCAATGTTCCCTTTAATAGAGAGAATACGAGCGTGCTAAGGCTAAAAAAAAGCCAAACTCGTCCATATCCCATATTCGAGGGGTTTTTCCTAGTCTAATCAAGCAAATGTACTAACCTAGGTCTAGTGCTTAGATGAAATGCAAGTCTAATGTCATGTTTCATACAAAGGGGTAAGTAATATACATATAAGGGAAAATATGGGGAAAGAGATATACGTATAAGGAGGGATGTCATGCAAAAATGATAAAAGACCCTAAAAGGTGAAAAAATATGCATGAGAATGTAATGTAGTCATACAATCATGATCTAACGTGCGGATGGTTCCTAAGGGTCTAGCGTTGGACTAGCCCTTAACTAACGTTCTCTCACAAGCATTGGACTTGTGAGGGCTCGAGAGGAAGACCGTGACTAGCATTGGACTAGCCACGGTGACGTGCATTCATCCACATAAGCAGATATAATAATAAAAGCAAGTAGACATGCAGAGGCACATAATTTTCACGTAGCATGTAGCACACAAGCATGCTTATCTAGATGCCAAAATCCTAGGGAAAGCAATTAACACGTAACACATAGGCATTCAAAAACACACAAGGCAAATAAAGCAAATAAAACCCTAACTATTACATTCGGGGGAGCCCTATTACAATCTGAATGGGAAAACGGAATAAAATAAAATAATAACCTAGCTATTACAACTTTGGCATTCAAGTGCCTTCAAATGATCAAAATTGAACTAAAAATAAATATACAAACTAAAGCCAACAAAGAAAATAAATAAAATAAACAAATAAATAATAATAAAAACATTTAAGAGGCCTGCAAATTAAACACGTAAAATCACATAGGGCACGTAGGGTCACCTAAAGTAAGAAATTAGGGATAGAGTGTACCTCCCTGGAGATGGTAATGAAATGAAGGAAATATTAGCTTCAAAATAATAAAAAGGTCAAGGAACCAATTAAATAGTAAAGTATAAACAAAATCACTGGATCCTTCCTAATTGCAACTTAAATGAAACCAAGTAATGCATAATTTCCAAGAAAAAGTAAATTATTGATCAAATTTCTAAAATAGAAAAACTACCAAGGACCCAATTGTAAATATTAACCAATCATTCGAGTCCAATTAGAAGTTTTGGGAACTTCAAAGGTCCGAAAGTAATAAAAAGGTTAAGTAATGGTTCAAATTGCAATTACTCTAGGACCTAATTGCAAGAAATTAAAACATAATTGGGCCATAGTAAGACAAGGAGAGACTTTGAGGGGCCAAAGTGCAATTTTTCTGGAAATTGTTCTTGCAAAATGCATGCAAATGTAACGAGGGAGCCTTCTGCAACAAAAACCATTCAACAACTTTTGAAACTTTCTGCAACTTTCGGCTTCCATTCACACAGGAAAACAGCCATGAACATGAAATTAAATGAAACATGCAAGCCTGTCAACTAATTGCACAAGACCCAACTCAACACAAATCATACAATAACACAAGATCAAGGATTCAAGATCCCTTCTCTCCAACAGATTCACAAAAACCAGAAAAACATCTTTTGCTACCTCTCCTAAACTCTAGCATGTTGGGTTCAATTTCTGATGAATTTTTTTGGATGCAATCCAAACTTACCTAATGGCCAAACCAACAAATTTAGATCAAAACAACAAGATTATCCAGTAATCTTTCCATTTTTCAACCACAAAGTCTCATTTTTACGCACGAAAAATCGAAAGAGAGAGCATGCGGCAATTTGGAAATTTTTCGGCCACTTGAGTTTTCATTCTCAAAAGCCACAGAAAACTTGCAGCCCAACATTCATTAGATTTCTCATGAGCACATAATTGACAGTGCAATCAAGGGAGACTAAGAAAAAGAAAACTGGCCAGTTGAAATGCATTCATACATTTCTTGCTGCAATTTGTAGCTCAAACTCGCGCCAAGGGATTACCAAGGTACTTTATCAGAAACACTAACCATCCAACATACAAACAGACCCAAAGGAACAATCAGACCAAACCAGAACCTCAGCTACCCAAAAAAAAAGTCCAGTTTCGTCAACATTGGAGAACAAGTGCTTTAGCAAACTGAAAGGAAGAACTAAAGCTGCTGCAACAATCCGAAGGCTACGAACTTGTTGCGGTAAGAAATTCCTACGCTTGCATTTCAGTCAAACAAACTCTAACTCAAACCACGGTATCGGCAGGTATAGTTTTCAATTTTCAACATAAAACCTTGGATGTAAACACATAAAAGGGTCAAAACACAGGGGCATGCCAAATCTGTAAATTTCACTAGTAACTTGAGTCTTCATTTTCAATTTTGGGTTTCATCATTGAGCATTAACATGATACAAATCAAATCCAAAACAACAAATACGCATATCTCAGCTAAGAATCTGACACAAACAAGCAATATACGTAGTAGCTAGCAATCGATGAGGCATTGAAAATTTTCATTCAAACTGTGAAACATCTTTGCAACCGTGAATCTTGGACAAAAATGATCTAAACCCAAACTCCTAAATGACCTAAGTCGCTACCCCAAAACTCCAGTCCAACCCACCAGATTCACACAGAAATAGGTATGAAAAGGAAAACTCAGTACATCCATCCAGTAAACTAAGAACAAAACAGGTAAAAGATGTTATCCCTTCCAAAGGCAAAACCAAGGCTGGGATGATCAGAAAGGGGTCGCTGCTCAATCCAAAATCCTCTCTCTTTCCGATTCTGCTACTCTTCCGTTCTCCCTTCGCTATTCTCTATCGATGCCTTCAACGATGCCCTCTTTCTTTTTACTTTGTTTTCAGCCAGGCATTCCCTGTTCTTGCTCTCGGTTTCTCACTTTTTTCGTAGCCTCCTTAACCCTAGCTGCCAACTATCCCCCCATCTTGTTCGCTCTTCAAACCCTTCCGTTCCTCTCTTCTCCCATTTCTGGTTTCTTTCTTTTTTTTCTCACTCAACCAGCCGTCAACTTTCTTTCATCAGTTGTTACCCCAGACACCCCTCCGTAGCCTTCTGTGTTTTTTCTCTACCCACAGCCGCCAATGAGCCTCCCCCTTTTCTTGCCGTCTGTTTTTCCTTTTATATGGGACCCCCAGGTTCCTAAAACCCTCAAAGTTCATCTTGATGGCTCCAAATGATTCCAACGCCCCAGCCCCCCTCCTAGCCATTGATCATGGCTTTTAATAGACAAAATGCAAGAAACCGCAGAAGCTCTCTTTTTTTTCTTTTTTTCTTTTTCATCATTCATTTTCTCTTTTTTTAATTTAATTAATAATAAACAAAATATAAAGAAAAATAACTAATTAAGAAAGATCGAATAAAATGAGCGACACTAGGCATAAAAAGATAAAAATGAAGAGCTAATTAATAATAATTTTTTTTAATTAAATAACAATGAATTTAAATCTAAAATAACTAAAGCATATTTTTGTGAATGCTTTTCTTTTTTTTCCTACGCTAGAATGGCTTAAAATAAAAAACTAAAAGACTAAAAGTAAATAAAAAATAAAAATAAATAGTAAATGAAATTACGCTAAAAATTTGGTGTCTACACTATCTGTTTATTTTGTTTGAGACGAGGGTGTACTTTATCACACTCGTTTTCTTGTCTGTTCATATGCCAATTCTTGGTGCGAATCTGAATCTTTTATCTGTATCTATATCTGTATCTGTATCTGTATCTGTATCTGTTCTGATGTCGTTTGGAAGCTGGTATCCAACGACCTTTCTGAAACCTCTGAGCTCAACACCTGTGGCTAGTTACTCGAGTCGGGCCGGCAAGGGCCTGGTCGATTAGATAACGAACCAGGTAGTCTGTTTTGGGATCTTTGGGTATTGAGACCCTTGATTCCGGTATACTCGAGTATTACCATTTCTGAACTGATTGGAGTTCGGGCCCGGTAGGGGTATGTGAGGTAGAAGGAATCGGAGAAAGTGGAGTCTACGGTATTGGTTACTTCTTTAATGTTGACGGAGTGTCAACTATTATTTCGATCAAGTTTCGGTGAAGCAAATGGAAATTTGGCTCCTGAGAGCCACCCATATCCTTTCTGTCTATGGTGTTTGTTCATTTCTTATTTGACTCACATATGTGATTAATTGAATATGAAGTTCCACGTTTCTACTTGCTACTATTTTGGTACCTCATTGAGCGTAAGCTCACCTCCTTCCCGTTATCTTTGTTTTCCTTACAGGGAACCACTTTTGGGGCTAAGATGTTTTGAAGCACGAGTCGAGCTAGATTTAATATACTTTTGTAAAGCTCCTCGATAGTTGGAAAACCCTAAATGTATTTTGATCTAACTATCTTCTTTTGTTCCGTAAATTACAAACGTATGTGTATAAGACTATTTACCCTGTTCATGTATCCTAGTTGGATTGGAAATGTTTTCCCGAGTTATATGGCCACATCTGTATTCGTTTGGCCCCTGGTTGGGTGGTGACGTGGCAACCACTATTCATTGTGATTTTGATTTCGTTTTGCCCTTTAGCGACTTTGAATCGTTTGAGCGCGCTATTTCCTTCCTGAACGTTTTCGATTTCATTTAACTGCTCGATAGTCCTGGCGAGAGTTGGGCAGGCAGCCCGCTAAACCCTTTGGTTCGCCTTAGGGTAAGGTGGGGCTGTCACATTAAGAATAAATACCCACTGCCCCATATTGATGAGTTGTTTGACTAGCTACAAGGAGCAGTGGTATTTTCAAAGTTAGACCTCCGATAGGGATACTATCAGTTGCTAATTAGGAAGGAGGGTATACCAAAGGCTGCATTCAATTCTAGATATGGGCATTTTGAGTTCACAATCATGCCCTTTGAATTGACCAATGCCCCTGCCACATTTATGAATTTGATGCATCGAGTTTTCAAACCCTACTTGGCTCCATTTGTAGTTGTGTTTATCGACGACATTTTGGTCTATTTAAAAACCCGAGAAGAGCATGAATAGCATTTGAGAATCATCTTGCAAACCCTAAGGGGCTGCCAGTTATATGCCGAGTTCAGTAAGTGTGAATTTTAGTTGGAGAAAATCTCTTTCTTAAGGCACGTGATTTCAAAAGAGGGTATCACTGTAGACCCGACGAAGGTAGAGACAGTAACTAAATGGAACACGCCAGAAAATCCCACTGAGATTCGTAACTTTCTAGGGTTGGCAGGTTATTATCGTCAGTTCATTAAGGACTTCTCAAAACTTGTCAGTCCTTTAACCGATATGACGATGAAGAACGGCGTTGCATGTGGGACGCAAGGTGTGAAGCTAGTTTTCAAGAATTGAAAAAAAGATTGACCATGGCACCAATTCTAGCTTTGCCTAACGGAAGGGATAGTTTCATTGTATATACGGATGCCTCGAGGAAAGGATTTGGGTGCGTGCTAATGCAAAATAAGAATATGATTGTCTTTGCCTCTAGGAAATTAATGTGACGCCCCCACTTCTCCCAAGGGCAAACCCGAGGGTATCGGCGGGACGCCTGCCTAGCTCGTGCCAGGAATCGATTCCAAAATTGATAAAATAAATTTCACGCTAAAAGAAAGTTCTATATACACCATTACTTCTTCAAAAGTTAGATAAACTTTTACATCAAGTCACACACACCACTAGTACTAAAAAGTAAACCCTAAGAAAGCTGATAACTACAACCACCACAACATACCCATACATCGTACTAGTCAACTTATAACAGGTACAAAGTCAACTATTCTATAACCAAAAGTCTATATACCTTCCCGAATGATCCCCGCGTCGGCCCCCTGATAAGGAAAACAAATGGAACGGGGTAAATTATATGCTTAGTGAATAATTGGGGGTAAAAATGTAAAAATACATTCAAATAAAAATATAAATTCAAATATTTCACATCAATACAGAAATGTAACATCACAATGCTAGGATACGGGTGGCTCCAAAACCAGTTCAATTCCCCGAGCTTGAACGCCTGTTGACACTCCGTCAACCAAAGTACTCATAGATCGTAGACTCCACTTAACTTTTCCCGTTCATCTTATCAACCCCCGTTGGCCAGTCAACAGCACACAGCAGCTCGAGTGAAACAAAATTTCTTAGCTTTAATCAAAGTTTTAACAAAGAACGAAATCCCAAGGTTAGCATGGAACTAACTTCGACCAAACCCCGGCTGGCTCGAATAGTTCGTCTACCCTTGGAACCGGGCTGGAACCAAGCCCTGAGATATTCGATCTCTCAATAGATGATATCTCTCAACAAAGTACTTACCCCAAACAGCACACAGCAAAAGGGGTTCAATTCAAGTCATGTAATCACCCCCATCAGCACTCAGCAAAAGGGTGATACGCAACATAAGGCATGTATTCTCACATATGAAATCAAAACAAAGGATGGGTTTAGGTCGAGTGAGATAAAGTACACCCTCGTCTAAGTACCCATTTAACATATACAAAGCACTTTGACAGTTTGACATCAATAAACAACCCAATTACTCACTTGATAAAGTTTGGCATGACAAATGATACAATTCACTCAGCTTGACCGTCACCGTCAAAAGCCTCACAGTCTGTATTGACAGATTATATATACACAAAAGTGAAACGACCATACAATAGCAGTTTATAACTTAAACGATCGAAAACGGTAAAAAATAATAAAAAATGGTCAAAATGACATTAAGGCCAAAAGAATGTCGAAATCGGCCGGAATGGTAACAAAATAACAAAAATAGTCCAAAACGGCAAAAACGGTTGAAAAATGCACGTACGCGTTCGCAAAAATGAAAATGGTCGCGCGTCCGCACCCAAGGGCACAAACAGACATTTCTTAGTTTTGACACCTTTTACGGTTTTAATTATAACAAAAGCTGTGGCCGTCAATTTAAGGTGTACGAGATACCGTTTCGAAGCTAAGACAAAGAACTACAAGGTTTATGAAGACTATTTAACCCAGATCAGAAGGCATCTGGGACAAAATGCAAATTACAGTAGCAAATCAGTCATGGTCAGTCCCATGTCAGATCTGATTTCAAATAGCAATAACTGGAGCTATGTATCGGACTAAGATGCACAAGGTGGCGTTTCGAAGCTAAAACAAAACTCTACAACTTTTATGAAGACCGTTCAACTCAGTTTACACTTTGGCTCGATCAAAAATGCAAATGACAGTCTCAGAATTTGCCTTGTCAGAACTGAGGACAAAATGTCCGACAGTCTGACTTTCAATGGCCATAACTCGGTCCACACAAATCCGTTTGGGCTGATTTTTGCTGTTTTAGAAATCTCTCACATAGGGTTATAACTTTTATGTTTTGACCCAAAACAGATTAGATGAGATTCATATCGAAAAATGAAGCCAAAAGCAGGGCTTCACACTGCCCGGATTTTCTGGTTTGGCACCAAAATGCCCTAACCAAGCTTAGGTCACATTTGTGACTTCAAACACATTTATAAACAACCAAAACACATGCAACCTCCACAAGTTGTCTGCATCTTCACAACCATAATCTATACAAATTTGAGTCATGCAACCACATCAAATGAACCATACACCATCCCCTTAATCCATAACACATCATCAACACTAAGTTGCATTGGCCAAACCCTAGCTTTTCAACCCCTTTGCTGGCCGGTTTTCTACTCACCACAAACCCACAATTTTGAGCTACAAATTTCACATTTTGAGCTCAATCCAACCAATATAAACACATACAATCCATCATAACAGAAATTCAAAGCATCAAAACTGGAAATTTGTATCACTTGCTGTAATTTTCTCAAACTACCATAGAAATCACCAAATCTTCCATACAAACACAAAAGTGATATATAAACCATCATTAACCCTTATTAGCATCTTACAACATCAAAATCAACATTTCTACTCAATTGCTACAAGCTTTTACAAGAGTTCAAGGCTGCTTTACCTTCCAAAGGTTGGTTCACAAGGTTGCACTTCAAGAACCACGTTCCTTAGCTTTCTTTTGCTCTAACTCCCAAGCTTGTTGGATGAGTTGCACACAACCAGAATTTTTCTTGTTCTTCCTCTTATTTTCTCTCGATTTTTTCTTCCTTCTTTTCTCCCAAGAGCTGCCCGAAATTTCCTTGTTTGTTTGGCCTTTGTCTTGCTAAGTTAGATTAATACTAAGTCACTTGGTCAAAGTCCAACTACCTTTTTGATTAGCCAATCAAAATTAAGCTTAGGAATCTCATGGAACCTTTAGGAACTCTAGCAACTTGTGATTAACCAAAAGTCACACTATGGCCCAATTCAATTCACAATCCTACCAATTTACTCCACAATTTACATTCTTGATATATTCCAAAAACCTAATTACATCTCAATTCAATCATAATTATACGTACAATTCATAGACTATAAAACACACCTAATTAGGGTTTTTGGGTAAAGTTTAGGGTTTCTAGTCTTTCTTGTTTTTAAATCAAATCCAAAGAAATAACCTTAGTACCTTCTTTAAAAACAAACCCCTAACATTCGGGGTATCACAAACATGCGGGGTATCACAATCTTCCCTCCTTAAAAAAATTTCGTCCTCGAAATGGCAACCTTTAAGTCAAATCTTCTTAATCCTTTCACGAGTTAAGGGTTGGAATACTCTAATAGCTCACTAACGAGTTCATCAGTAGTGGTAAAGATCACCTTCTCAGGAATTGGTCACTCTATGTATTCCAAGAAGCAACCATGTAGTTCTTAAATTGAGGACTGTAGTGAGTGAGTGAGTCCCGGCGAGAGCTGGGCAGGCGGTCTGCCGAACCCTTTGGTTCGCCTTAGGGGGAGGTGGGGCTGTCACAGTTGGTATCAGAGCCTATAGAGTCTATTGCATCCATCAGCCCCGCTCCGCCAGCCCTAGGTGGTGCCTCTGCAGCCATATCTAAGAGAACCTCACAGTCTAACATAATACCCCGGGCTCTCTCTCTCTCATCTGCCCCTTCAAAGCGAAGAAGAGGCGGCGGGTCTCCTCAAGCTGACGACCAAAAGTATGCGTCCGCTCATCCTCAGCTCATAACCCCATCTCGAGGTATTAGAGTATTCCAACCCTTAGCTCGTGAAAGGATTAAGAAGATTTGACTTAAAGGTTGTCATTTCAATGACAAAATCTTTTTTTAGGAGGGGAGATTGTGATATCCCGAATGTTAGGGGTTTGTTTTTAAAGAAGGTACTAAGGTTATTTCTTTGGATTTGATTTAAAAACAAGAAAGACTAAAAACACTAAACTTTACCCAAAAACCCTAATTGGGTGTGTATTTCAAAGTTTATTGTGTAATTTTGTTCATGTGTGATGAAGTATGTTTTTATAGGTCATTATAGTGATTGGGTGATTAGTGAAGTAATTGAGGTGTAATTAGGTTTTTGAAATATATCAAGTATATAAATTGTGGAGTAAATTGGTAGGATTGTGAATTTAATTGGGCCATAGTGTGACTTTCGGTTAATCACAAATTGCTAGACTTCCTAAAGGTTCCATGAGATTCCTAAGCTCATTTTTGATTGGCTAATCAAAAAGGTAGTTGGACTTTGACCAAGTGACTTAGTATTAATCTAACTTAGCAAGTCAAAGGCCAAACAAACAAGGAAATTTCGGGCAGCTCTTGGGAGAAAAGAAGGAAGAAAAAATCGAGAGAAAATAAGAGGAAGAACAAGAAAAATTCTGGTTGTGTGCAACTCATCCAACAAGCTTGGGAGTTAGAGCAAAAGAAAGCTAAGGAACGTGGTTCTTGAAGTGCAACCTTGTGAACCAACCTTTGGAAGGTAAAGCAGCCTTGAACTCTTGTAAAAGCTTGTAGCAATTGAGTAGAAATGTTGATTTTGATGTTGTAAGATGCTAATAAGGGTTAATGATGGTTTATATATCACTTTTGTGTTTGTATGGAAGATTTGGTGATTTCTATGGTAGTTTGAGAAAATTACAGCAAGTGATACAAATTTCCAGTTTTGATGCTTTGAATTTCTGTTATGATGGATTGTATGTGTTTATATTGGTTGGATTGAGCTCAAAATGTGAAATTTGTAGCTCAAAATTGTGGGTTTGTGGTGAGTAGAAAACCGGCCAGCAAAGGGGTTGAAAAGCTAGGGTTTGGCCAATGCAACTTAGTGTTGATGATGTGTTATGGATTAAGGGGATGGTGTATGGTTCATTTGATGTGGTTGCATGACTCAAATTTGTATAGATTATGGTTGTGAAGATGCGGACAGCTTGTGGAGGTTGCATGTGTTTTGGTTGTTTATAAATGTGTTTGAAGTCACAAATGTGACTTAAGTTTGGTTAGGGCATTTTGGTGCCAAACCAGAAAATCCGGGCAGTGTGAAGCCCTGCTTTTGGCTTCATTTTTCGATATGAATCATATCTAATCTATTTTGGGTCAAAACATGAAAGTTATAGCCCTATGTGAGAGTTTTCTAAAACGGTAAAAATCACCCCAAACAGATTTGTGTGTACCGAGTTATGGCCATTGAAAGTCAGACTGTCGGACATTTTGTCCTCAGTTCTGACAAGGCAAATTCTGAGACTGTCATTTGCATTTTTGACTGAGCCAAAGTGTAAACTGAGTTGAATAGTCTGCATAAAAGTTGTAGAGTTTTGTTTTAGCTTCGAAAAGCCACCTTGTGCATTTTAGTCCGACAACCATAGCTCCAGTTATTGCTATTTGAAATCAGATCTGACATGGGACTGACCATGACTGATTCGCTACTGTAATTTGCATTTTGTCCCAGATACCTTCTGATCTGGGTTAAACGGTCTTCATAAACCTTGTAGTTCTTTGTCTTATCTTCGAAACAATATCTCCTACACCTTAAACCGATGACCACAGCTTTTGTTACAATTAAAACCGTAAAAAGTGTCAAAACTGTGAAATGTCTGTTTGCGCTCTTGGGTGCTGATGCGCAACCGTTTTCATTTTCACGCACGCGCACATGCATTTCTCAACCATTTTTGCCGTTTTGGACCGTTTAGAACTATTTTTGTTATTTTGTTACCATTCCGGCCGTTTCGGCCGATTTCGACATTCTTTTGGCCTTAATGTCGTTTTTTACCGTTTTTTATTATTTTTGACCGTTTTCGATCGTTTAAGTTATAAACTGCTATTGTATGGCCGTTTCACTTATGTGTGTATATAATCTATCAATACAGACTGTGAGACTTTTGACGGTGACAGTCAAACTCAGTGAATTGCATCGTTTTTCATGCCAACTTGTATCAAGTGAGTAATTTGGTTGTTTATTGATGTCAAACTGTCAAAGTGCCTTGTATATGTTAAATGGGTGCTTAGGCGAGGGTGTACTTTATCTCACTTGATCTAAACCCATCCTTTATTTTGATTTCATATGTAAGAATACATGCCTTATGTTGCGTATCACCCTTTTGCTGAGTGCTGATGGGGGTGATTACATGACTTGAATTGAACCCCTTTTGCTGTGTGCTGTTTGGGGTAAGTACTTTGTTGTGTACTTTGTTAAGAGATATCATCTATTGAGAGATCGGATATCTCAGCATTTGGTTCTAGCCCGGTTCCAAGGGTAGACGAACTATTCGAGCCAGCCGGGCTTTGGTCGAAGTTAGTTCCATGCTAACCTTGGGATTTCGTTCCTTGTTAAAGCTTTGATTAAAGTTAAAAAATTTTGTTTCGCTCGAGCTGCTGTGTGCTGTTGACTAGCCAGCGGGAGTTGATAAGGTGAACGGGAAAAGTTAAGTGGAGTCTACGGTCTATGAGTACTTTGGTTGACGGAGTGTCAACAGGTGTTCAAGCTCGGGGAATTGAACTGGCTTTGGAGCCACCCGTATCCTACTATTGTGATATTACATTTCTATATTGATGTGAAATATTTGGATTTATATGTTTATTTGAATGTATTTTTACATTTTTACCCCCAATTATTCACTAAGCATATAACTTACCCCGTTCCATTTGTTTTCCTTAGCAGGAGGCCGACACGGGGATCGCTCGGGAAGGTATATAGACTTTTGGTTATAGAATAGTTGACTTTGTACCTGTTATAAGTTGACTAGTACAATATATGGGTATGTTGTGGTGGTTGTAGTTATCAGCTTTCCTAGGGTTTACTTTCTAGTACTAGTGGTGTGTATGGCTTGATGTAAAAGTTTATCTAACTTTTGAAGAAGTAATGGTGTATATAGAACTTTCTTTTAGCGTGAAATTTGTTTTATCATTTTTGAAATCGAGTCCTGGAGCAAGCTAGGCAGGCGTCCCACCGATACCCTTGGGTTTACCCTTGGGAGAAGTGGGGGCATCACAGGTGGTATTAGAGCCCCTTTTAAAAGGAATAGAAGGAACCTCAATACGATGGAAGATAAGAAGGGTACCTTCGATGATTGCCAATGAGTCTGTCACCTCTTGACTTCCTACTGCATAGGTCCTTGCCGACACTTTCGGTCGATTACCCGTTGCATTGGTCGGCTTAGACGTGTTCCCTTCTGTTCTTGGCAAATTTTCTTCTTTTGGCAGGTGAGGGCACTGAGCAATCAGATGCTCAACACTAGCACATTGGTAGCATTTTCAAACTTGTCCTTTCTTCCAACAATTATCTTCCATGTGGTTAGCAGCCCCACAAAATCCACATGACATTCTAGGTCCTGATGTCGGACCTCCTTGTGAGGTATCCCTTTGGGTCTCTTTCCCTGCCTGACCCTTCTCAAAATTTTCTTGACTTGGGATCCGTGTGGATCGCGAACCACCTATTCCTCGGCCCATCTTAAATGATGGCTCACTCCTCAAGCTATGTCCCTCTATATAACTGCTTGGATCTGGTTGTCTCCTTTTCTTATCATGAAAAGCTTTTACTTGACTCTTAATACTTTCAATTCTTTGTGCCTTTTCAATAGCTTGACTATTTGTCTCCAATTGAGCAGCTGCCAGTGCCTCTTGAATTTCTACGTTTAAACCCTGGACAAACCGACGAATTCTCTTCCGGTCTGTTAGCACTAACTCTGGAGCAAAACGAGAGAGTTTGATAAATTGCGTCTCGTACTCTGCCACACTCATAGTCCCTTGACGTAGGCGTATGAACTCATCCTCTCGCCTTTCTTGAACAAGTGGCGGCAAATACTTCTCATTAAACTCACGAGTGAAATTAACCCATGTCCATGGGGTCTGCTCTCTATCCCATTTGGCTCGGATCACATTCCACCAAGCACGAGCCGCTCCCTCAAATTGAAAAATGGCGAAAGCTATTTGCCGTTCCTCCGGGTATCCTAGTGTAGCGAATGTATCTAACATTCGATCTAACCAACTCTCCGCTATATCAGGGTTAGGTTCTTCCAAAAATTTTGGCGATAGAAACATTTGGAACCGTTCTAAGGTACGGTACTCTCCCTCATAATTTTCGAGATGTTGTACCTGGCCTTGACCCTGTTGGTTGACCATTCGTTCTAACAAATCAGTCATTCGCTGTATGGCTGTAGCTACTTGAGTGTTGGCTTGCGTATTTTCATTTGTTACTCCTTCTGTTCCTTGTCCTTGTCCTCGTCCTCTACCTCCACCACGAGTCTTCATTTCTATAATTGGGACAAAATATGGTAAGAATTCAAAGCGTTGAAAAATTATAACATGCACGAATTAGCCAAGATACCAAAATATCATACACGAAACTATACACATATATATACAATTCACGCCAAAAATATACACATATCAGTTCACAGCTAGCCATCATTCAACCAATACAAAACATGTTAATTCATGAGCACACTGACTCCAAAAAGTCAACAAAACAACTCAGAGTAACGGCTCTAGCGGAAATCCCCTACAGAGCCTATAGAGTCTATCGCATCCATCGGCCCCGCTCCGCCAGCCCTAGGTGGTGCCTCCACAGCCATATCTAATAGAACCTCACAGTCTAACATAATACCCCGGACTCTCTCTCTCATCTGCCCCTTCAAAGCGAAGAGGTGGCGGTGGGTCTCCTCAAGCTGACGACCAAGGGTATGCGTCCGCTCCTCCTCAGCTCGTAACCCCATCTCGAGGTCACGCAGGCGCATGGCCTGTGTATGACTCACCCCTCTGGCCTCATCCAACTGTGCCCTCAAAGTGTCAACCATCCTACCTAGGTGACGATACTCGTCATCTATAGCCATAACAACCTCATCCGAGTATCCATACGTATATCGACACTCACACGATCGACTCATCTAGCCGAAGGGAGAATATAACCTATAGGGTTCCCCGACCCTCCTCTGATATCTAAGGACTCGTGGCGCACCAATCAGTTAACCCGCTCGCCTACACTCGTAGCCCGTACTCCAGCACCGCTAGGTCCACCGGTATTGCTAGGTCCACCAATATCGCTAGGTCCACCAGCCACCATACCTACACAACAAAATATCACCTAATCAGTTCTCCGGCATTTCATCTTAATAGATACAATTCAATTTAAAAACAATCGACTACTTATATGTTCTATAACACATTTCCCAACTGTCCAAGTCCTCTAACCTAGGCGCTCTGATACCACCTGTGACGCCCCCACTTCTCCTAAGGGCAAACCCGATGGTATCGGCGGGACGCCTGCCTATCTCGCGCCAAGACTCGATTCCAAAAATGATAAAATAAATTTCACGCTAAAAGAAAGTTCAATATACACCATTACTTCTTCAAAAGTTAGATAAATTTTTACATCAAGCCATACACACCACTAGTACTAGAAAGTAAATCCTAGGAAAGCTGATAACTACCACCACAACATACCCATACATCGTACTAGTCAACTTATAACAGGTGCAAAATCAACTATTCTATAACCAAAAGTCTATACACTATCCCGAGCGATCCCCGCGTCGGTCCCCTGATAAGGAAAACAAATGGAATGGGGTAAGCTATATGCTTAGTGAATAATTGGGCGTAAAAATGTAAAAACACATTCAAATAAACATATAAATCCAAATATTTCACATAAATACAGAAATGTAACATCACAATGGTAGGATACGGGTGGCTCCAAAACCAGTTCAATTCCCCGAGCTTGAACGCCTGTCGACACTCCGTCAACCAAAGTACTCATAGACCGTAGACTCCACTTAACTTTTCCAGTTCACCTTATCAACATCCGCTGGCCAGTCAACAGCACACAGCAGCTCGAGCGAAACAAAATTTCTTAGCTTTAATCAAAGCTTTAATAAAGAACGAAATCCCAAGGTTAGCATGGAACTAACTTCGACCAAGCCCCGACTGACTCGAATAGTTCGTCTACCCTTGGAACCGGGCTGGAACCAAGCCCTGAGGTATCCGATCTCTCAATAGATGATATCTCTCAACAAAGTACACAACAAAGTACTTACCCCAAACAGCACACAGCAAAAGGGGTTCAATTCAAGTCATGTAATCACCCCCATCAGCACTCAGCAAAAGGGTGATACACAACATAAGGCATGTATTCTCACATATGAAATCAAAACAAAGGATGGGTTTAGGTCGAGTGAGATAAAGTACACCCTCGCCTAAGTACCCATTTAACATATACAAAGCACTTTGACAGTTTCATATCAATAAACAACCCAATTACTCACTTAATAAAACTTGGCACGACAAATGATACAATTCACTGAACTTGACCGTCACCGTCAAAAGCCTCACAGTCTGTATTGACAGATTATATATACACATAAGTGAAACGGCCATACAATAGCAGTTTATAACTTAAATGATCGAAAACGGTCAAAAACGGTCAAAAATAATCAAAAACAGTCAAAAACGACATTAAGACCAAAAGAATGTCGAAATTGACCGAAATGGTAACAAAATAACAAAAATAGTCCAAAACGGCAAAAACGGTTGAGAAATGCACGTACGCATTCTCAAAAATGAAAACGGTCGCCCGTCCGCACCCAAGGCGCAAACGGACATTTCACAGTTTTGACACCTTTTACGGTTTTAATTATAACAAAAGTTGTGGTCGTCAGTTTAAGGTGTACGAGATACCATTTCGAAGCTAAGACAAAAAACTACAAGATTTATGAAGACTATTTAACCCAGATCAGAAGGCATCTAGGGCAAAATGCAAATTACAGTAGCGAATCAGTTATGATCAGTCCCATGTCAGATCTGATTTCAATAGCTATAACTGGAGCTATGGTTATCGGACTAAGATACACAAGGTGGCGTTTTGAAGCTAAAACAAAACTCTACAACTTTTATGAAGACCGTTCAACTCAGTTTACACTTTGGCTCGATCAAAAATGCAAATGACAGTCTCAGAATTTGCCTTGTCAGAACTGAGGACAAAATGTCCGACAGTCTGACTTTCAATGGCCATAACTCGGTCCACACAAATCCGTTTAGGGTGATTTTTGCTGTTTTAGAAATCTCTCACATAGGGCTATAACTTTTATGTTTTGACCCAAAACAGATTAGATGAGATTCATATCGGAAAATGAAGCCAAAAGCAGGGCTTCACACTGCCCGGATTTTCTGATTTGGCACCAAAATGCCCTCACCAAACTTAGGTCACATTTGTGACTTCAAACACATTTATAAACAACCAAAACACATGCAACCTCCACAAGCTGTCCGCATCTTCACAACCATAATCTATACAAATTTGAGTCATGCAAACACATCAAAAGAACCATACACCATCCCCTTAATCCATAACACATCATCAACACTAAATTGCATTGGCCAAACCCTAGCTTTTCAACCCCTTTGCTGGCCAGTTTTCTACTCACAACAAACCCACAATTTTGAGCTACAAATTTCACATTTTGAGCTACAAATTTCACAATTTTACCTCAATCCAACCAATATAAACACATACAATCCATCATAACAGAAATTCAAAGCATCAAAACTGGAAATTTGTATCACTTGCTGTAATTTTCTCAAACCACCATAGAAATCACCAAATCTTCCATACAAACCCACAAAAATGATATATAAACCATCATTAACCCTTATTAGCATCTTACAACATCAAAAACAACATTTCTACTCAATTGCTACAAGCTTTTACAAGAGTTCAAGGCTGCTTTACCTTCCATAGGTTGGTTCACAAGGTTGCACTTCAAGAACCGAGTTCCTTAGCTTTCTTTTGCACTAACTCCCAAGCTTGTTGGATGGCTTGCACACAACCAGAATTTTTTCTTGTTCTTCCTCTTATTTTCTCTCAGTTTTTTCTTCCTTCTTTTCTCCCAAGAGCTACCCAAAATTTCCTTGTTTGTTTGGCCTTTGTCTTGCTAAGTCAGATTAATACTAAGTCACTTGGTCAAAGTCCAACTGCCTTTTTGATTAGCCAATCAAAATTAAGCTTAGCAATCTCTTGGAACCTTTAGGAAGTCTAGCAACTTGTGATTAACCAAAAGTCACACTATGGCCCAATTAAATTCACAATCCTACCAATTTACTCCACAATTTACATACTTAATATATTCCAAAAACCTAATTACACCTCAATTACTCCACTAATCACCCAATCACTATAATGACCTATAAAAACATACTTCATCACACATGAACGAAATTACACAATAAACTTTGAAATACACACTCAATTAGGGCTTTTGGGTAAAGTTTAGGGTTTCTAGTCTTTCTTGTTTTTAAATCAAATCCAAAGAAATAACCTTAGTACCTTCTTTAAAAACAAACCCCTAACATACGGGGTATCACAAACATGCGAGGTATCACAATTGAAACTTCACAAGCAAAACTATCCAACCCACGACTTGGATTTAGCAACCGTTGTCTTTGCCCTGAAAAATTGGAGACATTATCTGTATGGGGTAACGTTTGAGGTTTACTCTGACCATAAGAGCCTTAAATATCTATTTTCTCAAAAGGAGTTAAACATGGGACACCGGCGATACATGAAATTTTTAGAGGACTATGATTGTACAATTAACTACCATCCTGAAAAGACCAATGTAATAGCCGATGCCTTAAGTCAAAAGGCTCAAGTAACTGGGTTAATGGTTAAAGAATGGGATATGTTAGAGGAAGTGAGTGAGTGAAACCCTTATCTTGATTTTTGAAAATATTAGGGTGACATCTACTCTACTAGATCGAATCAAAGAGGCCCAGAAGAAAGATCAGATGGTACAAAAGTTGATGAAAAAGGTGAAAAGAGGGGGAATTGCCTGATTTCAATTTGACTCCCGAAGGAATTTTGAGGTACCGGAACCGAGTGGTGGTGCCAAGAGATAAAACATTGAAAAAGAAAATTTTAGAGGAAGCTCATCGGTCCAAGTATATGATCCATCCGGGTAGTAGTAAGATATATCAGGATTTAAGAGGGTTATATTGGTGGGACAACATAAAGAAGCAAATTGCCCTATACGTGCAAACTTGCCTCATCTGTCAACAAGTTAAAACTGAACATCAAAAACCCTCTAGTTTGTTACAATCCCTTGAGATACCCGAATGGAAGTGGGAGAACATCATGATGGACTTTGTCTTAGGCTTGCCATGGACGCAAAGAGGTCATGATGCCGTGTGTGTAATCGTCGATAGGTTAACCAAATCGGCCAATTTCTTGCTCGTGAACATGAAGTTTTATATGAAAAAGCTAGCTCAGCTGTATATGGATGAAATTGTGAGACTACATGGAGTCCCAGTGAGTATAGTTTCGGACAGGGATCTCCGCTTTGTGTCTCGATTTTGGCAAAAATTTCAAGAAGTCTTGGGGACTAAACTAAACCTTAGTACTACATATACCCCCAAACGGATAGATAATCCGAGAGAACCATTCAAACCCTCGAGGATATGTTAAGAACCTGTGTCTTAGATTTTAGAGGCAGTTTGTGAGGACTCATATTTTATTCTTAAAATAATTATTTTTATAATTATTTACCCTAATATTAGTTAATTATATTATCGTTACATGAATTTCTTTTAAATTTCGCCTTATCGTGTGCGAATCGAAAGTTCGAGTATTTCGTGTCAAAACGGCTGAGTGGAGATTTGAGAAATTTATACTAGACTACTAAGATTGAATACTTATAGTGTTAAAGGAATTACATTTGAGGATTAGTGCACAAGTGAAACAAACAAGAGAGAAAAGTGGTAGTTCGGGACAGTATTCGCGCACTATTCGTAGTTGACTTTTACATAACTTTAGGCCACAAATTCTTAAAGCTTCCAAGAGAAGCTTCACACAACAAACCCTTCTCTCTTCTCTCTCCTTGGAGTCGGCTGAAACTCGAAGAAAACAAGAGGAGAAAGCTCCACTTCACTTGCTCAATTCTTGCTTCCATTTCACTTCCAAATTTGCACCCAACTTCAAAATTACTTGGAGATTAACTTTAGCTTGGAGGAGGACAACACCAAGTGGAAATTCTTGGAGGTTTTTGTGGTGAAAATTTCTGGTTTCTACAAGGGTTAGAGGTAAACCCATCAACTCTTCTAATCTTTCCATTTAATCGAAGTTTAGTGGTTGGATTTGCATGCGTTTGAAACCCTAAGCATGAAATAGGCTAGCGGACTTGAGGTGTTTCATTTTTTGCTTTAATTGTTAGGCTAGCGATCTTGAGGTGGATTATAGGTAGCTGGCTTGAGGTGTAATTAGTTGATTGTGGTTGTTTATGTGTTATTTGAGGTGAATACGATTAGAAAATGAAGGAAAAATCGAAGGAGAATTGGAAGTGCAAGCTGGCCGAAATTCTGGTTGTGATGTTCTGTTTTGATTTCGAATTTTTAATGGTTATTTGACTGTGAAATTGAGTGATATATGTTGTATATTGTGTGTACAAAGTGCCTTGTGAAAATCGTTTCAATTAGTAGTCTAGTATAAATTTCTCAAATCTCCGCTTAGCCATTTTGAAGGCGAAATTTAAAAGAAATTCATGTAACGATAATATAATTAACTAATACTAGGACAAATAATTATAAAAATAATTATTTTAAGAATAAAACATGAGTCCTCACAGAGGAAGAGATGCAAAAGAAATACCCTGAGCTGTTTGTCAATCAAGGTGAGCAATTTCAAGGACGAAATTCTTTTAAGGGGGAGAGAGTGTAAGGACCCGAAAAAAAATTTATTTTATATGATTTATTTTATTTCCTTGCATACATTTTATTTACTTTACTTTATTATCTTAATTTTCTAGATAATTTTATAAAGGTGTCAAGTTTTCAAAGCATTTTTCTAGTATAAATTAGTTCATGTTACGTTAGTAGTGTATTATGGAAGTGGGACCCGCTAGTGCCGTTAGTGCGATAAATTTTTGACGACAAGGTGAAATTTTGCAAAAAGAGATATTAGTTATAAGGTGCTAAAGGATAATTAGAGGTTAGTTAGATAGATTAACCATTAGAAGACAAGAGGATAAGATTAAACCCTAAGGCACCATTTGTTGCAACACCGTTGAAAGTTGGACTTTGACCAACCTTTCTTACCTTTCCTAAAAACCAATTTTGACCAACATTTTTCTTCATTTTGTGCTTGTTTTGGCCGAACCTAAGAAGGAGAAAAACAAGAAAGAGAGTTCATCTTCCACTTCAATTTCAAGTTTCAATCTTGAGTTTTAGCCAATCCCTTTGAAAACTATTTCATAAAAGTGATAACTAAGGTAAATTCCAAGGTGTTAGTGGAATGATTTTGGAAGAAGAAACCCTAAGTTTCCATCTTTCTTGAGGTTACAAGGTAAATTTGGCTAGCAACTTTTCTCTACTTCCAATATGTGTAAACTAGTGGTTTAAGGTTGTAATTTTGGTAGTTTTATGAAAAATTTTCATGGGTTGAAGTAGTGTTGTGGTAATTTTCAATTTTATGGTGAATTTTCTGCTCATATATGATGCTTGAGGGTTGTCCATGTTTTGGTAGTTTTGTTATGCGAAATATTGAGGTTTTATATGTTAGTTTAACTTACCTAAAGAAAATTCCATTTTGTGTGCATAAATTTCAGCCTAGGGTTTCCAAGTTGAGCTTGATTGTAGTTGATTTTTGGAGCTACCAATTGGCTATATATGAAGGGTATTGTGGCCCTAATTAAGTGTGTTTTATAACTTATGATTTGTATGTGCAATTAAGATTATTTGAGATGAGATTGGTGATCAATTGTAGGATGGAAAAGTAAAGAAATTAAGGGGAGGTGTTGTCCAATTTTTGACGCCGTTTGGTTCCTTTGAATTTGGGTTCATTTTGGATAGAAATGAAGGGCTTTCGAGTTGTTCGTGTCCCTAGATCCACATGTTTTCTTTTCGCCCCAAAATCACATTTTCATCCTTGCACTAATAATTAACATGATAGGTATTCGACTAGTAATCGAGTCTCTTGTGAATTTCGTTCATTAGGTCTTGGATGTGAAAATCATAATTGTTTTATCTTGGTTGTTCTTGGGACATGCCAGTAATCAAGGGCGTACTTCGGGAGGAAACTTTTGAAGTTGTTTTACTGTGGATCCGGCCAAAGTGGAAGCGGTAGCTAAATGGAAACGGCCAGAGAATCCTGCTGAAGTATGAAGCTTTTTGGGTCTAGCGGGGTATTACCACCGATTTATAAAGAATTTTTCGAAAATTGCGGGACCCCTAACGAACTTAACAAAGAAACAAGGAAAGTATATTTGGGATGCTAAGTACGAGAGTGGTTTCCAAGAACTTAAGAAGCAATTGACCATGGCTCCAGTGTTAGCTTTGCCCAATGGGAAGGATAGCTATACGGTTTATACCGATGCTTCGAGAGAGGGGTTAGGATGTGTTTTGATGCAAAATAGGAATGTGATTGCCTATGCATCTCGGAAGTTAAAGTCTCAGGAGCAAAACTATCCAACCCATGACTTAGAACTTGCAGCTGTTGTGTTTGCTTTGAAGAAATGGCGGCATTATTTATACGGGGTGACATTTGAGGTATACACGAATTATAAGAGTCTTAAGTACTTATTTTCCCAGAAGGAGCTGAATCTAAGACAACGTTGGTGGGTGGAGTTCTTAGAAGACTATGATTGTACGATTAATTACCATCCAAAAAAGGCCAACGTTGTAGCAAATGCTCTAAGTCGAAAGGCTCAACTAGCAAGTTCAATGGTGGGAGAGTGGAGCTTGTTAGAGGATGTATGTGAATGGAACCCTTGTCTGGAGCCACAGAAAGTTGTTTTCGGAAATATTGAGTTGACACTATTAGATCGGATTAAAGAGGGCCAAATGAAAGAACCGATGGTACAGAAGTGGGTGGAAAAAGTGAAGAAAGGAGAATTGCCTAACTTTAATCTATGTCCTGATGAAATTTCAAGATTCTGAAATTGCGTCGTTGTGCCTAGGGATGAAGAATTAAAGAGGGAGATTTTGGAGGAATCTCACTGTTCTAGGTATACGGTGCATCCAGGTAGTGATAAAATGTATCAGGATCTCAAGAGTTTGTATTGGTGGGATAATATGAAGGCGGAGATTGCCCAGTTTGTACAAAAGTGCCTTACATGTCAACAAGTGAAAGCTGAGCATCAAAAACCGTCGGGTCTGTTACAGCATCTAGAGATCCCTGAATGGAAGTGGGAGCACGTAACGATGGATTTCATATCAGGGTTACCACGAACTCAAAAAGGTCATGATGCGATCTGGGTGATAGTAGACCGATTAACTAAGACCGCACATTTCTTGCCAGTTAATATGAAATATTCTTTGGAGAAACTTGCCAAACTCTATATGGATGAAGTGGTGAGATTACATGGGGTACCAGTGAGTATCGTATCCGATAGAGACCCCAGGTTTGTGTCTCGATTCTGGCAAAAGTTGCAAGAGGCTCTAGGAACTAAGTTGAACTATAGTACAACATATCATCCTCAAACCGATGGACAATCTGAGAGAACCATTCAAACTCACGAAGATATGCTAAGAGCCTGTATTGTAGATTTTGGAGGGAGCTAGAGCCAATATTTAACTTTGGTTGAGTTCGCGTATAACAATAGCTATCACTCTTCTATTCAAATGGCCCCATATGAAGCATTGTATGGATGAAGGTATTGATCACCAATCCATTGGGATGAAGTAGGAGAAAGGAAGATTATAGATCCGACTACAATACCATGGGTTGAGGAAGCCTACGAAAGGGTAAAAGTGATTCGTCAGAGGCTTCAAACAGCCCAAAGCCGACAAAAGAGTTATGCCGATCATCGAAGGAAGGATTTGGAGTTTGAGATATGAGATAAAGTGGTTCTTAGGATTACTCCCTTGAAAGGAAAGATTAAAGCAGGAAAAGGAAAAAAGTTGCAACCGAGATACATAGGACTTTATAACATACTTCAGCGGATAGGAAAGATGACTTATCGACTAGAATTACCAGCTAGTTTGTCTCGGATTCATGATGTGTTTGATGTTTCTTTGCTTAAGAAATATCATCCGGATCCGACTCACATTTTGCCACCAGAAGATATTGAACTGGACAAGTCTTTACCCTATGAGGAACGACCCATTCGAATACTGGATAGGAAGGTGAAAGACTTGAGAAACAGACAGATTCCACTGGTTAAGGTTCTACGGAGACATCATGCGGTGGAGAAAGCAACCTAGAGGCTGGAGAAGGACATGCAAAAGAAGTATCCCGAGTTGTTTACGACTAAAGGTATGAATTTCGAGGTCGAAATTCTCTTAAGGGGGAAAGAGTGTGAGGACTTGTAAAATTCTTTATATTTACCTTAAAATTTTCTTTTATTTGGAATTTATTACTTTATAACAGCCTTACTACTCATTCACCCCCACAATAAGTGCAAATAAACAAAGAATCAAGGGTTTTTCATTTCGTTTTCTTGTTATCGTAAATTAGGGTTTTTACGCCTTTTCGTAGTGTGATTATTCGGTACGGAGTGTGTATCAAATTTAGTGATTAAGAGTGAGTTTTAGATGATATTAAGTGTGTGATTAGAAGTGATAATAATAAGTTAGTGAATTATAAGTTAAAACCCTGGTATACGCGATTTAAGGAAAATCGGTTTAAACCGACGGGTATCGTTCACTACCGATTGAACACACCACTTGACCATCACTTTCTTACCATAAAATATCATTGATATTAGTGCAAAATATCAGCCCCTTAATCAACTCTTGTTGGCCGAAAATATTGACTAGAAAAACCAAGGAAAAGAAAATTTTTGAAAGTTAATCTCATGGTGACAAGTGGCGGCCATTCCAAGGTTGTTGACCAACCAATTTCTTTCATATTTATCACCAAAAATCACTTCAATTGCTCCTTATTTCTGCCATTCCAACCGTGACATTGAGGGAGAAAACAAGAGGAAGAAAACTCCATTTTCATCTTGAGTTTAGCCCATTTGAGTGAAGAATCAAGAAATCTAAACCGATTAACTTCTAAATTGGGAGCTTAGGAAGCTTGGGTGCTAAAGTTTGGGAAGGAAAGGTGAAGGATATCTCTTACAACCATCTTAGTGAGGTAGTATGGATGCTCATCCTATTTCTTTCCCTTTATCATGCTTAAGTTGTGTAGCAACTTAGATTCTTGATTAATGATAGCTATTCTAGTAGTCTTGATGATTGTGGTGGTGGATTTGTGAATTAGGATTTTGAATTGCTCAATTGTATATCTTGTTGTTTAGATGGTATATGGTGTCTATAATCTTGTATAGGAGGTTGAAGTAGTGGTTCAAACTAGAAATGTGAAGTTTACACCTTGAATTCATTAAATTCCAGATTTGAGTTCTTACACTGCCCTGTTCTGACCAGTTATATTCGGCCATGATGCAGGCCTATTTGGGCTTAGATCAAAACATAAAAGTTGTAGGAAATGATGTTTTATAGCTTTCTGTATAATTTCAACTCAATCCAAGCAATGTAGCATGTGAACTGATGAAAATACCCTTGACTGCCATAGGTAGAGTTCTGTGGACAGTTTTGACATTTCATCATTCTGGCCTCATTTTTTTACCTTATCCGTATTAAATTAGTATTTGACCAAAACAAGAAAGTTTTAGTACTATATTTTAGCTTTCCAACGCATCTGAAAACGTTTCAATCGGACTTTTGTAGCCTGAGTTATTATCATTTGAACACAGTGCTGTTAATCAGCCTGATGGTGAAATTCTGGTTCTGTAATTTGTAAATTTGACCTAGATACACTATGAACTGGGTTGAGTGGTTTTCATCAAAGTTGTAGCCCTTTGGCTTATCTTCGAAACGGTATAAACTTTACCCCAATCTGATAAGCATAGCTTCGGTTGTGACCAATACGCTAAGAGACATCGAACCTGTCTTTTTGTTCTATGTCTTAAACCTTATTTCCGGTCACTTTTCTAGCTTGGTTTTGTAATTGTATGACATTGAGCCTATTGAAAGGCTATTGTAATGAGATTATCTGTGTGTCACTTTGGGACTGATTGAGGAAAAGAATAAAACCACAAATGGCTAGAAAATAGGTAAATACAAAGGGCATGCTGCCCAAATTTGCACTCGAGAACTAGGTAAGGATTTGAGGACGAATACCACTTGAACCATCTAGAATATGGCGTCTTCTTTTATCGAGGTATATAAGTTAGAATTCGGCCGAAACTTGTACCCTTGGGAAAATGAAAATAACGACTAATAGAAATACGTTTTCCTTGTTCCTTCAACTCAAATGGTATTTTCAAGTATAATTGCTACAAAGTCTCACAGTTTGAAAAGCGAGCAAGGGTTTTGCGAATATTCTCCAAATGAGTTTCAATTACTTGATTCTTGTTAAACGAAACATTTAAGTTTTGAACCTTAATCGATTTTCAAAGTTCCTAAACAATGTTTTATCGCAGATTTGGACTCCAAACCAAAAGTACTACTTAGACGTGATCACTAGAAGCACTACATTTTGGTAACTGCTTTCAAATACCTGATTGAACTTGGCATTTGTATTTAATACTTGACCAATGTGATTACATGATATATGAGTGGATTGATAGGGTAAAAGTGTACTTTATCGCACTTGCCCTAATGTGACTTATTCTTGTTCATCAATTTCAATTGACTTGATATACATACATATGAATTGCAACTTGCCTGGAATTCCAGAAACCCTGTGGTTAGTTAGTCAAGTCAAGCCGGCAAGGGCCTGGTCGATTAGATAACGAACCCTGGGTAGTTAGTGATGTCGAGTGGAATGTTATCTCCTCGACTAATCGGTATACTCGAGTATTACCACCAGTGTTTATTGTGGAGTTCGGGCCCGGTAAGGGGTTTGGTCGGTGGACAGAGATTGGAGTTAAGTGATGTTCTACTGGACTAGTTACCTTACTTGAAAGTTGATGGAGTGTCAACTACCAATCTATCAAGCTATGGTGGAACCGATATGTAAGCAATTGTATCCTTATATGTGAAATGCGAAATATTTATTGCTTGGCTATATAAAGTATTATTACTCATTTCTTGACTTGTTTTGCTCGCTATTTCACTATTGTGCTACTTCTACGTTATTTGATGGTCAATTTGATATTTGGAACATCACTGAGCTTTAGCTCACTCCATTAGTTTTGTTTTCCTTATAGGGGGTACGAGCGAGGCGTAAGACGTGTACAAACTAGCGTAGTCTAGATGTTTTAAATTTTGAATTGTATTCGCGCTATCACTCGACTAGGGTGATTTGTACTTGAATTGTTAATTTAGTGTGAAGGAGATTTGTATTTTGAGTTGAGCATCAGTGTATATTATAAGTTTGAATTGTGATATTATTTATTGTTCTATGGATGTAAGTTAATTTCTCGAGGTACGAGTGAGTGAGTCCTGGCGAGAACCAGACAGGCAACTCGCAAAATCCTAGGATACGCCCTAGGGAGAGGTGGTAGTCGAGTGATAGCGTGAGTACAATTCAAAATTTAAAACATCTAGACTACGCTAGTCTGTACACGTCTCACGCTTCACTCGTACCCCCTGTAAGGAAAACAAAACTAATGGAGTGAGCTAAACCTCAGTGATGTTCCAAATATCAAATTGACCATCAAATAACGTAGAAGTAGCACAATAGTGAAATAGCGAGTAAAACAAGTCAAGAAATGAGTAATAATACTTCATATAGCCAAACAATAAATATTCCGCATTTCACATATAAGGATACAGTTGCTCATATATCAGCTCCACCATAGCTTGATAGATTGGTAGTTGACACTCCGTCAACTTTCAAGTAAGGTAACTAGTCCAGTAGAACATCACTTAACTCCAATCTCCGTCCACCGACCAAACCCCTTACCGGGCCCGAACTCCACAATAAACACTGGTGGTAATACTCGAGTATACCGATTAGTCGAGAAGATAACATTCCACTCGACATCACTAACTACCCAGGGTTCGTTATCTAATAGATCAGGCCCTTGCCGGCTCGACTCGACTAATTAGCCACAGGGTTTCTGGAATTCCAGGCAAGTTACAATTCATATGTATGTATATCAAGTCAATTGAAATCGATGAACAAGAATAAGTCACATTAGGGCAAGTGCGATAAAGTACACTCTTGCCCTATCAATCCACTCATATATCATGTAATCACATTGGTCAAGTATTAAACACAAATGCCAAATTCAATCAGGTATTTGGAAGTACTCACCAAAATGTAGTGCTTCTAGTGATCACGTCTAGATAGTACTCCTGGTTTGGAGTCCAAATTTGCGATAAAATATTGTTTAGGAACTTTGAAAATCGATTAAGGTTTGAAACTTAAACATTTCGTTTAACAAGAATCAAGTAATTGAAACTCATTTGGAGAATATTCGTAAAACTCTTGCTCGCTTTTCAAACTGTGAGACTTTGTAGCAATTATACTTGGAAATACCATTTGAGTCGAAGGAACAAGGAAAACGTATTTCTATTAGTCGTTATTTTCATTTTTCCAAGGGTACAAGTTTCGGCCGAATTCTAACTTATATACCTCGATAAAAGAAGACGTCATATCCTAGATGGTTCAAGTGGTATTTGTCCTCAAATCCTTACCAAGTTCTCGAGTGCAAATTTAGGCAGCACGCCCTTTGTATTTACCTATTTTTCAGCCATTTGTGGCTTCATTCTTTTCCTCAATCAGTCCCAAAGTGACACACAGATAATGTCATTACAATAGCCGTTCAATAGACTCAATGTCATACAATTACAAAACCAAGCTAGAAAGTTGACCGGAAATAAGATTTAAGACATAGAACAAAAAGACAGGTTCGACGTCTCTTAGTATATTGGTCACAACCGAAGCTATGCTTATCGGATTGGGGTAAAATGGATACCGTTTCGAAGCTTAGCCAAAGGGCTACAACTTTGATGAAAACAATTCAACCCAGTTCATAGTGTATCTAGGTCAAATTTACAAATTACAGAACCAAAATTTCACCATCAGGCTGGTTAACAACACTGTGTTCAAATGACAATAACTCGGGCTACAAATGTCCGATTGAGACGTTTTCAGATGTGTTGAAAAACTAAAACATAGCACTACAACTTTCTTGTTTTAGTCAAATACTAATTTAATATGGATCAAGGTGAGAAAATGAGGCCAGAATGATGAAATGTCAAAACTGTCCACAAAACTCTACCTATGGCAGTCAAGGGTATTTTCATCAATTCACATGTTACACTGCTCGGATTGACATGAAATTTTACTAGACACTATAAAACATCATTTCCTATAACTTTCATGTTTTGATCTAAGCCCAATTCGGCATCCATCATGGCCGAATAGAACTGGTCAGAACAGGGCAGTGTAAGAACTCAAATCTGGAATTTAATGAATTCAATGTGTAAAATTCATATTTCTAGCTTGAACCACTACTTCAACCTCCTACACAAGATTATAGACACCATATGCCATCTAAACAACAAGATATACAATTGTGCAATTCAAAACCCTAGCTCACAAATCCACCACCACAATTATCAAAACTACTAGAATAGCTATCATTAATCAAGAATCTAAGTTGCTACACAACTTAAGCATGATTAAGGGAAAGAAATAGGATGAGCAGCCATACTACCTCACTAAGATGCTTGCAAGAGATATCATTCACCTTTCCTTCCCAAACTTTAGCACCCCAAGCTTCCTAAGCTCCAAATTTAGAAGTTAATCGGTTTAGATTTCTTGATTCTTCACTCAAATGAGCTAAACTCAAGATGAAAATGGAGTTTTCTTCCTCTTGTTTTCTCCCTCAATGTCACGGCTGGAATGGCAGAAATAAGGAGCAATTGAAGTGATTTTTGGTGATAAATATGAAAGAAATTGGTTGGTCAACAACCTTGGAATAGCTGCCACTTGTCACCATGAGATCAACTTTCAAAATTTTTCTTTTCCTTGATTTTTCTAGTCAATATTTCGGCCAACAATAGCTGATTAAGGGGCCGATATTTTTCACTAATATCAATGATATTTTATGGTAAGAAAGTGATGGTCAAGTGATATGTTCAATCGATAGTGTCGCGCCCCACTTTTCGATAAGTGAATATGTGAGTGATGATGTGTGTGTGAACGTGTGCAAAATGAAAAGTAAAAAGGCCATGGGACTTTGGAAAGCGACGATTTGGCCAAATGAAATTTTAAAAAGGGTTTTTTAAATATGAAGACGGAGTCGCCACTTGGTATAGATTTGGGGTGTACCAAGTCACCCAAAAAGTGTTTTTTAAAGACAAAGTAGTAAAACCCTTTTTAAAACGACTCCTAGTCCACGTAAGCCAAAGAAAAAGGTTCGGGGGTCACGTTTGACAAAGGGGAAGGCAAGGATAGAATCCAAGGCACCCCTTTGACCTAGCCAAGGCTAGTGGCGCGACTTAAACCAATTTTTCCTAGTTTTCTACCCAATGTATGTATCGCGTATTGGATATATCTATATGAGTGCAAAAACCTAGACCTAGGGGGATTAGGGGAAATTTCTCTTCAAAGGTTGAGTGGTGCCAATCACATTAATTGTGAAGCCCAATAATGACCCTTTTGAAGAGGTCACACCTAAACCTAAATGACGTGAAAAATGAGTGGAATGCATGCCATGTGAAAGTGTGAGTTTGTGTGAAGTGAGAAAATTGATAAAAGTAATAAGATAAGAGTGAAGGTGTGCAAATGTAGATGAAAGTACTCGTGCGCGAGTGAAGATAAAATGCTCGTGTGCAAGCGAAGATAAAAGGGTTCGTGTGCAAATGGAGATAAAAAAGTGTTCGTGTGCAAGTGGAGACAAAAAAGTGTTCGTGTGCAAGTGAAGGTGATAAAAAGGTGCATGTGTGCAAATGAGACAAAAGTGAAAGTGTAATGATAGAGTGGATTGAGAATGCATGTGCCTAAGGAATTCATGCATATTGGGTACGGGAGACCTAAGTTGTGACTTGATTTTTCCTTTGATAGAGGGAATATAAGCGTGCTAAGGCTTTAGAAAAAGCCACACTCGTCTATATCCCATATTTAAGGGGACTCTCACGCAAATGTACCCTATAACTAGTATGAGATGCAAAAATCCTAAAATGAAGGGAAAAGGGGCTCGAGGAGCATGCCAGATGATAAAACTAAGGAAAAATGCATGATATGTAGTGAACAAGCAAATGATGTGCTATCGAAAGGGAAACCCTAAGGGTCTAGCGTTGGACTAGCCCATTCTATGAATTCCGACTAGCGTTGGACTAGCGGAAACGTACATTCATCCATTCCATTCATTCATGGCTATGAAAGCAAGTAGACATGCCAAAACACTCATAAACACATAGCACGTAGCACTTAGCATGCTCGACTAGATGCAAGAGCCTAATAAAGCAATTAAACATGTAGCAACAAAAGCAAGCAACCAGGGGGAAGGGGAAATGGACCAGATGCTCTCCGAGCACTATCTATTACAAGCCAAGAGGTGTACACATACCCCATGAAAGCATAAAGGGGAAGGGGAAATGGACAAGATGCTCTTCGAGCCCTATCTATTACAAGCCAAGAGGTGTACACATACCCCATAAAACTTAAATAAAAGTAAAAAAGCAAGTAAACGCACGCAAGGAGGTAAGGAAAGCGGAGTAGGCATGCATATTCACATAACACGTAGGAGCACGTAGGGTCAAATGAAGTGCAAATGAAGGATAGAGTGTACCTCCCTTGAAGCGACGCCCTAACGTAGTGAAATTATTCAATTACCCTCCAAAATAATAAAAAGGTCAAGGCACCACTTTATTTAAGAAAAATTAGAAGAAATGGGCAAAACAAGGCTCACTTAGTCATAAAGTCCCTAAAGTCATAACTTAAGTGCAATTTAAACTAAGCATGGTAGTTAATTGAAGCAAAGAAGTAATGAAGTTGCACAAATTAAAATTATCAAGGACCAAATTGATGAAATTATTCAATTGATTGGGCCATAGCAGGACAAGGGGAGACTTGGGGCCAAAGTGAAATTTTTAGAGAATGAATTCATGCAATCTCCATGCAATCTACGTAGACAAAGAGCTTATTAAACTTCAAAGAAAAACTACTAAGGATTAAATTGATGAAATCATTCAATTGACTGGGCCATAGTGAAGAAAAAGGGAACTTGGGGGGTCAATTTGCAAATTTCCCTTAAAACATGCATGCACATTTCATGCAATCACGTAAGAACTGGAGTCTGCAATGTTTTTATACTCTTCAAACGAAATGAGACCAGCTGCAATTTTCCTCAAACTCAAGTGTCTAAATCACAACTTTGGTTAGACTCTTCCAAACCAAACAACTTCATTCATGCCAAAAAGAAACAGAGAGCTTAGCAGCTTCATTCAAACAAACGGGAAAATTATCAAAAGCATCAATGGTTTTAAATTTCAGCAAGCAATGGAACTTGCTGTACTTTACTTCCAAGCTCAAGAAGGAAAAAAAAAAAAATGAAGCCCGCGGCAATATTCATCTAGAGTTTTGCACTTTCAAGCTTTCAAATGCAGGTTTCATGTAAACTTCAAACCAAACCAACAAAGACTACCACTTAACATCATTTAGCATCTGGACACCTTGATTAACACAACTCAGCTGAATATGCAACAAAAAATAGCAGCAAACATTCCCCCCAAAAGCTCATGCAACTCAGCCGAAGCTGTCATGAATACCCAAAGAAAGACAGCCCCTGCTGCTGCATCATTTAATAGCATAACCCAGGTGAGCATTCACCCCAACGCAGACAAGGGAAAAGAAAACAGCAAAGGGAAACATGCGGATGAGCTTCATCCTTGGCAAAACTGTTGCAACATTTTATAACTTCAGCATATTTCTTTCCTTGTAACCATGTTCATGCCTATTCTTTATTCAAATCAAACACATTCATGTAAGAAGGAACATGCTGGAATTATTGTCTAATAAAATCAGCAAAGCTTGGAACCGAATATGGAAGAAAACAACAAGACAAAGTCGTGAGTTTCTGGTTCAGCAAACTGAAGTGCATTTTCCAGCAAATGCTCAAACATGATTCAAACATTTTAGGCTCAAACATGCAACCTCTTCATTAATCACTTAACACAAGATTTAACTAGCAAATTGGATGCATAAACCCAGCTTCATGGGCTGCTTGCGTGAAAAAGAAAGAGCAGCAAAAAGAAAGACCGACACTCGCGGCAATTTTCCAGCCGTGCTTGTTTGCAAATGTGGTGTTCATTCAAATGCAATTTTTCATCCAACATAGCTAAAATCTCAGCCAAACATCAGAGTTTTGATCTTAAACAACAAAATCACAGAGGTTCAATCATCTAAATGTGCGAGCTTTTGGCAAGAAATTTCTGCAATCTGTCGGCATCCATACCCAAGAGGAAGACCATGAACATTATTCTCAAAGGAAACATGCAAATCTGGACAATATCCACAACTTCCTACTTTCGGATTTCAGCTATTACACGCGGCAATCTTAGCAAGAAACCCTTCTCAAGTACTTGTCAAACACTCTAAACCCTTCATCAAGATGCAATGGCACACAAAATCACATACAACATGGCAGACATCTTCCGAACCATATACTAGCAAAACAACACAACGAATGACTCAAAGTCTCTGGTTTACTAAGCTTGAAGCTTCAGGGGAACTGTATAAGACTAACAAAAAGAAAGGACAGAGTTACCTGAGGATGCTAGCGTAATCAAACGAAGGTGAGGTGTTTCAAGGAAGTCATGGGGACTGCTGGAACGAAACCCAGAAATTCTGCTGCAGCAATTTCCAGCAATGGAGAAGCCGTGACTTCAGGCTTCAATCTATTGACTTTGGGGATGATTTCAGTCTCCGATTGTTGAACAAAACTTGTTCCTTCTTGATTTCTTTTCCCTTTCGAAAGCTCTCCCTCACTCTTTCTAGTTTCTGGTTCCCTTTTTCTTTGTTTCTCGCTTGCTTAGTTCTCCTTCCCCAGCCCGTCACTCCCTGTCTTTTTTGCTCTCTTTTTGCTTTCAGTTTTTTGGACCCTCTCTTCCTCTCCAAACTCTCTCGCTCCCGTGTTTCAAAACCTCTCCCTCTCCCTGGTTTCTTTTGCTGTTTCTCCTATTCCTCTTGTTTCAGCCGTAGCTTTTTCCATCTATCTCCTCCAAAACTCTCTGTTGCGGCTGTAGCTTCTTTTGCTATTTATATGGCACCTCCCTCACCCTAAACCTTCAGTCCTTCTTCTGCAATTTGCAGCCAAGGAGTTCCCCAAAGTCCATTTGCAAGCTGCGGCAAAAACGCAGCCTTCATGCTGCGCGTTTCTTTTTTTTTAACTTTAAACTTAATAAATACAGAAATGATAAAATATAAATAATAATAATAATAACAAATTGCCAAAACCATGTAATAATAATAAGAATGAAAACAAATAAAAAAAACAAACTAAATAAATAAATAAAAACAACAAAAATGTCCATTTTTCCAAATTTTCTTCATTTTTCCTTTTTTCTCTTCTTTTTTCAAAATAACTTAATAAAAATAACTAAAGTGCAAAAAGGTTGCATTTAAAGAAATAAATATATTTTTGTGAACAAATTTCCTTTTTCCCTTTTTTTTCATTTTCATTTTCATTTTTCTTTCAAGAAAGCATTGAATAAAAACAAAATGACTAAAACATATTTTTTTTGAATGCTTTTCTTTTTCTCTTTTTTTTCTTTTTCAACAAATTCTATGATAAAACTTAAAAATAAAAATAAAACTGGAAACTAAAAACTAAAAATGAACACGACAAATAAAAACTAAAAAATGAAATTACACCAAAAATTTGGTGTCTACAGTTTGCCCCTCTTTGTCTGAGTTTTGAAAAAACTTGAGACAAAGAAGTAGACACCAAATACTTACCAGTGTTATTCGGTTGCAAAAATGATCTGAACGGACAGGAATTCTAAAATGGGACTGACCCGAACATGAATTTAAAATTGGGGATAGACCCACGGGATAGATCCGGACAGAAATGTAAAATTGGGATAGACCCACGGGATAGACCCGAACAGAAATTTAAAATTGGGATAGACCCACGGGATAGACCCGGACAGAAATGTAATTGGATAGATGACCCACGGGAAATAGACCCGGACAGAAATGTAAAATTGGGATAAGACCCCACGGGATAGACCCATACGGGATTAGACCGGACAGAAATTTAAAATTGGGGATAGACCCACGGGATAGACCCGGACAGAAATGTAAAATTGGGATAGACCCACGGGATAGACCCGGACAGAAATGTAAAATTGGGATAGACCCACGGGATAGACCCGGACAGAAATGTAAAATTGGGATAGACCCACGGGATAGACCCAGGACAGAAATTTAAAATTGGGATAGACCCACGGGATAGACCCGAACAGAAATTTAAAATTGGGATAGACCCACGGGATAGACCCGGACAGAAATTTAAAATTGGATTTGATCTGTCAAGATATAAGAAATTAAATTTTGATTTTCCAAGAAACAAAAATTTGAACTTGATTTTCGATTTTTGACTTTTTCTGATTTTTCGAGAGAATCTTTTTCCAAAAATAATTTGCCCCAGTGTAGGGCCCTTTTCCCTTCTTTCTTCTCTTTCTTCGGCATCGGCCTTCTACATCGCCAGATGCTTTTCGTCGACTTCAACTGTGAATACCTGCACAGGGCTTACGTGCACTCAAATGAGCGTGACTGATTTGAAAAAATGTATTATTTTGATTCTTGGACGAAATCCTCAATTGGACTACAAAAATATTTGCCCCTGTGTGGGCTTATTTTGCGAAATTTTGCAAATAAAAATTTTTGCCCCAGTTTGGGCCCATTTGATTGCAAAAATTGGTTTAGATGATTTCCCATTTACTTGAACAAAGAAAAACCGCACTTTCTAAAATTTAGAAAAGAGTGCACATACAACAATGTGAAGAAACTTTAATCGTCAAGTTTGAACTCATGCAGAAATTTCATGATGAATTCCTCAAAATAATGCCAAATTACAAGATATTTCTTCCTTACCTTAGCATCGAAGCTTTGGGTAATGGGCGTTATTTCTGACTTGGAAATGGGAGGCCAAGATTTGTCTTATTTTGTGCTCATTCGATATCACGTCTTCATGAAAGCAAAATAGTTTGTCACCCTTATTTTCCAAGAAAACTTAGTCAACATACAAGCTTGATAGGCTTGCAATAAAATGGGTAGAAACGATAGCTAAACCTGTGAAAACTGGTTATACTCCCATGATCACAAATGATTGATGGCTTACGAGCATAATCGCCACTTTGGATTGTCATGAAGGAATAAGTCAACGATGGACTTTATCAGCTTGTAATTTGGCTTGAAAACGATAGCTAAAGAAAGAAATAATTTTCAAGGACATTGCACCGAAGATCGCGTTTTTCTCAAAATTACCCTCAATTTGGACTCCAAGATCTTGGACTTTGTTTGACTTTTTATCATCACCCAACAGCATCAAATCTTTTTGCATCTTTCTTTTGCATTCGCTCTCTTTTCCTTTTCCAAAAATGCCCTCGCGGGGTTTCACATGAAGAGCAGCGTCAACCTCACACCCAATCAATTCAGAAATACAGCTAAAACTTCCGGCATCAGAAATTTGCTTGACAGGGCCATTGCAAAGAACAGAAGTCAGGACTTTCGGCTTTGTAATGGGGTCAGGTGGGGTGCTTAGAAAAGTTAAGGCTTGAAAACGGATTTCAAAACTGGTTTGAAGAATCTGAGATCGCATTGTTGCGTCAACCCTATTTTAGGGTTAAATCAGAATTTGCCTCAGTTTTTGCTCAATTGAGGCTTTTCACTTTCATTTTTCTTTTTCCTTTTGACTTTTCGGCCTTTTTGCCATTCTTTGAAATTTCACAAAATTTGCCCCAGTTTACTTTTGAACTGAGGTTCTCTTTTCTTCTTTTGCCTTTTGATTTTGTGGGTTTTCACTTTTTCGCTTCTTGAAATTTTCTTTTTCAACCCAACTTGCCCCAGTGTGGGGTTTGCGATTCTCAGGGGGTGCCAAATGAAGTATTTTATTCTGAAGGCTCAAAAGGGATAACTAGGGATAGAACGTTTGATTGGAAAAGAAGATGGCCTGACTTGTATTCCGTTCCTTACAATAACTCTGAAAGGAAACTTTCATTAATAGGAAATTTCTGGCATGTATCTGAATTAACTGATTGGGGAAGACCCTTGTTCATCCATATTTGTGAAACATAGGTGATCCACGCGGACAAATCTCTTCCTTTTCTCTTTTTCAAAATTGGAACCCAAGTGGAATCAAATTTCCCCAACTTGCGGTTCTCTTTCCCCCTTTCTTTTCCCTTTTTTTCCAAAATTCTCCAATCTCCTTCCCCAATGTGGGGTGCGATCATATGTGCACTCGAAAAAGAACCACCAATTTTGCTCAAATAGGGATGCAAGGGATGATCAGTGTTTAGGTTGTAGAAACGACGG
>NC_040037.1:33666402-33895732 GCF_003713205.1 Coffea eugenioides
TTGCGGCTGTAGCTTTCTTTTGCTATTTATATGGCACCTCCCTCACCCTAAACCTTCAGTCCTTCTTCTGCAATTTGCAGCCAAGGAGCTCCCCAAAGTCCATTTGCAAGCTGCGGCAAAAACGCAGCCTTCATGCTGCGCGTTTCTTCTTTTTCTTTTTCTTTTTTCTTTTTTTTTAACTTTAAACTTAATAAATACAGAAATGATAAAATATAAATAATAATAATAATAACAAATTGCCAAAACCATGTAATAATAATAAGAATGAAAACAAATAAAAAAAACAAACTAAATAAATAAATAAAAACAACAAAAATGTCCATTTTTCCAAATTTTCTTCATTTTTCCTTTTTTCTCTTCTTTTTTCAAAATAACTTAATAAAAATAACTAAAGTGCAAAAAGGTTGCATTTAAAGAAATAAATATATTTTTGTGAACAAATTTCCTTTTTCCCTTTTTTTTCATTTTCATTTTCATTTTTCTTTCAAGAAAGCATTGAATAAAAACAAAATGACTAAAACATATTTTTTTTGAATGCTTTTCTTTTTCTCTTTTTTTTCTTTTTCAACAAATTCTATGATAAAACTTAAAAATAAAAATAAAACTGGAAACTAAAAACTAAAAATGAACACGACAAATAAAAACTAAAAAATGAAATTACACCAAAAATTTGGTGTCTACAGTTTGCCCCTCTTTGTCTGAGTTTTGAAAAAACTTGAGACAAAGAAGTAGACACCAAATACTTACCAGTGTTATTCGGTTGCAAAAATGATCTGAACGGACAGGAATTCTAAAATGGGACTGACCCGAACATGAATTTAAAATTGGGGATAGACCCACGGGATAGATCCGGACAGAAATGTAAAATTGGGATAGACCCACGGGATAGACCCGAACAGAAATTTAAAATTGGGATAGACCCACGGGATAGACCCGGACAGAAATGTAAAATTGGGATAGACCCACGGGATAGACCCGGACAGAAATGTAAAATTGGGATAGACCCACGGGATAGACCCACGGGATAGACCCGGACAGAAATGTAAAATTGGGATAGACCCACGGGATAGACCCGGACAGAAATTAAAATTGGGATAGACCCACGGGATAGACACAGAAATGTAAAATTGGGATAGACCCACGGGAGACCCGATTGGAAATTGGGATAGACCCACGGGATAGACCCGAACAGAAATTTAAAATTGGGATAGACCCACGGGATAGACCCGGACAGAAATTTAAAATTGGATTTGATCTGTCAAGATATAAGAAATTAAATTTTGATTTTCCAAGAAACAAAAATTTGAACTTGATTTTCGATTTTTGACTTTTTCTGATTTTTCGAGAGAATCTTTTTCCAAAAATAATTTGCCCCAGTGTAGGGCCCTTTTCCCTTCTTTCTTCTCTTTCTTCGGCATCGGCCTTCTACATCGCCAGATGCTTTTCGTCGACTTCAACTGTGAATACCTGCACAGGGCTTACGTGCACTCAAATGAGCGTGACTGATTTGAAAAAATGTATTATTTTGATTCTTGGACGAAATCCTCAATTGGACTACAAAAATATTTGCCCCTGTGTGGGCTTATTTTGCGAAATTTTGCAAATAAAAATTTTTGCCCCAGTTTGGGCCCATTTGATTGCAAAAATTGGTTTAGATGATTTCCCATTTACTTGAACAAAGAAAAACCGCACTTTCTAAAATTTAGAAAAGAGTGCACATACAACAATGTGAAGAAACTTTAATCGTCAAGTTTGAACTCATGCAGAAATTTCATGATGAATTCCTCAAAATAATGCCAAATTACAAGATATTTCTTCCTTACCTTAGCATCGAAGCTTTGGGTAATGGGCGTTATTTCTGACTTGGAAATGGGAGGCCAAGATTTGTCTTATTTTGTGCTCATTCGATATCACGTCTTCATGAAAGCAAAATAGTTTGTCACCCTTATTTTCCAAGAAAACTTAGTCAACATACAAGCTTGATAGGCTTGCAATAAAATGGGTAGAAACGATAGCTAAACCTGTGAAAACTGGTTATACTCCCATGATCACAAATGATTGATGGCTTACGAGCATAATCGCCACTTTGGATTGTCATGAAGGAATAAGTCAACGATGGACTTTATCAGCTTGTAATTTGGCTTGAAAACGATAGCTAAAGAAAGAAATAATTTTCAAGGACATTGCACCGAAGATCGCGTTTTTCTCAAAATTACCCTCAATTTGGACTCCAAGATCTTGGACTTTGTTTGACTTTTTATCATCACCCAACAGCATCAAATCTTTTTGCATCTTTCTTTTGCATTCGCTCTCTTTTCCTTTTCCAAAAATGCCCTCGCGGGGTTTCACATGAAGAGCAGCGTCAACCTCACACCCAATCAATTCAGAAATACAGCTAAAACTTCCGGCATCAGAAATTTGCTTGACAGGGCCATTGCAAAGAACAGAAGTCAGGACTTTCGGCTTTGTAATGGGGTCAGGTGGGGTGCTTAGAAAAGTTAAGGCTTGAAAACGGATTTCAAAACTGGTTTGAAGAATCTGAGATCGCATTGTTGCGTCAACCCTATTTTAGGGTTAAATCAGAATTTGCCTCAGTTTTTGCTCAATTGAGGCTTTTCACTTTCATTTTTCTTTTTCCTTTTGACTTTTCGGCCTTTTTGCCATTCTTTGAAATTTCACAAAATTTGCCCCAGTTTACTTTTGAACTGAGGTTCTCTTTTCTTCTTTTGCCTTTTGATTTTGTGGGTTTTCACTTTTTCGCTTCTTGAAATTTTCTTTTTCAACCCAACTTGCCCCAGTGTGGGGTTTGCGATTCTCAGGGGGTGCCAAATGAAGTATTTTATTCTGAAGGCTCAAAAGGGATAACTAGGGATAGAACGTTTGATTGGAAAAGAAGATGGCCTGACTTGTATTCCGTTCCTTACAATAACTCTGAAAGGAAACTTTCATTAATAGGAAATTTCTGGCATGTATCTGAATTAACTGATTGGGGAAGACCCTTGTTCATCCATATTTGTGAAACATAGGTGATCCACGCGGACAAATCTCTTCCTTTTCTCTTTTTCAAAATTGGAACCCAAGTGGAATCAAATTTCCCCAACTTGCGGTTCTCTTTCCCCCTTTCTTTTCCCTTTTTTTCCAAAATTCTCCAATCTCCTTCCCCAATGTGGGGTGCGATCATATGTGCACTCGAAAAAGAACCACCAATTTTGCTCAAATAGGGATGCAAGGGATGATCAGTGTTTAGGTTGTAGAAACGACGGCCAAAGCGTCATTCTTACACCTCATGACAACCAAAGTAACGAAATGGTCATTAAGAATCCATTCCCCTTTTGATATTTGAAAAATTTTCCAATGAAGGGTAGTGATCATTAGGGCTCTTATTTGAAACGAAATTATTCTTTTAAAGGCTCAAATGGGAGAGCAAATGATAAAATGTGTATAGGTAGAGAAACGAATGCTCAAAGTATCATTCTAAATTTTCAAAATAAACAAGAATGATGCACATTTTTGCTTTCACTTAGATGTGATTGAATCGGATTAGACACCGCGGATATTTTCAAGCAAAAGTTGCCCCAATTTATCAATCAACGTGACTAACTTTATTTTGGATTTAAGTGCAGGAGAAAAGGTATCTCATGGGCCTTCTGAATGACCTCTTTCAATTTTTGAGCACTCTTATTGTGTAGCTCGGATCACCAATCTAGTGTATACATTTGTGAGTTTTCAGGCCAAAGGTTGAAAAATCTCAATTTGAGCTTATTTCTTAAAATTTACCATGAAATCTCTTAATGAGCTCAATAAAGAATGAAATGTACATGAATATACACAAAACAATAATTGTCCAAAAATTTTATTGCTGAAAAAGTTTGAAACAAAATTTCTCATTCAATTTTCGATACAAATGAGAAGAGAGAAACTTGTAAAGAGCTCCACATATACACTTTTTGTCTCCTTTTCAAATATACAAAATTTCCCTTTGGAAAACAATTACAACATCTCTCAGAGGGTTTTCATCGTAGGATCCGCCCAAGAATCAAATAACACTTGTACTCTTCAAACTTTATTGGATTAAAATTATCATCAGATATAGAAGAATATTTTTGCCTTATTGAAACATTTTTATGAATGCAAGGGAGGGGGGAAACAAAAGAAAAATACCCCGAGTTAGTAGACAAAACTGCAAAATCGATATGCATGTCCTATGGGAGAACCCTTTTATGCCAAGGGTAGGCCTAGCATGAAAATGCAATCCTCCAGAGCAGGCACTATACAATACCTGATGGATCCAATCAGCTCATGGAGTGAAAAATAATTTTGAAAGAATTTGGTCAATTGGGGTGACGAGAGATTTGTCAAAATGAGGACAAAGTCCGAATGGATTGCTACTTTGATCGATGCATGAAATAATGTGTAAAAGGGGCTGATTGGAATGTCTCAATTAATTTATTCGGTGACCCTTAGACTTAAACCCTAAAAAGGGAAAAAACGGGTCAAATGGATTGGATAAAATTGATGATTTATTTAAAAATGACCAAATTGCCCTAAAAATAGGTAAACTGGTCAAATGAATGAAATAAAATTTGATTTATTCAAAAATTGATCGAATCACCCTAAAAAGGGTAGATTGGTCAAATGAATGAAACTTGATTTATTCAAAATCGATCGGATGACCCTAAAAAGGGTAAATTGGTCAAATGACCCTAAAAAGGGTAAATTGGTCAAATGACCCTAAAAAAAGGTAAATTGATCAAATGACTTGACGATTTATTCAAAAACGACCGGATGACCCTAAAAAGGGTAAATTGGTCAAATGAATTGGATGAAATGAATTTATTCAAAAATGATTAAATTGTACTAAAAGTGAATGAATTGAAAAAAATGGATTGGATAAGATGGATGATTTGTTCAAAAATCGATTGAATTATTCGCCCACTGGGTGGTTTCAAGAAATCATTACAATGCCTTGGTCTATGAGCCTCTAAAATCAAAATTTGGCCTTTATATTTATCGTCTCAACAATGAGGAATCATTTGTGAATTTTCTTCGAATTAACGTCCTTTTATGCAAGGGAATTTTACCAATTTTGAGAAAATGGCCAAAAAGTGATTATTAGATGCTCATATTCCAAAAATTGCTTCATGAAAATGATCGGATCTTTACCTTACCTTGTGCACTACCCCTTCGGATGGTACCAAATGTAAACGTGCAAGTCTCACTGGATTAAGTATCCGAGACACAAGGTGGCTTATTCCTAAGCACGGGATTCCCTATGTGGCATTCCCTTTCTATGGTTTATGCATGATGCCATTTATTAAAGCGATGTAAATATGTGACAAATATGGCCTAAAGGATATAAATAATGCAACGGGGGGCAAAGGTCTAAAAATGAAATGTATTTACTGAAAAGTAAGTGCCAAGACTGAAATTTAAACATGTGAGCTATCTAGTGGGTGAGTCACTAAAAGAGTGCCAAAAAGGGCCTCTTATCGCTAAGGCATATGAATGCAAGCCAAGAAACAAAAGAATGGTTAGTGCAATTGATAGTACACATAACACATTGGGAGCAATTAAGAAAAGAAATACAATAAAAACAAGTAAAAGGGGTGGAACCCCTTCCCTCGTGCCTAATGTGCTTAAAATAGGGTGAGGCCGACTCTACCCTAGGTTATTCTAATATGGATGCATGCGGTTTGGTTCACTAATGCCTAGACTCGATAAAGCTTCGGCTCCCAAGCCTTCAGACCTAAAGGCGAAGGGTCATCACTCCCAGGGCCTTTGATCGGTGGCTCGAGTGATCCCTTAGGTAGCGCTATGGGCGCAGAGCACACCAGCCGCCTACCCAAGGCAATCGATCCTAATCCTACAAGGCGGTGTGGGATGGCGCCCACGAAAATACAAATAAAATGGGATAAAGCAAGTAAATATGCACGTATGAAGTGTTCCCCTAATTTGAGGGAAGGGGTTGAGAACCACGCGAGGCTCTAAAGGTGACACACCCCCTCCCAAATGCAATGCAAGCGCGAGATAAACAAGTAAACAACATCCAATCAACCAATCACACATACGTGAGTGAGGGAATAGTTAGATATGCGCGCGAGGCAAAAGGCCCTAAAATAGAAAATGCAACCCTAATATCCAAATGCAATGCATAAAAAGGGTACAAAAAGGAAACGAATGGCTAAGTCAAATGCTTGGACCCACTTAGGAAGTCCCCAGTGGAGTCGCCAACTGTCGCGCCCCACTTTTCGATAAGTGAATATGTGAGTGATGATGTGTGTGTGAACGTGTGCAAAATGAAAAGTAAAAAGGCCATGGGACTTTGGAAAGCGACGATTTGGCCAAATGAAATTTTAAAAAGGGTTTTTTAAATATGAAGACGGAGTCGCCACTTGGTATAGATTTGGGGTGTACCAAGTCACCCAAAAAGTGTTTTTTAAAGACAAAGTAGTAAAACCCTTTTTAAAAACGACTCCTAGTCCACGTAAGCCAAAGAAAAAGGTTCGGGGGTCACGTTTGACAAAGGGGAAGGCAAGGATAGAATCCAAGGCACCCCTTTGACCTAGCCAAGGCTAGTGGCGCGACTTAAACCAATTTTTCCTAGTTTTCTACCCAATGTATGTATCGCGTATTGGATATATCTATATGAGTGCAAAAACCTAGACCTAGGGGGATTAGGGGAAATTTCTCTTCAAAGGTTGAGTGGTGCCAATCACATTAATTGTGAAGCCCAATAATGACCCTTTTGAAGAGGTCACACCTAAACCTAAATGACGTGAAAAATGAGTGGAATGCATGCCATGTGAAAGTGTGAGTTTGTGTGAAGTGAGAAAATTGATAAAAGTAATAAGATAAGAGTGAAGGTGTGCAAATGTAGATGAAAGTACTCGTGCGCGAGTGAAGATAAAATGCTCGTGTGCAAGCGAAGATAAAAGGGTTCGTGTGCAAATGGAGATAAAAAAGTGTTCGTGTGCAAGTGGAGACAAAAAAGTGTTCGTGTGCAAGTGAAGGTGATAAAAAGGTGCATGTGTGCAAATGAGACAAAAGTGAAAGTGTAATGATAGAGTGGATTGAGAATGCATGTGCCTAAGGAATTCATGCATATTGGGTACGGGAGACCTAAGTTGTGACTTGATTTTTCCTTTGATAGAGGGAATATAAGCGTGCTAAGGCTTTAGAAAAAGCCACACTCGTCTATATCCCATATTTAAGGGGACTCTCACGCAAATGTACCCTATAACTAGTATGAGATGCAAAAATCCTAAAATGAAGGGAAAAGGGGCTCGAGGAGCATGCCAGATGATAAAACTAAGGAAAAATGCATGATATGTAGTGAACAAGCAAATGATGTGCTATCGAAAGGGAAACCCTAAGGGTCTAGCGTTGGACTAGCCCATTCTATGAATTCCGACTAGCGTTGGACTAGCGGAAACGTACATTCATCCATTCCATTCATTCATGGCTATGAAAGCAAGTAGACATGCCAAAACACTCATAAACACATAGCACGTAGCACTTAGCATGCTCGACTAGATGCAAGAGCCTAATAAAGCAATTAAACATGTAGCAACAAAAGCAAGCAACCAGGGGGAAGGGGAAATGGACCAGATGCTCTCCGAGCACTATCTATTACAAGCCAAGAGGTGTACACATACCCCATGAAAGCATAAAGGGGAAGGGGAAATGGACAAGATGCTCTTCGAGCCCTATCTATTACAAGCCAAGAGGTGTACACATACCCCATAAAACTTAAATAAAAGTAAAAAAGCAAGTAAACGCACGCAAGGAGGTAAGGAAAGCGGAGTAGGCATGCATATTCACATAACACGTAGGAGCACGTAGGGTCAAATGAAGTGCAAATGAAGGATAGAGTGTACCTCCCTTGAAGCGACGCCCTAACGTAGTGAAATTATTCAATTACCCTCCAAAATAATAAAAAGGTCAAGGCACCACTTTATTTAAGAAAAATTAGAAGAAATGGGCAAAACAAGGCTCACTTAGTCATAAAGTCCCTAAAGTCATAACTTAAGTGCAATTTAAACTAAGCATGGTAGTTAATTGAAGCAAAGAAGTAATGAAGTTGCACAAATTAAAATTATCAAGGACCAAATTGATGAAATTATTCAATTGATTGGGCCATAGCAGGACAAGGGGAGACTTGGGGCCAAAGTGAAATTTTTAGAGAATGAATTCATGCAATCTCCATGCAATCTACGTAGACAAAGAGCTTATTAAACTTCAAAGAAAAACTACTAAGGATTAAATTGATGAAATCATTCAATTGACTGGGCCATAGTGAAGAAAAAGGGAACTTGGGGGGTCAATTTGCAAATTTCCCTTAAAACATGCATGCACATTTCATGCAATCACGTAAGAACTGGAGTCTGCAATGTTTTTATACTCTTCAAACGAAATGAGACCAGCTGCAATTTTCCTCAAACTCAAGTGTCTAAATCACAACTTTGGTTAGACTCTTCCAAACCAAACAACTTCATTCATGCCAAAAAGAAACAGAGAGCTTAGCAGCTTCATTCAAACAAACGGGAAAATTATCAAAAGCATCAATGGTTTTAAATTTCAGCAAGCAATGGAACTTGCTGTACTTTACTTCCAAGCTCAAGAAGGAAAAAAAAAAAAATGAAGCCCGCGGCAATATTCATCTAGAGTTTTGCACTTTCAAGCTTTCAAATGCAGGTTTCATGTAAACTTCAAACCAAACCAACAAAGACTACCACTTAACATCATTTAGCATCTGGACACCTTGATTAACACAACTCAGCTGAATATGCAACAAAAAATAGCAGCAAACATTCCCCCCAAAAGCTCATGCAACTCAGCCGAAGCTGTCATGAATACCCAAAGAAAGACAGCCCCTGCTGCTGCATCATTTAATAGCATAACCCAGGTGAGCATTCACCCCAACGCAGACAAGGGAAAAGAAAACAGCAAAGGGAAACATGCGGATGAGCTTCATCCTTGGCAAAACTGTTGCAACATTTTATAACTTCAGCATATTTCTTTCCTTGTAACCATGTTCATGCCTATTCTTTATTCAAATCAAACACATTCATGTAAGAAGGAACATGCTGGAATTATTGTCTAATAAAATCAGCAAAGCTTGGAACCGAATATGGAAGAAAACAACAAGACAAAGTCGTGAGTTTCTGGTTCAGCAAACTGAAGTGCATTTTCCAGCAAATGCTCAAACATGATTCAAACATTTTAGGCTCAAACATGCAACCTCTTCATTAATCACTTAACACAAGATTTAACTAGCAAATTGGATGCATAAACCCAGCTTCATGGGCTGCTTGCGTGAAAAAGAAAGAGCAGCAAAAAGAAAGACCGACACTCGCGGCAATTTTCCAGCCGTGCTTGTTTGCAAATGTGGTGTTCATTCAAATGCAATTTTTCATCCAACATAGCTAAAATCTCAGCCAAACATCAGAGTTTTGATCTTAAACAACAAAATCACAGAGGTTCAATCATCTAAATGTGCGAGCTTTTGGCAAGAAATTTCTGCAATCTGTCGGCATCCATACCCAAGAGGAAGACCATGAACATTATTCTCAAAGGAAACATGCAAATCTGGACAATATCCACAACTTCCTACTTTCGGATTTCAGCTATTACACGCGGCAATCTTAGCAAGAAACCCTTCTCAAGTACTTGTCAAACACTCTAAACCCTTCATCAAGATGCAATGGCACACAAAATCACATACAACATGGCAGACATCTTCCGAACCATATACTAGCAAAACAACACAACGAATGACTCAAAGTCTCTGGTTTACTAAGCTTGAAGCTTCAGGGGAACTGTATAAGACTAACAAAAAGAAAGGACAGAGTTACCTGAGGATGCTAGCGTAATCAAACGAAGGTGAGGTGTTTCAAGGAAGTCATGGGGACTGCTGGAACGAAACCCAGAAATTCTGCTGCAGCAATTTCCAGCAATGGAGAAGCCGTGACTTCAGGCTTCAATCTATTGACTTTGGGGATGATTTCAGTCTCCGATTGTTGAACAAAACTTGTTCCTTCTTGATTTCTTTTCCCTTTCGAAAGCTCTCCCTCACTCTTTCTAGTTTCTGGTTCCCTTTTTCTTTGTTTCTCGCTTGCTTAGTTCTCCTTCCCCAGCCCGTCACTCCCTGTCTTTTTTGCTCTCTTTTTGCTTTCAGTTTTTTGGACCCTCTCTTCCTCTCCAAACTCTCTCGCTCCCGTGTTTCAAAACCTCTCCCTCTCCCTGGTTTCTTTTGCTGTTTCTCCTATTCCTCTTGTTTCAGCCGTAGCTTTTTCCATCTATCTCCTCCAAAACTCTCTGTTGCGGCTGTAGCTTCTTTTGCTATTTATATGGCACCTCCCTCACCCTAAACCTTCAGTCCTTCTTCTGCAATTTGCAGCCAAGGAGTTCCCCAAAGTCCATTTGCAAGCTGCGGCAAAAACGCAGCCTTCATGCTGCGCGTTTCTTTTTTTTTTTTTTTTTTTTTTAACTTTAAACTTAATAAATACAGAAATGATAAAATATAAATAATAATAATAATAACAAATTGCCAAAACCATGTAATAATAATAAGAATGAAAACAAATAAAAAAACAAACTAAATAAACAAATAAAAACAACAAAAATGTCCATTTTTCCAAATTTTCTTCATTTTTCCTTTTTTCTCTTCTTTTTTCAAAATAACTTAATAAAAATAACTAAAGTGCAAAAAGGTTGCATTTAAAGAAATAAATATATTTTTGTGAACAAATTTCCTTTTTCCCTTTTTTTCATTTTCATTTTCATTTTTCTTTCAAGAAAGCATTGAATAAAAACAAAATGACTAAAACATATTTTTTTGAATGCTTTTCTTTTTCTCTTTTTTTTCTTTTTCAACAAATTCTATGATAAAACTTAAAAATAAAAATAAAACTGGAAACTAAAAACTAAAAATGAACACGACAAATAAAAACTAAAAAATGAAATTACACCAAAAATTTGGTGTCTACAGATAGTGAACGATACCCGTCGATTCAAGCCGATTTTCCTTAAATCGCGTATACTAGGGTTTTAACTTATAATTCACTAACTTATTATTATCACTTCTAATCACACACTTAATATTATCTAAAACTCACTCTTAATCACTAAATTTGATACACACTCCGTACCGAATAATCACACTACAAAAAGGCGTAAAAACCCTAATTTATGATAACGAGAAAACGAAATGAAAAACCCTTGATTCTATGTTTATTTGCACTTATTATAAGGGTGAATGAGTAGTAAGGCTATTATAAAGTAATAAATTTCAAATAAAAGGAAATTTTAAGAAAAATATAAAGAATTTTACAAGTCCTCACACTCTCTCCCCCTTAAGAGAATTTCGACCTCGAAATTCATACCTTTAGTCGTAAACAATTCGGGATACTTCTCTTGCATGTCCTTCTCCAACTCCCAGGTTGCTTCTTGCACCTCATGATGTCTCCATAGAACCTTAACCAGTGGAATCTGCTTGTTTCTCAAATCTTTCACCTTCCTATCCAGTATTCGAATGAGTCGTTCCTCATAGGTTAAAGACTTGTCCAGTTCAATATCTTCTGGTGACAAAATGTGAGTCGAATCCGGATGATATTTCTTAAGCAAAGAAACATGAAACACATCATGAATTCGAGACAAACTAGCTGGTAATTCTAGTCGATAAGCCATCTTTCCTATCCGCTGAAGTATGTTATAAGGTCCTATGTATCTCGATTGCAACTTTTTCCCTTTTCCTGTTTTAATCTTTCCTTTCAAGGGAGTAATCCTAAGAAACACTTTATCTCCTATCTCAAACTCCAAATCCTTCCTTCGATGATCGGCATAACTCTTTTGTCGATTTTGGCCTGTTTGAAGCCTCTGACGATTCACTTTTACCCTTTCGTAGGCTTTCTAAACCCATGGTATTGTAGCCGGATCTATAATCTTTCTCTCTCCTACTTCATCCTAATGGTGTAGACACCAAGTTTTTAACTTATTTTATTTTATTTTTTATTTTTAGTATTATCTATTTTATTTTATTAATCTCATAATTTTTGTTTTAAGGCACCTTTTAGCATTTTATAGCATTTTAGATTGTTATTATTTATTTTTATTTTATTTTATTTTTATATTCATTTTGATCATTTAGTTGTTTAATTATATTTTAAGGTTTTTTTAGTGTTAAGAGTTTCCGGAAAATGGTCACAAAAATATGCCTTATCTATGTTAGATTTTATGCAAGTTTATTATTTATTTAATTAAAAAAAAAGAAAAGAAGAGAGCAAACCAAGCTCATGCGCCCGGAGCTGCACAGGATCCTAGCCCATTTTCTCCGTATCACATTTCAAGCACATACATGCACACGAGTACAGGAAAATTTGCAGCGGCAATATGGATTCCATTTACACCCCTTGGCTCGCATTTTTTCTTTTCCGTTAGAGCCCCTCAGTACAACAGACAAATCATCCTCTAATTCTTATCCCAAATCCATCATCCAAAGGCTCCGGATAATGACCAGAAATGCAGAAAAACCAGCACCATTAGATGTAGGTTTAGGTGTCTTTAGAGATATAAAAAGGAAAGAAGCTGACGGCTAGAAAAGGAAGGGGGAGAGTTTTGGCGGCTGGGTTAAGGAGAAAGGCCGAGAGAAAAAGAAAAAAGCAGAACGAGAGAGCTGGGAGGCTATGCGAAAGAGGGAGAGTTTTGTGACGACGGAGAAAAAGGAAAAAACAGCGGAGAAGGTAAGGAGCTCAGAGGGTTGGTCAGATAGAAGGAAGAGCAAGAATAGAGGGCAAGCAACAGTTGGCGACTCCACTGGGGACTTAGAGGGTCCGAGCATTCGATTTAGTCAACCTTGTTTCTTCTTTTAACCTTTTCATATATCACATTTGGGTGTTTTAGGTTGCATTTTTCTTTTTTTAGGATTTTTACATTTCACGCGTATCAACTCACTCCCTCACCTATTTGCGTACGATTGATTTGATGGATGGATGGTTTATTTATGTGATGTGATCTCGTGCCTTGCATTGCATTTGGGTGGGGGGATATTACCCTAGAGTCTCGCGTTGGTTCTCGATCCCTCCCCTCCAAACGAAGCACTAACATACGTGCATACGCTTTATCTTTTTATCCCTCATTTATTTTTCTTTTAGTGGCTTGTCACGCCACTCCACCCTATTAGGATTTTAGGCGACCTACTTGGACATGTGATCGCGACACGACGTGTGCGTAGCATGATCCGATGGGTCACTCAATCTTCCGCTTTAAGCTTTGGGTTAATAGCCTTTAGCTTTAAGTCGAAGGTTGAGGATATTTTATAGATTCACCCAGACATGTAGCCGTGACACGACGTGTGCGTAGCAGTGTCTGGGGAATCGCTCGAGCCACCGACAAAGGGCCTTGGAAGTGATGACCCTTGGCCACGAGTCTGAAGGCTTGGGGACCTGAGTTTATCGAGTCTAGATGCATTAGGGAGCCAAAACCTCATGCATCCATATTAGAATTGCTTAGGGTAGAGTCGACCTTACCCTATTAAGGACACTAGGCACGAGGGGAGGGATTCTATCCCTTTTTCCTTATTTGTCTTTGTTGCTTTTTTATATCATCTAATTGTCCAACGTGTTATGTGTATTTATCTAATTGAACTAACTTTTCTTGGTTTTTGTCCCCATTGCATTCACAAACGTTAGGAAATAAGAGGTCTGGCATGATCCTCTTTTAGGACCTACCCTTATAGATAGGCTATTGCACGTTTAAAAATTTTGGTATATTGCATTCGTAAATTAATAATGGCATATCATTTTAGGCTCACCCCGGCATACAAAAAGGGGTTCCCTTTAGGTCACGTTTCATTTGTATACTGCATATTTACACGCTTTAATAAACTGGTATCATTCATCCACCTTAGAAGGGAATGCCATTTAGGGAATCTCGTGTTAGGAACAAACCGCCCTATGTCTCGGATATATAATCCAATGAGATTTGCACGTTTATATTTCCTGTACTGTCCGAAGGGATAGTGCACGAGATAAGGTAGGATCCGATCTTTTCAAAGGCGGCAAAGCAATTTTTACACATTGGGATATGGGCATCTAATAATCATCTTTTGGCCATTTTAAACAAAGTTGCTAAAAATTCCCTTGCGTAAAGGACATTAATTTGAAGAAATTCACAAATAATTCCTCATTATTGAGACGATAAATATAGAGGCCAAATCTTGATTTTAGGAGGCTCATAGACTAATGCATTGAATGATTTCCTGGAACTACCAATGGGTAGTTAATTCAATCGATTTTGAATAAACCATCAATTTCATCCAATCAATTCATTCAATTTTAGGACAATCTAATCATTTTTTAATAAATCATTAACTTCAATTCATTCATTTGGCCAATTTACCCATTTTTAGGGCAATCTTATCGATTTTGAATAAATCATCAATTTCGTCCGATCCATTTGACCAGTTTACCTATTTTTAGGGTAATTCGGATGATTTTGAATAAATCATCATTTTACTTGATCTGTTTGATCAATTAATTTCATTCCATTCTTTGATTAGTTTATTCATTTTTAGGGTTATCCATTCAATTTTGAATAAATAATCAAATTTCATTCAATGCATTTGACCTTTTTACCTTTTTTACGGTAATCTAGTCAATTTTGAATAAATCATCAATTTCATCCTATCCATTTGATCTGATTTTCCTCTCTTAGGGTTTCGATCTAAGTATCATTGAATGACTTAGTCTAAACATTGCAATCCTGTCAAGAGTAGGCTCTTTCTCACATCATTTTATGTGTCGATCAAAACAAGCAATCCATTCGGACTTCGTCCTCATTTTTAGGACAGACGTCTCTTCTCACTCCAATTGGCCAAATTTTTCAAATCATTTTTCACCCAATCAGCTGACCGGATTCATCAGGTATTGTATGGTGCCAACCCTAGAGGATTGCATTTACATACTAGGCCTACCCTTGGCATAAAAGGGTTCCCCCATAGGACATGCATACCGATTTTATAGTCTTACTTACTAACTCTGGTTATTTTTCTTTTATTTTTTTCCCACTTCCCCTGCATTCATAAAAAAAATACTTTAATAAGATGAAAATACTTTTCTATGTCTGATAAATTTGAATATTACAAGTATTACTTGATTCTTGGGCAGGTCTTGCAATGAAAATATGAAAGATCTATTTGAAAGCGTTAGGCTAAAGTCTCTAAAAGATTTCATAATTGTTTTTCAAAGAAAAATTCTGTATATTTGACTTGATAAATACATTTTTGATCCAAAAGAAAAGGAGACCAAAAGTGTATATGTGGAGCTCTTTAGAAGTTTTCTCTCCTCATTTGTGTCATAATTGAAAGAGAAATTTTGTTTAAAACTTTTTCAGCAATAAAGTTTTTGGACAATTATTGTTTTGTATATATTCATGTACATTTCATTCTTTTGCTCATTGGAGATTTCATGATGAATTTTAAGAAATAAGACCAATTTGAGATTTTTTCAACCTCCAGCCTGAAAGTTCACAAGTGTATGCTTTCTAAAATCCTTGCGTACGCTAGATTGGTGATCTGAATTGTACAATAAGAGTGTTTAAAATTAAAAGAGGTCACTCGAAAGGCCCAATGAGATACCTTGTTTTCTTCACTGTACAATTCATATTTTTGCCCACTTCTATTAGCCCAAAAATAAAATCAGTCATATTGATTAATAAATTGCAAATTAGGGCAATCTTTGCTTGAAAATGTCCACTGTGTCTAATCGGATTCAATCCACATCTCAGTGAAAGCAAAATGTGCATTATTCTTATTTGTTTTGAAAATTTGGAATGATACTTCAAGCATTCGTTTCTCTATCTATACAGATTTTATCATTTGCTCTCCCATTTGAGCCTATAAAAGAATAATTTCGTTTCAAATAAGCGCCTTGATGATCACTACCCTACATTGGAAAATTTTCAAATATCAAAAAGGGAGTGGATTCTCAATGACCATTTCGTTACTTTGGTTGTCATAAAGCGTAAGAATGATGCTTTGGCCATCGTTTGTACAACCTAAAGACTGTTTATCCCTTGCATCCTCATTTGAGCTAAAATGGGTGATTCTTTTCAAAGCACCTATGATCGCACCCCATATTGGGGAAGGAGATTGGAGAGTTTTTCCAAAAGGGGGAAAAGGCAAAAAAACAAAAAAAAAACAAAAAAAATGCTAAAAAAAATGCTAAAACTAAAAGGGGAAAGAACCGCAAATTGGGGAGATTCGATATATTTTTACCTGGGCTTCAATTTTGAGAAGAAGAAAAGAAAAGAAAAAGAAAGAGTTTTGTCTGGCAGATCACTTATGTTTCACGGATATGGATGAACGGGAGTCTTCCTCAGTCAATTAATTCAGATACATGCAAGGAGTTTCACATTAATGAAAGTTTCCTTTCAGAGTTAATGTAAGGAACTGAACGAAAAGTCAGGCTCTCTTCTTTTCCAATCAAATATTCTATCCCTAGTTATCCCTTTTGAGCCTTCAGAATAAAATACTTCGTTTGGCAACCCCTGAGAATCGCAAACCCCACACTGGGGCAAGTTTGAATTGAAAAGGAACAAAGAGTCCCAAGAGGTGAAAAATGATAAAGCGACAAAATCAAAAAAAGAAAAAAGAAAAGAAAACCTCGGTTGAGTATAAACTGGGGCAAATTTTGAAAATTTCAAAGGAATGGCAAAAGGCCAAAGGAAAATCAATCAAAAAGAGAAGAAATGGAAAAGAAAAGAACCTCAGTTGAGAATAAATTGGGGCGAATTTTGATTTAACTCTAAAAGGAGGGTTGATACAATAATGCGATCTCATATCATTTAAACCACTTTGAAAAATCCGCTTTCAAGCCTTAACTTTTCTAAGCACCCCACCTAACCCCATTACAAAAGCCAAAAGTCCTGACTTCTGTTCTTTGCAATATCTCTGCCAAGAAATTTTTTAATTGGCAAGTGATGCGCATATACTGATGCCAGGAAATTGTTTAGATGTATTTCTGAATTAATTAGTTGTGAGGTCGACAATACTCATCATTTGAAAACTCACAAGAGCACATTTGAAAAGAAAAGAAAAAGGAAAAAGCAAGAAAATAAATGAAATACAAAAGATTCGATGATGAAGTCCCTGTTGAAAGTCAAACAAAGTTCAAGATCTTCGAGTTCAAAATAGGGGCAATTTTTGGGAAAAATGCGATCTTCAGTGCAATGTCTTTGAAAGTCTTATTTTTTAACTATCGTTTTCAAACCGCATTACAAACTTATAAAGTCCATCGCTGACTTATTTTTCGTGACAACCCAAAGTGAGGATTATGCTCATAAGGAACCCATCAATCACTCATGATCATAAGGTCGTAACCAGTTTTCATATGTTCGGCTATCATTTCTACCCGTATGTTACAAGCTTCTAAAGCTTGTATGTTGACTAAGTTTTCTTAAGAAATAAGGGTGACAAACTATTCGTTTTCACTAAGATGTGATATTGAATGGATTACATACAATTTGGGTACAAGAATAAGACAGATCCTAACCTCTCATTTTTCCTTAGCCATCTCAAAAGCAGAAATAACACCCATTTGTTTGGTCCTGCAAGATAAGTTAGCAAGGAGTGGTGACCCATTACCCTAAGCATTGATGCTAAAGTGGGAAAGAAATCTCTTGTAATTTGGTATTGTTTTGAGAAATTCATCATGAAATTTTCTGTATGAGTCTAAGCAAGACGTTTAATTTTTCTTTACATTGTATATTGGGAAACACAGTTTCTTACTTTGTTTAAATAAATGGAGAGTCATCCAAATAAATTTTTTGCAATCAAATGGGCCCACACTGGGGCAAATTCTTTTATTTGTGAAATTTCACAAAATAAGCCCACACTGGGGCAAATTTTTTGTAATACATTTGAGGATTTCAAATCAATCATGCTGTTTTTTTTTCATGAGTAATAGTTGCATCAATTTTAAAATAAATTTAAGTGCATGTTGTACTTGAATAATCCCCCTTGTGCAGGTATTCATGACTGAAAATAATGAAGAAACATCCAGTGATGTGGAAGGCCGATATTGAAAAAGAAGCAAGAAGAAAGAGGAAAAGGGCCCGACACTGGGGCAAATTATTTTTGAAAAGATCCTAAAAAAAAAAAAATCAATCAAAACCAATTTCTTGTTTCTTGAAAAATCAAATTCAATTCTTGTTGGCGATGTCTCAGCGTACGCCGCGCACTCTTCTATCCATCTTGACAATCACATTTCTTGACTAATGTCATGGCAGGATTGGGTCTTATCTCACTAACCAAAACATCACGTTGGGCCTGAATTCTGTGCCGCCAACATCACAAAGATCATGTTGGGCCTGAATTCTACGTTGGGCCTGAATTCTGTGCCGTCAACATTACAAACACCAGGTTGGGCCTGGTTTTTGTGCCGCCAACTTCACAAGCATCACGTTGGGCTTGGATTTTGTGCCGCCAACTTCACAAAGATCACGTTGGGCCTGGATTTCGTGCCGCCAACATCACAACATTTCGTTGGGCCTAGACTTTGTGCCGCCAACATCACAAAGATTATGTTGGGCCTGGATTTTGTGCCACCAACATCACAAATATTTCGTTGGGCTTGGTTTTTGCGACACCAATCATGGCAGGCTCGGGTTTAATCCCACTAACCAATTCTTACGGCAGGCTCGGGTTTGATCCCACTAACCAATTTGTTAAAGGCAGGCTCGGGTTTAATCCCACTGACCGATTATCATGGCAGGATCGGGTTTAATCCCGCTGACCAACTTTCACGGCAGGCTCGGGTGTTATCCCACTGACCGATTATCATAGCAGGCTCGGGTTTAATCCCACTGATCAATTCTCACGGCAGGTTCGGGTGTTATCCCACTGACCGATCATCATGGCAGGCTCGGGTTCAATCCCACTAGCCGATTATCATGGCAGGCTCGGGTTTAATCCCACTGACCAATTCATCACTGGGGCAAATCTTTGGATAAATTTTCAAATAAGTCTTATACAGTTGCTTCTTACATACCAGCATTTCATTTGCACCGCCACTAGCCGTGGGTCAGTCCCACTAGCGTGCATTTTATCTTTATTGCCACTAAACATGGGTCAGTCCCACTAGTGTGCATTTTGTTTTCATTGCCGCTAAACATGGGTCAGTCCCACTAGCGTGCATTTCATGTTTCATTGCCACTGAACATGGGTCAGTCCCACCAGTGTGCACTTTATATTCATCGCCACTAGCCGTTGGGTCAGTCCCACTAGTGAGCCTTTCATTTACATTGCCGCTAAACATGGGTTAGTCCCACTAGCATGCATTTCATTGCCACTGAACATGGGTCAGTCCCACCAGTGTACACTTTATTTTCATCGCCACTAGCCGTTGGGTCAGTCCCACTAGTGAGCCTTTCATTTACATTGCCGCTAAACATGGGTTAGTCCCACTAGCGTGCATTTCATTGCCACTGAACATGGGTCAGTCCCACCAATGTGCACTTTATTTTCAGCCACTAGCCGTGGGTCAGTCCCACTAGTGAGCATTTTATTTTGCATCGCCACTAGCCGTGGGTCAGTCCCACTAGTGAGCATTTCGTTTGCTTAGCCACTAGCCGTGGGTCAGTCCCACTAGTGAGCATTTTATTTCACCCTGCCACTAGCCGTGGGCCAGTCCCACTAGCACTAGTGAGCATTTCATTCACCCTGCCACTAGCCTGGGTCAGTCCCACTAGTGAGCATTTCATTTCACCCTGCCACTAGCCGTGGGTCAGTCCCACTAGTGCGCATTCCATTTTAAATTTTATTCGGGTCAGTCCCATAATTTTAAATTTTAGTCGGGTCAGTCCCATGATTTTAAATTTTATTCGGGTCAGTCCCATGTTTAAATTTCTTGTTCGGGTCAGTCCCATGATTTAAATTTTGTTCGGGTCAGTCCCATAATTTAAAGTTTGTTCGGGTCAATCCCATGATTAATTTCTCGTTCGGGCCAGTCCCATGATTAATTTCTTGTTGGGGTCAGTCCCCTTTTAAATTTCTTGTTCAGGTCAGTCCTATTTTAAAATTTCCTGTTTTGGTCAGTCTCATTTTGAATTCTTTGTTCGGGTCAGTCCCGTTTTAAATTTTGTTGGGGTCAGTCCCATTTTAAGTTTTGATTCGGGTCAGTCCCGTTTTAAATTTCTCGTCAGAGTTAATCTCATTAAAAGTGGTCAGTCCACATTTCAAGAGCATCAGTCGCCAAACAACCACAGGTGATGTATTTGGTGTCTACTTGTTTGTCTCAAGTTTTTCCAAAACTCAGACAAAGAGGGGCAAACTGTAGACACCAAGTTTTTAACTAATTTTATTTTATTTTTTATTTTTAGTATTATCTATTTTATTTTATTAATCTCATAATTTTTGTTTTAAGGCACCTTTTAGCATTTTATAGCATTTTAGATTGTTATTATTTATTTTTATTTTATTTTATTTTTATATTCATTTTGATCATTTAGTTGTTTAATTATATTTTAAGGTTTTTTTAGTGTTAAGAGTTGCCGGAAAATGGTCACAAAAATATGCCTTATCTCTGTTAGATTTTATGCAAGTTTATTATTTATTTAATTAAAAAAAAAAAAGAAAAGAAGAGAGCAAACCAAGCTCATGCGCCCGGAGCTGCACACAGGATCCTAGCCCATTTTCTCCGTATCACATTTCAAGCACATACATGCACACGAGTACAGGAAAATTTGCAGCGGCAATATGGATTCCATTTACACCCCTTGGCTCGCATTTTTTCTTTTCCGTTAGAGCCCCTCAGTACAACAGACAAATCATCCTCTAATTCTTATCCCAAATCCATCATCCAAAGGCTCCGGATAATGACCAGAAATGCAGAAAAACCAGCACCATTAGATGTAGGTTTAGGTGTCTTTAGAGATATAAAAAAGAAAGAAGCTGATGGCCAGAAAAGGAAGGGGGAGAGTTTTGGCGGCTGGGTTAAGGAGAAAGGCCGAGAGAAAAAGAAAAAAGGAGAACGAGAGAGCTGGGAGGCTATGCGAAAGAGGGAGAGTTTTGTGACGACGGAGAAAAAAGAAAAAACAGCGGAGAAGGTAAGGAGCTCAGAGGGTTGGTCAGATAGAAGGAAGAGCAAGAATAGAGGGCAAGCAACTAAGAGAGGAAGAAACGGAGTAGATTGAAAGACGGTGAGCTAGAAAAAAGAAAAACCAGGGAGCAAGTATTCTGCTGAGGCAGCCAAAGAAGGACAGCTTGCGAGCCGGAAAGATGAGACTTTCGGATTGAACGAAGGCCCCCTATTCCATCATCCCAGACCTTGATTTTCCCTTGAAAGGGATAAAGGTAACATCTTCCACTGGGTCTTTCTTAGCTCACTTCATTTGGGATGTGCTGAAGTTCTCCTCCTTACGTTTATTTCTGTGTGAATCTGGTCGGAGGGGGGAGAAGTAGAAGATTTGATGGTTTTTGAATTAGGTTTTTTTGAGGTAGAAATCTAGGGTATCTATGAGGTGGTATCATCGGATCTTGCTTAAGGTTCATGGTTGTTGTGCATATGACAAACATAACCCAGAAAGATAACATGAAGTTCCGGCAAAATCTATTTTTCTGTTGTCTCCCCAGTCACAGTCGCCTCTTTTTTTTTGTTGTCGTTTGTGTAGTTTGATGTTTGATTTTCAGCAGTAAAAGGCTAAGTTGTGCATTTTGCTAGCTTGGAAACTGATTGGCATGACTTATCTGTATGATAATGAAACCCGGAAGGTTGCAGAATTTTTTTAACAGAAGAGTTGCTTGCTTGAATGTTCAATTTCTGTGATTTTGATTGCTCAATATCATGCCTTTGCTGTTTGGTTGAGAAGCTGTCCGTGTTTGAATGAAAGTTTGCATCCGATGAACATCACAAGCGTAGCTAACTGTAGCCGAAAAATTGCAGAACGCTATTTCGATGCTGGCATGATTTTTTTTTTTGTCTGAGTTTTCTGATGTTCAAACATAATGATCTTGCAACATTGCATGGTCTCTTGTTGGGTTGAGTTTTGTAGGATTGGTTGATGAATCTACATGTTCATTGGAATCCATGAAATGTTTTCATGCGCATGCTATTTGCAGCAAAAAGAAACCAGCATAATGCATGAGCTTCTTTATGAGTTAGCATGGTTTCCTTATATGATTTTTGCTTGCTTGGATTATGGTAGTTGTGCAGTTGTTAGTTAGTTCAAAGCTTGGAGGATTGATTAAAAAATTTCTAACCTATTCTTGGTTGCCGAAGCATCATAGCCTAGGAAGTAGTTGCAGAAGTTCTTTTTCCTTTCCTTCGTTACTCGCGTTTTCCTTGTTCAAAAAATTCTGTTTACCAAAAACTAGGTGGGTTGGTTGATGTCTTGTTAATCATGTTAGAGGATCAGAATGTTTGTGTTATAGAAATCATAAAGAAAGGTGCAGATGGCCGAACAAGCAGGTTACTGAATCATTTTTGAGTGAAAGGGTTTCAAGAATATGCATGATTTCTTTTTCTAAGTTTTCTTGTATGTTTGGATATCGAAGTTACGGGTTGTATTACTTACTTTGAAGCTTGGATGTTGAAGCCTTGTTTAAGTTTTTGGTTGCCAATAAGCTGCGAAAATTGTGGAAATAGAAGTCAGCTATGAGGAAGTAAAATGCTTCGTAAACTTTGCAGCAAAGGATAATGAAGTTTCCGAATCTTTGTCTGCATTTCCAGATTTTGCATGACTTTATGATTAAGTTACTGGCTTGTTGAATTTTGTATTTGCTTTGGGTTTAATGTCGAGGCTTTGTTTGGTCGGCTGAGATGTTAGTTGCATTAGGATTTCACTTGAGAAGCTCAGTATATTGCAGAAACAAAGAAAGCTTGATTCGGTGGTTTTGCCTGAAGCATTTGCATGTTCTTGCATGAAAATCTTTCAATAATTGCACTTTGACCCCTTGGCTTCTAACTAATGCTGCTATGACCCAATCAATTGAATAATCTACTCAATTTGGTCCTTGGTAGTTTTAATTTTACAACTTCATTGCTTGTTTGCTTCAATTAACTACTATGCTTTGTTTCAATTGCACTTAAGTCATGACTTTAGGGGCTTTATGATCAAGTGAGCTTTGTATTTGCACATTTCTTTTAATTTTTCTTAATTAAAGTGGTACCTTGACATTTTTATTGTTTTGAAGCTAATTTTTTCTTCATTTGATTGCCAACTCAAGGGAGGTACACGCTATTCCTTATTTCTTACTTTATTTGACCTTACGTGCCCTATGTGACTTTACGTGATTAATTGCATGCCTCTTGAATGTTTATTTATTTATTTCACTTATTTATTTATTTGCTTTATTTGGCTTTAGTTTTGTATATTTATTTTCGTTCAATTTTGATCATTTAAAAGGTATTTAAATGTCAAGTTGTAATAGTTAGGTTTATTTTATTTATTTTCATTTCCCCCCCTTAGATTGTAGTAGGGCCTCCCCAAGTGTAATAGTTAGGGATTTATTTGCTCCATTTTGCTTTGTGTGTGATTTGCATGCCTATGTGCTATGTGTTACCGCTTTCTTAGGGTCTTCCATCTAGATAGCATGCTCATGTGTTATGTGCTATATGTGGTTTATGTGTTTACATGCTTTTATTAGGTCTTACATGATTTATTTGATTGTGACCGATGTGTAACGTCACCACACTAGTCCAACACTAGTTGTGGTCAATTTCTCGAATCCACACTAGTCCAACGCTAGTTGTGACCCTTTGTTCTGATTTTTCTCGCTAGTCCAATGCTAGTGAAAAATTGTAGACATGGGCTAGTCCAACGCTAAACCCTTAGAGCCCCTTCGCGCGATAGATCATGATTGTGTGATAAAATCATTTCATCTCATGCATATTTTTCCATTTTTTTAGGATCTTTATCATTTTCACATAATATTTCCCCTAATAAAATATCCCTTACCCCTGTATATATAACATTTAGATTTGCATCTCATTTAGGAAATTAGGGGGTAGATTAGTGCATTTTGCCAGATTAGACTAGAAATAACCCTTGGATATGGGATATGGACGAGTTTGGCTTTTCTAGCCTTAGCACGCTCGTATTCCCTCTATTAAAAGGGAAAATTGAGTCACGAACATTAGTCCCCCGCACCCGTTATGATGCACTCCTTTAAGACATGTATATTTGCATAATTATTTTATTCCTTTTTCTTTTCTTAAAGTCTCATATTTTGCATTATTCGTGACTTCTTCGAAGAGTCTTCATTGGGCGTCACAATTAATGTGATTGGTACCAAATAAGCTTTGAAGATACATTTCGACCCCCCGACACCCCTTAGGTCTAGGGTTTGCATTCATATAGTACATTCAAATGTGATAAATTCTTTGGTTAAAACAAGAAAATTTTTGACTAAATCACGCAACTAGCCTTGGCTAGGTCGAAGGGGTGCCTTGGATTTTTATCCTTGCCTTCCCCTTCGTCAAATGTGACTCCCGAACCTTTCCTTTGATTTTCGTAGACTATGAGTCGTTTAAAAGGGGTTTTTTCTACTTTTTCCTTTGAAAATTCATTTTTTTGGTGACTTGGTACACCTTAACTCTATACCAAGTGGCGACTCCGATTTTTATCTCAAAACCCCTTTTTAAAACCATAATTTAGGCTCAAATCGTCGCATTACAAAGTCCCATTTAGGCCCATTTTCTTTTTTTAAAACAAAAATTCATTTTTTCAAATCAAAATTCGCTTTTTAAACCATTTATCTATTTTTATAAAAAATGGGACGCGACAAATGGATTGATGATCAACACCTTCGTCCATATAATGCTTCATATGGGGCCATTTGAATAGAAGAGTGATAGCTATTGTTATACGCAAAACTCAATCAAAGTTAAATATTGGCTCCAACTCCCTCCAAAATCTACAATACAGGCTCTCAGCATATCTTCGAGAGTTTGAATGGTTCTCTCAGATTGTCCATCGATTTGAGGATGATACGCTGTATTATAGTTCAACTTAGTTCCTAGAGCCTCTTGCAATTTTTGCCAGAATCGAGACACAAATCTGGAGTCTCTATCAGATACGATACTCACTGGTACCCTATGTAGTCTCACCACTTCATCCATATAGAGTTTGGCAAGTTTCTCCAAAGAATATTTCATATTAACTGGCAAGAAATGTGCGATTTTAGTTAATCGGTCTACTATCACCCAGATCGCATCATGACCCTTTTGAATTCGTGGTAACCCTGATACGAAATCCATCGTTATGTGCTCCCATTTCCATTCAGGGATCTCTAGAGGCTGTAACAGACCCGACGATTTTTTATGCTCATCTTTCACTTGTTGACATGTAAGGCACTTTTGTACAAATTGGGCAATCTCCGCCTTCATATTATCCCACCAATTCAAACTCTTAATATCCGGATACATTTTACCATTACCTGGATACACCATATACCTAGAACGGTGAGATTCCTCCAAAATCTCCCTCTTTAATTCTTCATCCCTAGGTACAATGACGTGATTTCGGAATCTTAAAATTCCATCAGGATTTAGGTTAAAGTTAGGCAATTCTCCTTTCTTCACTCTTTCCAGCCACTTCTATACCGTCAGTTCTTTCATTTGGCCCTCTTTAATCCGATCTAATAGTGTCGACTTCAACTCAATATTTCCAAAAATAACTTTCTGTGACTCCAGACGAGGGTTCCATTCACATACATCCTCTAACAAGCTCTACTCTCCCACCATTGAACTTGCTAGTTGAACCTTTCGACTTAGAGCATCTGCTACAACGTTGGCCTTTCCTGGATGGTAATTAATCGTACAATCATAGTCTTTTAAGAACTCCACCTACCGACGTTGTCTTAGATTCAGTTTCTTCTGGGAAAATAAGTACTTAAGACTCTTATGATCCGTGTATACCTCAAATGTCACCCCGTATAAATAATGCCGCAATTTCTTCAAAGCAAACACAACAGGTGCAAGCTCTAAATCATGGGTTGGATAGTTTTGCTTATGAGGCTTTAACTTCTGAGATGCGTAGGCAATCACATTCTTATTTTGCATCAAAACACACCCTAACCCCTCTCTCGAAGCATTGGTATAAATCATATAGCTATCCTTCCCATTGGGCAAAGCTAACACTGGAGCTATGGTCAATTGCTTCTTAAGTTCTTGGAAACCACTCTCGCACTTAGCATCCCAAATATACTTTCCTTGTTTCTTTGTTAAGTTCGTTAGAGGTCCCACAATTCTCGAGAAATTCTTTATAAATCGGCGGTAATACCCCGCTAGACCCAAAAGCTTTGTACTTCAGTAGGATTCTCTGGCCGTTTTCATTTAGCTAACGCTTCCACTTTGGCCGGATCCACAGTAAGTCCATCCTTTTTAATTATATGGCCTAGGAACGCCACTTTCTCTAACCAAAATTCACACTTACTAAATTTAGCAAACAACTGGTGCTCTCTTAGGGTTTGAGGAATTTTTGTTAGGTAGTTAGGGACATAGTGGGATGACACGTTGCTTTTGTTTTTGGAATTTGACGTGTTAAGATTGATGTATATAGTGCTTATTTTGTTCTATGTCCCTTGGCTAGTATGCGCCATTGACTTGACTAGGTTTGCATGTATAGTACTTTCCAACTTGTTGTGTGACTTATTTTGCTGTGTATATAAAAGCAATGTTTACCTTGAATGTGTCTTACTACCCCTGTTTTATGATTTGAAAATGTTTTATTGAACCATACTTTATTTTATTTATATTTATATAGTTGGTTAATCAAGAATCATGGAAGGTAGAAGAAGTCAGGATTAGAGAGCTACTCGAGGGCATGGCTCTAATCGTGGGTGTGGGGGTAGACAGGCACAGGAACAGGTGCAAGAATCAAGGAGGGAAAGAGGTGAAACAGCTGAGCCGCAACCTGGACCCCGAGCGGAAAGGGGGATCAGGTAGCGACAGCAATTCAACAAATGACAAATATCCTTGCCCGTCTGGTACAGCAACAAGGTCAGACCCCGGTGAATCAACCTAGGGATCCTGATATGGGGCAAGATAAGGCCCTAGAGAGATTTCAAAAATTTTCTCCTCCTAAGTTCTTGGGAGGACCGGACCCTGAGGTAGCGGAGAGGTGGTTAGAAACAATGATCAATATCTTCGCTGGTTTAAACTATGCGGAGGAAAGACAGGTGCAGTTTGCTACCTTCCAATTTGAGGGTCCAGCCAGAGCTTGGTGGAATATAGTTAAAGCTAAGTAGGGGAGAAAGGGAACCGCATGGACCTGGTTGAACTTCACGCGGGAGTTTAACGAAAAATACCTCCCACCTATCGTCCAGGAGAAGAGAGAAGACGATTTTATTAAGCTCCGTCAAGGAACTTTAAGTGTATCTGAGTACGAGACCCAATTTACAAAGTTGTCCAAATTTGCTCCTGAATTCATAGCTACGGAGCAAAGGAGGATACGGAGATTTGTGCGGGGCCTTAATGTAGAATTACGGGAAGCTTTGGTGGCGGCCCAAATCAACACTTTTACGGAGGTCTTGGAAAAGACTCAGAGAATAGAATCCCAGGGCACAAGTAATGAATTTCCATGCCAAACGGAGAGGTGCGCCTGGTGGAAGTCAAGGGCCGGCACAGAGTGATCGAAACATGCCCCTCTCTAAAATCGGTGGCGGAGTTGGAGGTGGAAGGTTTACGGGTACACCCAGGGGAGGTACTCCGAGAGGAGCCCAAACTGGAAGAGGACCCCAAAGAGGTAGGGGACAAGGGAGAGGCATTCCACAGGGAGGCCATACATCCGCCCCCCGAGTATCATGTGGGTATTGTTGGAAGTCAAATCATACCGAGAACAATTGCTGGAGAAAAGCTCAGAAATGTTTAAGGTGTGGAAGTACGGAGCATCAGATTGCTAACTGCCCACTTATTAGTGATGCACAGTCGGCTAGCCAAGCGAACCCAAAACCGACCAATGTATGAGGGGCCAGGTCGATGGTGCCAGCCAGAGTGTACTCTTTGGACCAGCAATCGGTACCTGAGCCGACGGAGGTAGTGAAAGGTACGATTCCTATTTTTCATCGTTTAGCCAAAATTTTGATAGACCCTGGTGCCACCCATTCTTTTGTTAGCCCCACCTTTATGCTTGGAATCGATGTGAAAGCTGAAAGATTACCATGACTTAGAAGTAAGAACACCTACGGGTAATCAAACTTTGCTTGCGAATGAGGTGTATAGAAACTGCGATATTTGGGTTGGTGAGCGAAAATTAGTGGTTGACCTCATAAATCTAACCATTAAGGAGTACAATGTTATCCTAGGCATGGATTGACTAACTCATTATCATGCTCGGGTAGATTGTAGGATGAAGGTGGTCGAGTTTTGCATACCGGGTGAGGCAACTTTAAAGCTAGACGTGAGGGGTATGTTTGTCTCGTCTGCGCTCATTTCGGGAATAAGAGCTAGAAAATTGCTTGATCATGGGGCACAGGGTTATTTAGCTTTTCTAGTTAACACCCCAGGAGAAAAGATGAAGCTAGAAGAGCTGGTGATCAGTGACTATCCGGACGTATTTCCGGAGGAGTTGGTGTCATTGCCACCCAAAAAGGAGATTGAATTTAAGATTGATCTAGCACCTGGAACTACTCCCATTTTGAAAACTCCTTATCGAATGGCACCTGCTGAACTTAAGGAGTTAAAAGTTCCACTGCAAGACCTGTTAGAATGGGGATTCATACATGAGAGCGAGTCACCATGGGGTGCTCCAGTGTTATTTGTCAAAAAGAAGGATGGGAGTTTAAGGTTATACATTGATTATCGAGGATTAAATGCAGTAACCGTTAAGAATAAATATCATTTGCCCCATATCGATGAGTTGTTTGATCCGTTACAAGGGGCTGTGGTGTTCTCTAAGTTGGATTTTCGACAAGGGTATTATGAATTGAGAATTAGAAAGGAGGATGTGCCAAAAACGCCGTTTAACACTCGATATAGGCATTTTGAGTTTGCGATAATACCTTTTGGCTTAACCAATGCCCCAGCGGCATTCTTGGATCTATGCATCGAGTGTTTAAACCCTATTTGGATAAGTTCGTGATGGTGTTTATTGATGATATTCTAGTGTATTCGAAAACAAGGGAGAAGCATGAACAACACTTAAAAATAACTTCCATTTATTCTGGACGAGACGAGGGTGTACTTTATCACACTCGTTTTTCTCGACTATTTGACTGGTTAACTGTATCAATTTGAATCTATTTTTTGTACATGATTTGATGTCATTTGAAGGATTGTATCCAACGACCTTACTGTAAAATCTGAGTTCAAACCTCATTCATAGTTAATCCAATCGAACCAGCAAGGGCTTGATCGAGGTAGATTGACGATCCATGAGGAACTGTTACTGATTATCTGCATACTGAAACCCTCTGATATTTCGTATACTTGAGTATTATCACCTCTGTTTCTATTTGGTGTTGAGGCCGGGTAAGGGGTATGTTTGGTGACGGAATTTGTGTAAAGTAGAGTCTACGGTCATGGTTGTTTCTTTAAACGTTGACGGAAAGTCAACGAATTTGGATCAAGCACTGCAATGGGAATTTGGATTTTGAGAGCCATTTGTAGCCTTTCTATTTGAATTACTATGTCTGACTGAGGTGTTTGTTCATCTCCCTATTTGATATTTATATTTGATTGATTAAAAGTGAAGTTTCATGATTCTTGACCGTTTGAACTTTTGGTACCTCATTGAGTGCAAACTCACCCCCGTTACCTTTGTTTATTTTATAGGGGACAATATTTTGGAACCGTGACTTGGAGAAAAGAGTAGAGTTAGTTATAGATATTCTTTTGATTAAGTTTCTCTGTAATAGTAAACCCTAATTGTACTTTGATACCTTATGTCTATTCTAGCTTGTAATGCAAGTTAAACTATGGAACATTCCAATGTATATATAAGGGTTTGATCTTGTATTTTAAGCGCTTTTTGTTGGATATATATGTTTCTAAGATTTACCTGTGTTTTGATTTAGTAGTTTTGACGAGAGTTGGGCAGGCAGTTTAATAACCCTTGAGGTATGCCCTAATGGAAGGCGGGGTTATCACAGTTGATATCAGAACCAACTCCCGACCCTAATGTGCCAGCGAGGACACTAGGTCCCCTAAGGGGGGTGGAATGTAATGATCTCACATCGGCTAAGGGAGAAAGTCTTGGACTGCTTTAATAACCTGTTGTGGTGTCTCCTACCTGGTCGAGGTCTAGCACTGCCAGAAACAAAACCCATGGCCCCACGGTTTAGCCGATATTGTCCCACAGTTAGCCGCTCCGTGAGGCCGTGGGTTTTGATCCTGACGGTGTTGGATAACACAACAGGCTAATGCCTCACCAAAAGGCCTCGACCAGGTGGAGGACACCACAACAGGTTATTATAATAGCTCAGGGCTTCTTCCTTTAACTGATGTGAGATCATTACAATCCACCTCCCTTAAGAGATCCAACGTCCTCGCTGGCACACCGGGGTCGAAAGTTGGCTCTAATACCAATTCTAACACTCCTGGACGATATTGTCTGTGACGCCCCCACTTCTCCTTAAGGCGAACCAAAGGGTATCCGCGGGACGCCTGCCCAACTTTTGCCGGGACTCATGCAAAATCCCATTCAAGCTTAATACAACACTAAATTACAACCAGATAAAGTAATTGCAAATAGTGCGAAAGTTTTCAAACTTAACAACACATAACCAGTATTCAATCCTTACGATGGGTTTCCAAAATACATCCCAAATACCGAAATTTTTCGTAGCCACAATGCTTGGCCACTAACACTGGGGCCCTATTACGAAATATCACAAAAGAGGTTCTTCCATGACTCAGCCCATGTCCATTCCTGTTAAGGAAAACAAATCTATATGGTGAGCAAAACGCTCGTGAGGCCAAAAACACACATGCAGGCACATAATTCAAGTAACTCCCAAATTAATCAATTTAAAAAAATAACCATTCAATAAAGAGCACTTTACTGAAAAGTAAATAGAAATAATTCAAGGATATGGGAGCTCTCAGGAGCTATTTTCACTTGCACGATCACGAACCTCCACGCGTTGACACTCCGTCAACCGGGTAGATTTAATCCGTAGAAACATCACTTACACTTCCCTTTCTCAACCTTACATACCACACCGGGCCCGCAATACATTTATGAGGCGATACTTCAACGAGTATGCCAAGCAAGACCTCTCAATAGGTCGAGCTTGTGAAATTTCATGGTTCACTGAGGAGCTCGACCAAGCCCATACTGGCTCAAGTCCAAGGCTAGCCAATAAGAGAGTTTGGGCGTCCCCCACTTTTACACTTTTGTATCGAGGAGGTTCACTCCAACGACTTATGCAATCACAGCATAAATAATCACTTAAACACTTCACATATATTCACTTAACAAGTTACTTAAACAAGTAAGTACTTCACTTCATGAACTCAAGTTCACTTCGTTTAAATGAGGACGAGTGCGATAAAGTACACACTCGACTCAAAGGTTTCAAAATCTCAATTTATATAACACTTATCACTTTGCAGATATATCACATAATACACACACTTGACACTCACTGTGAGTCTATAGCAAAAATGTCACTTGGAGGTTCAAGTTTCCACCGTGGGATCCTCTTGAAGGTCCTCGTGTGCGCCTGAACAAATAATAGTGAATTATCATTCACACATTCCAATTATCAAGGAAAATTATGCACTAGTACAATCTAGGAAAATTTCATGATAATGAACCTCAATTACTCGTAAATCGAGATTCAAGTGCAGTTTCTTAAAGTACAAGAGCAATCGAGTCTTTTTATCTTGAAAATCAAGCATAAACGTTCAAGTACTATCGAAGGAATAAGGAATACTTGAAAAACTTCATTTCCTTGAAATTCGAAAAATTTCTGTTTTGATACGATATTTTGGAAAATCGTATCTCACATTCCACATGTCAAAAATTGGAAAACTTAGTACCATTGGAAACCTCTTCCAAAGTACTAAAAGTTCCTAGAATACACTTTTCTAAGATTCCAAATGGAAAACATTCAAAAATAAGCTCAAAATCGCTATTTTGGTTCATATGGCAGATTTAAGTTGGTTTTTGGCCAACTTTGAAAATTCGGTAAAATTCACTCAATTTGAACTAGCCTTTGAAATTTGAAACTCTATTAGAGTTGTAATCCGGATTTAAAACAAAACAAGCAGAATGAGAATTGAAGTTTCGATCACCAAGATATGGTAGCTCAAAATTACTCAAATTTCCTTGTTAAACAAGGATTTTCCAAAAATCAAGTCACGAACTTTGAAAGTTTAGTTGAGCAATGAAACGGCCTTGGAATAATACCAAAATTAGCAGTATAATACTACCATATAAGGGTTGTTCCTCTACCAAATTTCATGAAAAAATACCTTCGGGAAGGTAGTCAACCAAACAACCAAAGTTTCGAAAAATCCTAAGGCAAAACTGCCTTGAACTTTTTGTTTTTCATTCCAAACATTTGGCCAAGGAAAATCCTTCAAACATGGTTCATTTGTGTAGTAAAAGCCTAAGGAACATTCATGGTACATTTGGTAAGTGTTTCAACTCCAAGAAATTCAATTGGAAAGTCCACATCAAGTCTAGCATCAATTCTGCCCAAAATTTAGGGTTTTCAAGAACAGGGCAGGTTTCGTATTTTGATCACAAATCACTCAATTCAACTCGAAATTGAGCATGGTTGGTGGCGTTGAAAAATAAATTCATAAAACTATAATTTCACAGAAGAAATCGTTTTGAAATTCAGCACACAACTAGCTCAAATTCGAGCCTCAAGTTGTAGCTTCTGAATTTCGTTCCAGGAAAACAGAGAAACAGAACAGTCATATTTAAACGGTTGGTACGGGATACTCGGGTGAAATTAGGAGTTGCATTTTATACCGTTGAAAAGTTGGTAATGTCTAGTTTCAAATGCCACTGACGGCACTTGATTTTAACGTCGGAGTACAAAGTTATGGACGAAACAAGAAGGCTGTCTGAGCCTTACGGGAAAATTTTTCCAGGTTTGCTAGCTGTGCGAGATTAATCCATTTGACCAACCAAATCTCAATATTTTTCGATAAAACTTTATACACCATCTATACAACATATAAACATCATATACAAGCCATTAAAACCTCAAAATTTCGCAAAAAGAGGCACGATCATAACAGGGGCAGAATTGGAAACTTGATATCCATGCACTCCTTGAAGTTTATACTAGCTATGCACCATTAATCTACCAATTTGAGCACTAAACCAACATTAAATCCATCATCAAACATCACATCAGCCATCAATCCAAGAGTGGGAGTTCATAGAGTCCACATTCAAAATTTCCAACAATAACAAGCCACCCACATGAATATCTAAACTCATAAGTGTAAATCAACTTCCATAGGCTAAGAATTTGAGGGTTGATCGTCACTTACTTGTGTTGGTGAACAAGGTAGAATTTCGGCCCTCTCTCATCTCAAGAAAACCGTGAAAAGCTCCCATTTCTTGTAGCTTAAGATGATCTCCAAGTATCAAGCTAAGTGTGTGTGAAATTTGGAAGGAATTGGAGATGATTTGTGCAAGATTTAGAGATGAAGAATGAAGAACTCCTTGGGTTATTTTTTTGCAGCTGATGGCCGGCCACTTTGTGAGGAAGAGAGAGTGTGTTTTGATCTAATTTGGCTTCCTAAGAAAGCTTCATTTGTGTGGCTAGTATTGGTACAAAAGTCAACTCTTCTTCGCGCATATACGCGCGCGTTTTGTGCTCGATTCCTCTCGAGTTGATTTCACTAGTGCACTAAACCTTTGATTCACTCATATTCATATTAATATTATTCACTCTTAATTATCCCCAAAATAAGGGTCTAAAATCCCTCAATTAAATCGCGCGTGTAAAAACGCGTATCTCTAAATTAAGCGCGATAAAGCGAAACTTCTAAGAAATTCTTATAACGATAGTAGTAATAACTATCACTTGAATACTTAAACATAGAAATACCTATTTTAGGACCATTATACAAGTCTCCAATTTTTCCAACTTATGGTATTTCCAAATCAGCTAAAATCCCTAATCGCGTATTCACTATTTTCACTTAATGGGTTTCCAAAAATTAAATTTTGAAATGAGTCACTTTAAAAATATAACGAAACTATAAATCTATGTAATTAGGTCTAAAGAGGTTAGAAAATAATAATCAGAGTAAATAGGAATTAAATATTTAAATATGCTCAGAATGGATTTTAAAAATAATAAATTTTTGCGAGACATCACATTGTCCCACAGTTAGCTGCCCCGTGAGGCCGTTAATTTTGTTTCTGGCGGTGTTGGGCAACACAACAGGCTAATACCTCAACAAAAGTCCTCAACCAGGTGGGGGATACCATAACACATTATTAAACCAACCTAGGACTTCCTCCCTTACCGATGTGGGATCATTACAATCCACCCCCCTTAGGAGACCCAACGTCCTCGCTGGCACACCGGGGTTGGGAGTCAACACTGATACCAACTCTAACAACCCTGGTCGATATTGTCCCACAGTTAGTCGTCCTGTGAGGCCATGGATTTTATTTCTGGTGGTGCTGGACGACACAACAGACTAATGCCTCACCAAAAGGTCTCAACCAGGTAGAGGACACCACAACAGATTATTAAAGTAGCCCACGACTTCCTCCCTTAATCAATGTGGAATCATTACAATCCATCCCCCTTACGGGACCCAACGTCCTCGCTAGCACAACGGGGTTGGGAATCGGCTCTGATACCAACTGTGACAGCCCCGCCTTGCCTAGGGCGTACCGCAATGGTTAGTGAACTGTCTATCCAACTCTCACCAGGACTACTAAGTCAAAACACACGTAAACTCTAGAAACATATATATCCAATCAAAAACACTTAAAATACAAGATCATGCCCTTATATATACATTGGAATGTTCCATAATTCAACTTGTATTACAAGCCAGAATATACATAAGATATCAAAGTACAATTAGGGTTTACTATTACAGAGGAGCTTAATCAAAAGAATATATATAACTAACTCTACTCTTTTCTCCAAATCACAGTTCCAAAATATTGTCTCCTGTAAGGAAAACAAAGGTAACAAGCGTGAGTTTGTTCTCAATGAGGTACCAAAAATTCAAGCAATCAAGAATTATGAAACTCCATTTTTAATCAATCAAATATAAACACCAAATAAGGAGATGAACAAACACCTCAGTCAGACATAGTAATTCAAATAGAAAGGATACAGATGACTTTCAAGAGCCAAATTCTCGTTGCAGTACTTGATCCAAACTCGTTGTCTCTCCATCAACGTTTAGAGAAACAACCATGACCGTAGACCCCACTTTATACCAAATTCCGTCCAGCAAACATACCCCTTACCGGACCCCAACACCAAACAAAAACAGAAGTGATAATACTCGAATATACCAAAAATCAGAGAATTTCAGCAAGCAGATAATTAGTAACAATTCCTCATGGATCGTCAATCTACATCGACCAAACCCTTGCTGGCTCGATTCAATTAACTACCAATGAGGTTTGAACTCAAATTTCACAATCAGGTCGTTGGATAAAAGCCTCCAAACGACATCAAATCATGCACAAGTAATAGATTCAAATTGATACAGTTAATCAGTCAAATAGTCAAGAGAAACGAGTGTAATAAAGTACACCCTCGTCTCGTCCAGAATAAACGGAAGTCACAGTTATTCAAATCGCAAATTTCAAGTAAATCAAGTAAGCAACGAGTCACCAATTCAAGCAAAAACAACTTCAACAGTTTCCTCCCGAAGTACGCCCTTGGTCACCTGCACGTCCTAAGAACAACCAAGGTAAAACAATTATGGTTCTCACATCCAAGACCTAATGAACGGAATTCACAAGTGCCCTGACTACGAGTCGAATGCCTATCCATGTTAATTACTAGTGCCAGGATGAAAATGTGATTTTGGGGCGAAAAGGAAACATGTTGACCTAGGAACACGAAAAATCCAAAAGTCCTTCATTTCTACCCAAAATCAACTCAATCAAAGGAACCAAACGGCCTCAAAAATTGGACAGCACCTTCCCTTAATTTCTTTACTTTTCCATCCTACAATCAATCACCAATCTCATCTCAAATAACCTCAATTACACATACAAATTATAAGCTATAAAACACACTTAATAGGGTCACAACACCCTTCATATATAGCCAATTGATAGCTTCAAAAACCAACCACAATCAAGCTCAATTTGAAAACCCTAAGCTCAAATTTATGCACACAAGTTGAAATTTTCTTTAGGCAAGTCAAACTAACATATAAAACTTTAATATTTCACATAGCAAAACTACCAAAACATGAACAACCCTCAACCATCACATATGAGCAGAAAATTCACCATAAAACTGAAAATTACCACAACACTACTTCAACCCATGAAATTTTCCCATAAAGCTACCAAAATTACTACCTTAACCCACTAGTTTACACATATTGGAAGTAGAAGAAAGTTGCTAGCCAAAGTTACCTTGTAACCTCAAGAAAGATGGAAACTTAAGGCTTCTTCCTTCCAAATCACTCCACCAACACCTTGGAATCTACCTTAGTTATCACTTTTATGGAGTAGTTTTCAAAGGGATTGGCTAAAACTCAAGATTGAAGCTTGAAATTGAAGTGGAAGATGAACTCTCTCTCTTGTTTTTCCTCCTTAGGTTCGGCCAAAACAAGCACAAAATGAAGAAAAATGTTGGTCAAAATTAGTTTTTAGGAAAGGTAAGAAATGTTGGTCAAAGTCCAACTTTCAATGGTGTTGCGACAAATGTCACCTTAGGGTTTAATCTCATCCTCGTCTTCCAATAGTTAATTTATCTAACTAATCTCTAATTATCCCTTAGTACCTTATAACTAATATCCCTTTATACAAAATTTCACCTAGTCGTCAAAAATTTATCGCACTAACGGCACTAGCGGATCCCACTTTCATAATACGCTACTAACGTAACATGAACTAACTTATACTAGAAAAATGTTTTAAAAACTTGACTCCCTTAAAACATTATCTAGAAAATTAAGATAATAAAGTAAAGTAAAGTAAATGTATGCAAAGAAATAAAATAAATCATATAAAATAAGAAATTTTTTTGTTCGGATCCTCACATAGTTCACCTCTTTAAATTATGATATTCGCTCCAATTCAACCACCTATTATAGTTCAAGGTTTTAGCAAGTAACATGAGCAAAATTGAGTCCAAAAGACCACCAAATCAAAGGACTTTAAGGCTAAAAGACAGCAAGGTATACAACTGCCCTGCCTACTAGAAATTTTCAGCAATGAAACAAGCACAATCATAAGGTTTTCACCTTCCAAAATGCATGATTTTCACCCAAATCCAATACACAAAAGTCTTAACTAGTGTTTAGAACAAGATTTAGCCAAAACTCATCATGAAAAGGTTGAGGAAAAATAAGATAAAATGCATCACTATCAACTCGATCAACAAGCAAAATCGCAACCCTAAAAATTAGAAAAAATGACCAATGAAAACCCTCCATTTCATCTAAATTTCAACACATAAGTAAAGCTTAAAGGTTTACCAAGTATCTTAGGCAAACTTACTACAAAATCACTCCACAATCAAAGGAAACCAAGATGATTCCAAATTGGACAGCATTTCCTCTATTTCTCCTTAAATTTTCCTTCAAATTCACACTTAACTTCATGGCAAATCCACCTTAAACAAGACTTCAAGGTATAAGCTATAAGAGGTACTTATTTAGGCCACAAAACTAACCAAATTGGACATAAAACGAGCTCTTATACCATCATACCAAGGTTGAAAAAATATAAATCCTAAGTTAAAATTCATAACAAGAAGCTGAAAATTTCTATAATGAAGCTAAAAAAGCATATAAAAGCTAGAAAAATTACATGACAAAGCTATTAGGTCATAACAAAGCTGAAATTAGCATAACAAAGCTAGAATTCATCAATCAAAGCTGAAAATTTCGATTTACTACACAAACTATGAAATTTTTCATAGAATCTACCTTAATCAAGTCTTAAATTTACTCAAATGCAAGATAAAAGAGAAAAGTTGGTATCTAGACATAAATACCTTTAAACCCTATGAAGAAACGAAGAAATGCAACCAAGAGTTTCTTATCTCCCCAAATCTCTCCACAAAAGCCCTTCTATCCACATTGGTACAATTTTCTATGGATTGAATTTGGATCGTGGGATGAATTTCTCCAAGATTCAAGCAAGGAATCAATGTGAAATTTGGAGTTTCTTTTCCCTTTTTTCTTGCTAAGAATTTCGGGCAAGAAGGAAGAAAGTTAAAGAATTTGTCCAATTTTCAAAATAAAGACCAAGACTAGTCTTGGTCAAAGGATGGTTGGATAGCCAACAAGTGTCGGTTTAGAGTTTAAAACTTATACCTTTGTCTTTCACTTGTTTCTAATTGCTAATATATATTGTTTTCCTCTAATTCACTCTTAGCACTTCTAATCACATAAATCATCTTGTAAAAATACATGTTTGTCCACTAAATTTAATACATACCTCACTAGTGGGTCTCACTTTCATAACGCACTACGAACTTAACATGCACTAACTTATATAAAAAAATGATAAAAAATCTTGACTCACTTATAAAAATATTTAGAAAATTAAGGCAAAAAATTAAAGCAAAAAATGTATTCAAATAAATAAAGTAAAATATAAAAATAATTTTCGCGTCCACAGAGAGAAATCCGTTCTTAATTATGAAAGAAAAATTATATACAAGAATATAATTTGAACTCAAACTCAGTTCTTATATACCATCTCTCATCGTCTAAGAACCCTCTATCATTTCATATATAAGACTACGTAACACCTCTTATGCGTCTTGTGTAGTATGTCAACCCACCTATTTATAGACTACATTATTTGACAAAAATTTAAAAAACAACTGAAAATCAATGTTATTTCCTAGACTTGTACAGAATAGAAAATAACTTCTAATACTAAACAAAATAAAAAATTTCTTACCTACTATTTCAAATAACTAAAATCAATTAGAAAACTGATTGCTTCCATACAAAACAAAAAATCTATCTAAAAGAAATTAAGCCAATTTCCTAATAAATCTCCACTTTAGTGAAAATTTCTTTTAATAACTATTTATCTCAACTACCAAATAATATGGTATCGAACTATACACCTGAATCAATATAGTCCTGATATCAAATTGATTCAATCGGCAAATGAACATGTGTAGTTACCCCGATTTCAACCTCCAATTGACTCGTAAAAAGATGTCTCAATTCACCGTCTCCCTTTGTAAGATTTTTTCTCACTACCACTTGCAATCCGGAATCTCCTTCTATAAGCTCTAACCCTAATTATTGAGGCAACCAAGTGATAAAATCATTATATTTCTTCTCATCCTCAAAACTGTCTCGCCATGTATGGTTTCCAAAACTCCACCTAAAACAAAAAACTCGTAACTGTTAGAATCTTCTAGCGCATGAAAATTAAATCTCTTTATTGTTTTGGGACACAAACCACACCATTCAATCTGTGTTTCTTTAAAATACGTGTCACACCATCCAAAAAACATAATCGAATCTAAAAATCATCAGAATGATATCAATCATTAGAGGTATGAAAAAGTCTCCACCGATTCACGTCTACAATCAGCATTGGACTCCACCTTTTTCTTAACCCTTGAATCACCTGTCTAGATTCACCGTCAAGTATTTTCATGCTTTTTGACTTTCCATTCTTCACTGTTGAAAATATGTGATCTGATATTATGGAAAGATTTGATATTGTAAATATTAAAAAAGATTATATTTGATTGATTATAGTATCATATGATTATAGTATCATATATTAATTAGGTAATAGATTGATTTAGATTAGCATGATTTTAGGATCTAAATTAGATTACACTTGTGTATATATATTTGTCTATTGTGTAGTCCAAAGATATGAAGAAAAAAAATTCTCTCCCTTTTTTCTTAGTTTTCATGGTATCAGAGTTTCAAACTCTGTTATCAGTTTGTCTTTTGACGTGACCCTATTGAGTCACTTTTAGGTCTTTTTTGTATGAATTATAACAGCAGATATGAAAGGTAGTAGTAGAGAGATGAAAACAGTAATTTCTAATGTTATTCCTACAACATCAAAAATTACTGAACACAAATTGAGTGAAAAAAATTTTTTGGATTGGAGTAAAACTGTTCGGATATATCTGCGCAGCATCGATAGAGATGATTATCTCACTGATGACCCACCCGTTGATGGGGAAGAAAAGAAGATTTGGCTAAGGGAAGATGCAAAGCTATTTTTGCAGATCCGAAACTCTATTGATAATGAGATAGTCAGTCTCATCAATCATTGTGAGTTTTTTAAAGATCTTATGAATTATTTGGCTTTCTTGTATTCTGGTAAGGGTAATTTCAATCATATATATAATATTTGCAAGGAATTTTACCGTCCGAAAAAACAGCAGAGATCCCTTACAGAATATTTTATGAATTTTAAACGTGTATGAAGAGTTGAATTCTCTCATTCCTTTTAGTACTAATGTAAAAACTCAACAGTCTCAACGGAAACAAATGGTTGTAATGAGTTTTCTTGCAGGATTACCAATTGAGTTCGATGCTGCTCGAACATAAATTCTCTCTAACTCAAAGATTGTTTCCCTCCATGAAACTTTCACACGAATGTTGAGAACCGAGGGATCTTTATCTACTTCCAATGTTACTAGTGTTCTCGTGAGTCGGAGTGGAGCTGGTCGAGGAAATAATGGTAAAAACAGTGACAAAAATGGGACTGATGGGATTACTGGTCACGGACAATACAACTCAAATCAGCGAGTTTGTTATCACTGTAAGAAACCAAGCCATACCATACGTACGTGTTGGGACCTTCATGGTAGACCTCAACAGCAGCCCCCGTTTGCAAATTTCGCAACCCAGGAAAACAATTATGTGCCTTCTGACAAATCCATACTCATCTCTGCTGATGAGTTTGCCCGCTTTACTGAGTTCCAGGCCTCACAAAAATCTACTAACCCATCTTCTAGTACCAATTCTCCTTCTATTGATCACTCAAGTAAACCTACTGCATGTCTTGTGTCATCTTCTAACAAATGGGTCATCGATTCCGGTACAACAGATCATATGATCGGTAATAAAGGTATCCTCTCCTCTTTTAATCCTAACAAAGATCATTCGAATGTTACTTTGATTGATGGGTCATGTGCTTCAGTTGTGGGTTCTGGTATAGCAATTCCTATGTCATCTATCCCCTTATATTCAGTCTTATGTTTACCTAATTTTTCGTTTAATTTACTCTCAGTCAGTATAATTACAAAAGCTCCCAAATGTTCTGTCTCATTCTTTCCTGAATATTGTGTTTTTCAGGATCTTATGACTGGGAAGATTATTGATAAAGGACGTGAATCTGTCGGCCTGTATACACTTGAAACCCCTTCATCGAAAATGCCGAAACCTGTTGCATGTTCCTCCACCTTGACTCCGTTTGAAATTCACTGTCATTTGGGTCATCAATCTCTACCCACCTTGAAGAAGTTATGTCCAAATTTTCAGAATTTATCCCATTTAGATTGTGAGTCATGTCAATTTGTCAAGCATCATCGTTTGCCTTATTTGCCTAGAGTCAATAAACGGGCTTCATCCCCCTTTGAATTAGTGCACTCTGATATATGGAGCCCTTGTCCAATAGTATCTAAGTCTGGTTTTAAGTATTTTGTCACCTTTGTTGATGACTACTCTCGTGTTACTTGATTATATTTAATGAGAAGTCGGTCAAATTTATTTAATATCTTTTGTTCCTTTTGTTCTAAAATAAAAGCACAATTCAATGTGCCTGTACGCATTTTGCGAAGTGATAATGCAAAAGAGTACTTTTCTAAACCCTTTAATTCATATATGTCAGAAAATGGAATCCTTCACCAATATTCATGTCCTAACACACCACTACAAAATGGTGTTATTGAAAGAAAAAATATGCACTTATTAGAAATTGCTAGAGCCCTTCTATTTCACAGGAAGGTTCCTGAGCAATTTTGGGCAGATGCGATTTCAACAGCCTGTTTCTTAATTAATCGCATGCCATCTTCTGTGCTTGCTAGTGAGATTCCTTATTCAATTTTGTTTCCAACCCAATCTTTATTCCCCATTGAGCCACGCATATTTGGGTGTAGTTGTTTTGTTCGTGATACCCGTCCTCAAGTGTCTAAATTAGATCCCAAATCTCTCAAGTGTGTTTTTGGGTTATTCACGTCTTCAAAAAGGGTATAAATGTTATTCTCCAAGTTTAGATCGTTATTTAGTCTCTGCTGATGTTACATTTTTTGAGGCGCATCTATTTTTTCTTGAGTCTAATGTCTATAGTAGTCAGAGGAAAGAAGATGATATTCTAGTCTACACTGTTACAACAACTGTTCTTATAAGACAACCGATCACTCAAGTGTATTCTCGTCGTCCTCAACACATAGACTCACATCCTCCACCACATTCTCTGTCTACAGATCCGAGTCTTGATCCACCGCTTCTTCAGTCTCTAGATTCCAGTCTTGATTTGCCTATTGCTTTAAGAAAAGGTAAAAGACAGTGCACTTACCTAGTTTCATCATTTGTTTCTTATGATCATTTGTCTCCCTCCTTGCGTTATTTTACTGCTTCCTTAGATTCAATATCTCTTCCTTAACGCTTATCTAAGGCTTCAGAACATCCTGGTTGGCGGGCTGCTATGGAGGAAGAAATGATGGCCCTAGATAATAATGGTACCTGGGATTTGGCTCATCTACCAACAGGTAAGAAACCTATTAGTTGTAAATGGGTGTTTACCGTAAAAGTCAATCCTGATGGTTCTGTTGCTCGCCTCAAAACTCGTCTTGTTGCAAAAGGGTATGCTCAGATATATGAGTGGATTATTCAGACATGTTTTCTCCTGTAGCAAAACTCACATCTGTTCAATTATTTATTTCCCTTATTGCTACTAATAATTGGCCTTTGTACCAATTAGATGTTAAGAATGCATTCCTTCATGGGAATTTGTAAGAAAAAATTTATATGGAGCAACCACCTGGATTTGTTACTCAGGGGGAGTCTGGTAAGGTTTGTAGACTCCGAAAGTCATCATATGGTTTAAAACAGAGTCCTCGTGCTTGATTTGGAAGATTCAATGAGGTGGTTCAAGAGTTTGGCATGAAGAAGTGTAATTCTGATCATTCTGTCTTTTATCAACAATCTGAAGTTGGTATTATCCTATTAGTGGTTTATGTTGATGATATTGTTATTACTGGTAGTAACAATGCAGGTATTACAGCTCTTAAAAATTTTCTTCAATCACGCTTCCAGACAAAAGATTTGGGTATGTTGAAATACTTTTTAGGCATTGAAGTTACAAAATGTAAACAAGGTATCTTCTTATGCCAAAAGAAGTATGTCGTTGATCTTTTGAAAGCAACAGGAAAGCTAGGTGCTAAGCCATGCAGTGCACCAATGATCCCCAACATGCAACTTACAGCAGATGATGGGGAATTATTCTCAGATCCTGAAATGTACCGGAGATTAGTGGGGAAGTTGAATTATCTTACTGTGACTCGTCCGGATATTGCATATCCAGTTAATATTGTGAGTCAATTTATGTCCTCACCAAGAACCGTCCATTGGGGAATTTTAGAACAAATCTTATGTTATTTTAAAGGAACTCCAGGACGTTGTATACTATATGATAATCATGGCCATTCTCATATTGAATGCTTCTCAGATGCGGATTGGGCAGGTTCTAAAATTGATCGAAGATCTACAACTGGATATTGTGTCTTCGTTGGAGGTAATTTGGTATCGTGGAAAAATAAGAAACAAAGTGTAGTATCTCGCTCTAGTGCAGAGGTCTGAATACCGGTCTATGACACAATCCACTTGTGAGCTTATATGGATACATCAATTATTGTGTGAGGTGGGAATCAATAATTCACTTTCAATGAAGTTATGGTGTGACAATCAAGCTGCCCTTCGTATAGCATTAAATCCAATTTTTCATCGGAGAACAAAGCAGATCGAAATTGATTGCCACTTTGTTCGTGAAAAAATTCAGCAAAACTTGATCTCAACTAGTCATATGAGAACTAGAGAACAATTAGCTGATATTTTCACTAAACCTCTGAATGATCCAAGAATTGATTACATTTGTGGCAAGATGGGTATGATTAACATCTATGCTCCATCTTGAGGGGAAGTGTTGAAGATATGTGATCTGATATTATGGAAAGATTTGATATTGTAAATATTAGGAAAGATTATATTTGATTGATTATAGTATCATATATTAATTAAATAATAGATTGATTTAGATTAGCATGATTTTAGGATCTAAATTAGGTTACACTTGTGTATATATATTTGTATACTGTGTAGTCCAAAGATATGAAGAAAAAGTATTTTCTCTCCTTTTTTTCTTAGTTTTCATTCACCATCAATGCTTTTTGTCAAACCATTGAAACAGAGATACCACTCACTAAATTGTTCAATTAGTAACAACCTATCCACTTGATGTCAATAATTAACCAGGATCTAACCTTGAACACCCAAACTTTTGATCCAACCATTCAGTTTGTTGGGATCCAAGTGCTTGTGAGCAGTCTAATCTCGCAATCAAACTTTGATACCACTTATTAGGATCCAAGCACGGAATACACAACTATTGAGATATCAAGTACACAATAATTTAATGACAAGCAAGTCACAGGCATGAAAGATAAACGACACACAATATTTAACGTAGTCCAACTCCACCATTGAGCCTATGTCTATGGAAAGAAACCTGTTTTTTATTATGAGAGAAAAACTTTATACAAGAATACAATTTGAACCCAAACTCAACTCTTATATACCATCTTTCATCTCCTAAAATCTCTCTTTTATTCCATGTACAAGGCTACATGACACCTCTTATGTGCCATTGTGTGCGCCTTGTGTAATATGCTTACCCACCTATTTATAAAGAACATTATTTAGCAAAAATAACAACCGGAAATCAATGCTAATTTCTAGACTTATACAGAATAGGAAATAACTTATAATACTAAACAAACTAGAAAATTTCTTAACTACTATTTCAAGAAACTAAAATCATTTAGCAAACTAATTATTTTCATACAAAACAAGAAACCTGTCTAAAAGAAATTAAGTCAATTTCCTAACAAAGAACTCACTTCCCTACTTGTTGCGACGATCTACGGATTAGATTGTTGCTTTCACGTCGGATTTCTCACTAAATCAAGCAAGAATCAAGTAGAACTTGGAGTTGGTTTTCTCTCTTTTCCTTTCTCTCTCTCTCTCGGCCCTTTAGCAAGAAAAATGAAAGGCTTTTTTTTTTGATTAAATTGGAAAGATAAAGACTAAAGAAAGTCTTGGTCAAATGAATTCTTGGATCGTTGACCAGTGGCACGACCTAATTCTAAGCTTATCTCTCTGTCTCTCTTGATGTCTTTAATAACCAATCTTATGTTCCTCGAATTAAATCTTAACATTTCTAATCACATAATCCTTCTTGCACAACACCCCTTCTTGTCCACTAAATTTATTACACACTTCACTAGTTGGTCACACTACTATAATGCACTACGAAACTTAACATACACCAAATTATAAAAAGATAAAGATCTTAGACTCAACCATTCAAGGAACCAAGAAATTAAGGCAAGTAAAGTAAAATAAAAATTAACTAAAAGAAGATACAATACAGTATAAAATAACTTTCGGATCCTCACATCCAAGCAAGCGGTCCGCTAAACGTTAGAGTACGCGCTAAAGAGAGGTAGGATCGTCACATAATGCATCGGCTATGCTATCGATTATGGTGTTGAAAGATACCTAAATTCTAAAGTTCGATTACTTTTCAATCAAATTTTGTGCCATCTAATTGGGAGGGAATTCTTATTGCAATAGCTGCTTTCATACATACAGATATTAGATAACATTGTAAGTTATCTTACTTTATTACCACATTTTAAGCTTATGGTTTAAACTTAATTTTGAATGTCAGAAGAAGAAAATGTATGCCTAAGCCATTTCCTTCATATTTTATGTAGTTTTTTTCTGCCTTACTTTATATTTCTTCACAAAGTCATCTTCATTTAAATTGTGCTGTTAGATTTCTATACAAAAGAAAATCTTTTACTGAAGTCACTGTGGAGTATTCCCTTCGTGATTTAAAGTATATCAATGCAACCATATGCGAGGGGACGTTGCTAGGTAAATGCATTCTTATTCTGCATTGTTCCTTTTTGATCAATCCTCCTATAATTTTTATTTAAAAAAAGAGATTGAAAGGAAAACCTTGAAGGAAATTTGAAGCCATTAATAATTGACAGCCATTTCAAGGAAGAAGAATAAAGGCAATTGACAAACAAGATACAATCAATTTAATCGTCTAAATCTACTGTTTGTGCACAAAAATGCTAATGGTTGTTGGTTGTTTCATCCTAATATGATATGTCATAATGAACATTCTACACGTCTAATGTCGATTTTGCCTCACTAAATTGCATTAGAAAACAAGCTGGCTTTGTACAAGTAGGCACATTGGGATTTACTAAAAGTTGCAGAAGTGCACAAGTGTGACAAGGGAGAGAAACATGAATTGGGTGGTACGGGAAAGAAAGTGTAAGTGGAAGGCCCTGATGTGACGACCCCACCTCCCCCTAAGGCGAACCAGAGGGTTCGGCGGGCCGCCTGCCCAACTCTCGCCGGGACTCAGTCGTTCACTACAATCCTCAAATGAATGACAAGAATAAACCTCAAATATTACAATATAAATCTCCAATATACATCAAATGGTCCACAAATATACATCCAAGTCTCCAATAATTACATGTCACAAATGCAGCGGAAACTATTCCCAACTATACATAAAATAAGTCCAAATCCAAACTATACAAAACATATGCCACCCAGTCACGTGAACAAGTACTACAAGCCTTCCTTCGCCTTGAGCCCTGTGGAGGGGAATAAAATATTTTTGGGGTGAGCTAGAAGCTCAGCGAGTAACCAGAAAAATCAGTAATCAAATCGGTTTCACAATAGTTCATTTCAATGATGTCATAAATCAATGATAAGTCCAGAAACAATTACAACATTTACAAAACATTAAATATGGAGTATCAATAATTCAAGAAACATGTACGATGGAAAGCGATAGTAACATTCATGAAAAATACGTTCGTTCTCCTGTCATTTCCTTTTTCTTTTCATTTGAAATTGCATTATTTTCCACCAACCTCCACCAACCTACAAAGGTAATACTCGAGTATACCAAACGTTCACCCAGGTCCCTAATCGCCCGACCGAGTCCGCTTCTGGCTCGAGACGACCGGTAACAAGGGGCAATGGCCAGTTCAGCCCAAAAGGCTTACATTCATGCGCAAGTAGCATTTAATCATTAATCATGAAAATTTCACATTTATTTAGGTCGAGTGCGATAAAGTACACACTCGCCCAGAAAACTCGTTTTAACAATCATTGAAAGCACTTAACACATTATCAATCCATAATAACAAGCCAATAAGTCAAGGAAATATATCAAACAAGGAACACTCTCATATAAGCACGCATGATATGCAAGAAAACAGTTCAAAAGTAACTTTGGAAATAGTTTAGGGTCACTCACCTCCACGGCTCAGAAATCATCCAGCATATAACATTGCCTTGCTCAAATCCAAGTCTTAGATCACAAACTCAATGCAAACAAGTCCTTCAAAAGTTCGGACAGCACTTCCCCTGAATTTGCTTACTTTTCCAATCATCATGGCTTCATTATTTCCTCATTCCAACCCAAAGGTACACACACAACAACAAGTTCATCCAATAGCCATTCAGCAAACTCCAAGTAGTACAAAGACAAGTCAAGTTAGGGAAAAGTCCGGAAATGAAAGTTAAGCTCAAAACCAGAAAAACAGTTTTGACGTCATTTTGCGGTAATGGCACAAATTGCACTACGATTGTCGGATTAGGGTGTAAGACCCACCATTTCGAAGCTAAGAACCAGGGATTGAGGAAAGTAAAAGCGCGATCTAAAACGTTTCGGGAAAGTAAAAGCACGCTCGAACAAGCCACAAGTATCAAAATAACAAAAGAAAAAAACGAAAACGATGAATAGTGCCTGAAACAGTGGAATCCATCCAAACATAAATACATTGAAATTCAACATTTACAAGCCAAAGCGGCATACCAAAATATCCAATAAGTTCATACATGTGCAATTAGTCAATTACAACCAACCATTGGTTGAAACAAAACACTTAGGGTTTTCACCCTCAAGGAGCTAATCAAAATAGTCATTTGCATGAGCTCAACTTGACAACCAATGGTTGTCAACTTGACAACTTGACAACCTTTCTCAAAATAGTCATTTTTCCTGTAAGGAAAACAAATGGAACGGAGTGAGCTAAAACTCAGTGAGCAACTATCACATAATCAACAAAGATCACTTAACCTTAAACTTTCATCTCAAGTACGCAATTAAGAAATAAGACAAGTCGGTAAAAGGATACGGACGGCTCTCAAGAGCCCATTTCCACGCTTATATTCTTGATCCAATCTCATTGACTCTCCGTCAACGTTTATGAGTACCAACCGTAGAACCCACTTCACTCCCATCCCTTCCACCAAACATACCCCAACCGGACCCGCACTCCAATCAGTAGCTTTTGGTAATACTCGAGTATACCGGAACCAAGAGTCTCATCACTACAAGATTCCCCAGTACAGTCCCCGTGGCATGTCAATTTTCACGACCAAGCCCTCGCCGGCTCGATTCAATTGACTACCTACGGGGTTGAGCTCAGTAATACAGTAAGGCCGTTGGATATTCGTCCAAACGACACCAAATCAGTTTTCCATGAATGAAATTCAATATCTCATATAGCAAGTGCAGTATTTCAGTAAAACGGTAATCAGTCATTAACGGTATCACAAGGGGTGAGGGCGGTCAAGTACACCCTCACCTCAATCAATTCCAATAGCCAAATAAGCCTTCAAGGCATCAAAATCACATATAGCAAAGCCACATTGTAACATTCAAGTGAGTAGTATACTCACCACTCAAGTAGGTGATGTTTCAGGCACCGTCGTTAAACGAACGTCGTGCACCACCGTCACTTCCTAGAACATGCAAACAAGTGCAATAAGACTCGATAACGAGTCATAAAGCAATGCCAATCACAATCCCAATAAGGTTTCATATGCATGTATAAGCATTATAGCAAACCAGAAAATCAGGAAATGTAACTCATTTGGCCCTCACACAAAAACAGTTTTGTCCAACATTATGCGGTAATGGCACAAAATGCGCTACGCTTATCGGATGAAGGTGCAAGACCCACCATCTCGAAGCTAAAAGACAGGGCTACAACAATGTAGAAGGCCACTCAGTCCAAATCCTAGCACAACTAGGTCAAATATGCAAAATACCAAACCAGAACCGTAATTGCAGGTTCACAAAGCACACTATGCTGTAATTAGTCCAACTCAGTCTACACAAGTCCAAATGCATTGATTCCAAAGGCATGCGGTAGCTAAGACATCAAGCTACATTTCATCAGAAAACACCAACATCCAAATCCAAAACAATTCCAGCCAAAACAACCCATTTCAGACGCAGTTCGCACATTCTGATCAACCCAGAACAGCAACAGTAAAATCGACATTTCTCACTCTACACTACTCCAAATGACCTGAAATTTTACAGGCACCTCAAACACATCAATACCTACAACTTTCATGTTTTAAGCAAAGGCCAATTCGACTTCTAACCATATGATCCAAAACCGGACAGAAAGGGGGTTATGAAACCCTAACTTTTCACATTTCCTTCCAAACCCAAAATTGGTTGCAATTACCAATCATTTACACCTACTAGAGTCATTACCCTTCATTACCAACCATCATAGATAACCACAACATCATGATCACATTAAACCAGAAAATTCATCAATAAATGAAAAACTTCACCAATTCATCTCATACCAAGAAATAAACCACAAATTTCAGCACTTTAGCCACCACTAGGCACAACTTAAGCATCATTAAGTATAGGAGGAAGGTCAATCACCACTTACCTAGTAAACAAGAGAAGAGGAGTTAATGGACACCTTAGCTTCCTTGAACACTTCCAAAAAATCACTTACTAGCACCAAATGGAAGGATTGTATGGAATAGAAACAAATTTCAGCACTTGGGTTGGATGATTTGAGCTAGATGTTAGCTAAAATGGTGAAGAGCTCTCTTCCTTTCTTCCTTAAGGTTGGTCGGCCAAAGAAGAGAAAGAAATGGTGATTTTTGTGGTAAATTTGAGATATTTAATCAACAATTGGTAAGAAAGGTCAAAAGTCAAATAAGTCAAATAAGTGGCAACCTCTCTTAAAGTGACACATGTCACTTCATTCAATGCATTTCTATCCTTTTGTTTCCTCTCACATCAATCACTTCACCTCCTCTACTTATCTCTTAACACCCGATAAATTTCAACCAGTATCCGAAACTCAACCTACTTGGCCGAATTTTTTCGAACTTTTCGCACTAGTGGGTCCCACGTCCGTTATAAATCCTTAATTTTTCAAAAACTATCCAATGCTAGAAAAATCATCTAAAAACTATAATTACTCATAAAATCCACCAAGAAAATTTTCCTAAGCCAGAAAATGCAGAAAACATGCAATTAAAGGGAAAAACCCTAGGAAAATATTAGGAAAATTACGGGCCGTCACAGTTGATACGGCAACGACTTCAACAAGCTCAGAGTCGACAAAAGAGCTACGCGGATAATCGAAGAAAGGACCTGGAGTTTGAAGTTGGAGACCATGTGTTTCTCAAGATCACACCCTTACGAAGTATTACAGCGGGCAAAGGAAAGAAGCTTCAACCGCGGTACGTCGACCCCTACAAGATCCTGCAGAGAGTAGGAGCGATTGCATATCGATTGGAACTGCCATCCAGTCTCTCTCGAATCCACGATGTGTTTCACGTCTCGATGTTAAAGAAGTATCATCCCGACCCATCCCATGTATTACAACCGGAGGAGATTGAAGTAGATGAATCGCTTGCTTACGAAGAGAAACCTGTCCAAGTGCTTGACCGGAAAGTCAAAGAGCTCAGAACCAAGCAGATTCCGTTAGTAAAAGTGCTATGGAGAAACCATGGGATAGAGGAAGCTACTTGGGAAGTGGAAGATGAGATGCGAAAGAAATACCCAAACCTTTTTGGGAGTTAAGGTGAGAAATTTCGAGGACGAAATTCTTTTAAGGGGGAGAGAGTGTGAGAACCCGTAATTCCCTAATATTTTTCCTAGGATTTTTCCCCTTTAATTGCATGTTTTCTGCATTTTCTGGCTTAGGAAAATTTTCTTGGTGAATTTTATGAGTAAGTATAGTTTTTAGATGATTTTTCTAGCATTGGGTAGTTTTTGAAAAATTAAGGATATATAAAGGACGTGGGACCCACTAGTGCGAAAAGTTCGGAAAAATTCGGCCAATAAGGTTAAGTTTCGGATACTGAGTGAAATTTATCGGGTGTTAAGAGATAAGTGGAGGATGTGAAGTGATTGATGTGAGAGGAAAAGAAAGGGATAGGAATGCTTTAAATGAAGTGCCAAGTGGCACCATCTCATTGGTTGGACTTTGTTGGACACTATTCACCCTTTTGACTTTTTACCATTGAGTTAAATATCTCAAAAAAAATTGACTAAAATTCACTCTTTCTTTCTCCATGTTGGCCGACTCTCTTAAGCTCAAGAAGGAAGAAAACTTCTCAAATTTTCAAGCTTCCAACTAGCTCAATCTTCCAAACCAATTGCATAAACTAGTTTCTACTCCATAAAATCCTTCCATTAGGTGCTAGTAAGTTGTTTGGTGAAGTTTTTAAGGAAGCTAAGGTGTTCTACAACTCCCTCTCTCTTGTTTACTAGGTAAGTGGTGATTACACTTCCTCCTACACTTAATGATGTTTAATTTGTGCCTAGTGGTGGCTAAAGTGTTGAAATTTGTAGTTTATTTCTTGGTTTGAGATGAATTGGTGAAGTTTTTATTTTTTTGAGAAATTTTCTGGTTTAATGTGATCATGGTATTGTGGTTATTTATGATGGTTGGTAATAAGGGATTATGACTCTAGTGGATGTAAATGATTGATAATTGCAACCAATTTTGGGTTTGGAAAGAATTTGAGGAAGTTAGGGTTTCATGACCCCCTTTTCTGTCCGGTTTTGGATCATATGGTTAGAGGCCGAATTGGCCTTTGCTTAAAACATGAAAGTTGTAGGTATTGATGTGTTTGAGGTGCCTGTAAAATTTCAGGGCAATTGGAGTAGTGTAGAATGAATTATGTCGATTTTACTGTTGCTGTTCTGGGTTGATCAGAATGTGCGAACTGCGTCTGAAATGGGTTGTTTTGGCTGGAATTGTTTTGGATTTGGATGTTGGTGTCTTCTGATGAAATGTAGCTTGATGTCTTAGCTACCGCATGCCTTTGGAATCAATGCATTTGGACTTGTGTAGACTGAGTTGGACTAATTACAGCATAGTGTGCTTTGTGAACCTGCAATTACGGTTCTGGTTTGGTATTTTGCATATTTGACCTAGTTGTGCTAGGATTTGGACTGAGTGGCCTTCTACATTGTTGTAGCCCTGTCTTTTAGCTTCGAGATGGTGGGTCTTGCACCCTCATCCGATAAGCGTAGCGCATTTTGTGCCATTACCGCATAATGTTGGACAAAACTGTTTTTGTGTGAGGGCCAAATGAGTTACATTTCCTGATTTTCTAGTTTGCTATAATGCTTATACATGCATATGAAACCTTATTGGGATTGTGATTGACATATTGCTTTATGACTCGTTATCGAGTCTTATTGCACTTGTTTGCATGTTCTAGGAAGTGACGGTGGTGCACGACGTTCGTTTAACGACGGTGCCTGAAAAAGTGTACAAGCATGACAAAGATTCAATGGAGATAAACCGACTGAAAGTGAGAATATTAACTCCATTTGAATTAGCTGTTTTTGGGGATTTTTTGAAATATTTTACTGTAACAGTGCATATGAAAAACTTTTACTATAGATATACTTTTGGAATATATTTTGGGATAACTTTTAATATTAAATAATTATTTTTATGGTACTTATTAAAAATTAATACTACCACCCATAACCACGACCGCCACCACTCCCTACCCACGACCGCCACCACTCCCTCCTTTATCCTCCCCCATCCCTCTTGCCCCTCCTCCTCCCTCTTCTTCCTCCCCTTCCCTTCCCCCCATCCCCTGGCCCTCACCTCCCCGCTCGATCTAGCCGCGACCACGACCAGATCACAGCCTCTGATCACAACTAAAGGCCTCGACCAAATCAAAAGGGGGAGGGGAGGGCCGAGGGATGGGGGGAAAGGGAGGGGAGGAGGAAGACGGAAGGAGAGGGAGGAAGGAAGAGGGAGGGGGTGGTGGCGGTGGTGGGTGGTGAGTGGTGGTGGTGATCGGTGAAAAATGTTATAAATTTTTTTTTTTAATTTTTTGTGTATATTTGTGAGTTATTTTTTACATATTGTATGGATGATATGTTTTTTGAACTGTTTTCGTTTATGTATTACTATAACATATTGGTATCTCAAATACAACAGGTTAAAATTAGATGTGAAGAAAGATAACCATAAATGTGGATGCATATCACCCAACTTCTGTCATTGCCACCAAAAATGGTGACTCCTGTATCTAGGAACCTGATTAAGAGCAACAATAACATGGAATCTGTCTCGAAAATACCAATTTATGTGTGCCCAACTTCTGTCACTACCACCCGAAATAGTGATTGCTGGATTTTAGGAACCAGATTAAGAGCAATGACTTGGTGTAATGGCTAAGATTGGACCCCAGGAATTAGATGTTCTGGGTTTTAATTCTCCTGTGCCCCTGTGATTCTTATATCCCACCCCTCCCCTGCTAAAAAAAAATTTAAAAAAAAAAAAACCAAATGAAGAACAAGAACATAGATTTCTATCAAAAATAGCAATGTCATGATTCAGACTTCAGATTAGTAACTTTTAATATCAGGTCAAAGTAGCGAAAAAGATCTGTCTATCAAATTCTTAATCCTTTTCTTGTGGTGGAATGGCATCATAAAGAATATCAGGTCAAAATACGGAAAAAGGATCTTTGTCTAATAGATTCCTAATCCTTTTCTTGCGGAGGAATAGCCTATCATAAATTAGGCAGGTACTAATTCATCCCATATGCATGCTGCCAAAATGTAGACACTACATCATGCATAAAATACCGAATGCAAAATTTGCATGCCAAGTATAAATTTCTCAAGGAGAGAAGACATGAATTTGGCCTACTCAAGTGTTTGTTTTACTTTACTCATCTGATATCAACTTCAAAAACAAAAATCTCCTATCAGCTAAAATACAAGACAATTTGATGTTCATCAAACTTTGAATCGAATAGATTTTAAAGTCAATCTAAGCGAACGCCAAACCAAAACATACAGTACTACAGATCTGCAATAAAAGGCAAGTTATGAGTCGAGTAACAAATAAAGAAACAAAAATATTTTCCCTATACAGCATCTAGATCGAACTCTACCCCTACACCCCTCCCCAAACACACACACACACACACCCCCCCCCCCCCCCAAAAAAAAGGAAAAAAAATTGAAAAAAAAAAAGAGAGGAGGGAAGAACATAAAAATTGTTCTGAATTGCTCAAGACTGAGTTAGTAAAACTTTTATGAAGCTAAAAGTTATTTTGGTAAGTTATCATAAGATTATGACTTGCGCTGTTGTTTAGAAGAACATCCTCCAATAGTCATTGAGATGTTTCGGAAATAGCTTTTGAAATTTTTTTTAAAATACTACTAAAACAAATCATATTCTAAAATAACTTTTCCATTAATGACTTTAAGCAATTTTAAGAAACATGTAGCAAACATGAATAAGCAGCAAGTCAAATAGGCAATATGACAATGTAAAAATTAATACATCTAAAGGAAAGGGAAGCAGAAATGAGAAAGGGAGAAGCAGATCCAGATGGCATTTTCCTAGTCGCACTAACACATTGCCACCCCTGGCAAAACTTAGGTAACTAATAGCATTTTTAAGTAGCACAAACACATTGCTACCCCTAACAAAACTTGGATAACAATGGCTAGTATGAAGTTGTATCATCATGAAGGTAATTTTGACTGTGCCAGTCTCTACTACTACAACTGCTACAATGATCTGCTATTCAAAAAGTTCTCAGGCAGACTTTAAAAAAGGCATCTTAGCATGATGAAGCAAAATCATTACTTCAAATATTCTGACGAAATAAGAGGAGCACTACTGCTAAATAAGTATAGCTCTCAGAAAGAACAGAAACATCACTTTAAAATAAGAAGAGCAATCTACCCCTTCAAAAGAATGAAAATTTAGTGCTTCCACCCCTTTGAGTGACCATCAACCATATATGGCTCAAGAAATCCGATGAACTGCAAATTCAATTCAAAGTTCTTTAATCTAAACAGAACTATCTTGCTTTGAAATCAACAAGCCAATCTTCATTGGCAATTTCACAAAATGTATGTAGCAGAAAAAACTAAATTTATGAAGAACGATTATTCGGAATTGTTATCCAACTCTAGCCCAAATGTCTAACTCACTGGGGAAATGGATAATTCATTCCAATTGAAGAACCAAAACAAATGGTAGGAATGAACTTCAATAAACAGGAAAGAATAGTGAAACTTGGCTACAGCAGATCATATAAGTAATACTCTTTTTTCCGGGGTGCAATTGAACTACTAATCTACAACTTTATAACAGAGTCCAATAGTAACTAGGAAATTGATACCAAAATAATGTAGGTATGAAAGTTCTATATGCTAAAGTTAAGATATCAATCTCTTTTCTAGCAGACATCAAACCATAAAAACCAAATGAATGTTAGGTATACCTTGTGTCCATCTGCGAACCACCGTGCACCATAACCATCAGCTACCCTTATTTCAAACACAACACCATGCGGTGGAACTCTATGCATATTCAACCAGCAGCAATTAGCTATTAACCGTCTGATGACATCCAATGCGAGCCTATTTTTATTAGAATCTGGACAGTCAATATGAGAAATTAATACCTATTTATCCATAAACAAAAAGAAGGCACTTGAACATTCATTTTTTTAAATTGGACCTGATCCCAAAATGCCATACTGTATAGTGCTTATCGATGCACTTTATTATGAAAACTAACAAAAGATCTACAAGTTGACACAGCCTGCAAGTCAAAACCCAAGTAGGACAAGTTCATAAGAAAGTGCATTTTGGAAGTTTCTGGCAGCTGTCAACCTCACACAAATGTAAGTGCAGCTAATTGAGTTGGAGCACCAAAGGTGATGGAAAGATATACAACGCCTGTAGAAAATGCCAATGGAGGCCCAAAAATAGTGGTATTTGGGAGAAAAAGAGGTAAAGGAAAGGAATGAAAAGGAAGAAAGAAGAAGGGAAAAAAGGAGGGAAAATGTCAATAAAAAATTAAGGTTGATGATTCTCTTTCTTGGGCTATAGTTTAGATGGAGGAGCGAGAAGAATTGTCATAAAAATGGCAGGGGCTGGCATTTTAGAGACAATCATAGCTTATCTTCTCAAATGAAAGTCTGTCTGGAGACATGTATGTGCGTTAATTTTGATTCTCATTTCTGAGAATTCATCAATCCAGTTTTTATAACCAGAAAATCATCATATTAGGCCTCTACGATGGTCAAACCATAACTTCAAAGAAGACATACAAGCTCAACACAAATCTTCCCAAATAGTACACGTCTACTTCCAATTACAAATGATGATTTCACAAAACTATTATCGTTCTCAGTTAGTATTGCTAACCGCATGTAGCTAACACGTGGCAACAAAGAGAATAACTGTGCAATTCTATTATATGATCATGTGATAAATTACTCCATTCAACTTCATAAGATGGAGAACTAGTGCAACAACTATAAGTCTCAGGTTTGCTTCCTGCTTTCACAATCTTTTCTACTGCAGCAGTGTTTTTCTTTCATTGTATCTACTTTTCTATCTGTCTCCATCTTGTTGCCAATCTTCTTTTCTGGTTAACTTTTATCTTCTAAAGACCTAAATAATTCACAAAGGGATGATGGCAACAAAACTATTAGCATAAAAAAATCACAAATCATAGCCAGTTAAACACTATTATTGATACAAACCAAGGCATAATCCTCAGTCAAAAAATGTATGTGCACTTCCATAGCTTTTCTTTTGAATGTATGTGCACTTCCATAGCTTATCAATCCTCAGTCAAAAAATGTACATGCACTTCCATGCTTGAAGATACGCAGTTCCATGAGAGAAGATGATGCCAAGTTATTTTTCTCAGCGAATAGTGAATACATAGCAAAGGTTACAGAAAGAAAAGCACAGCTGTGGCAGTAATTAGCACATGATCAGACTACCTATCTAAAACAATCAAAAGTAATTTAACTAACCACTTCCACAGAAGCTACCCCAATACTTGTCACTGCTCCTGTTGACATGCTTTGCCAAGGCCCGAGCTCCATTAGTCAGCCTAGATCCTTTAACCTTAATCAAGGAAAGCGAGGGTATAAAAGAAATTAAGTGCTAACACAGGTTCATTATCCAGAAAAACTACAAGGAAAACAAGATCGACTGACATTTCTTTCAGATAGACAAAACATCTTTAATCATGGGAAAACAAAACCGAAGATAATACGAGGGTTTAAAAGTCACAACATAAAAAAGGACATCCAAAACATTTATTTTGTGACTTGCTCTGCATTCAGTACATTTCAGCCACCTAAATTTCCACTCATTTCCAGCGAATGAATATGCAGAGCTAGACAGACGAAGCTCTTAAGATATCACTCGACACTTTTCTTTTCTGTTATTCTTTGTAAATAAAAATTTACATTATGAGTTGCTTTGTGCATTTCAGCCAAACAAATTTCCTCTCATCTCTAGCAAAAGAACATGCAGAGCCAAGCAGATAAAGCTTCCTCACGTCACTTGTTGCTTTTCTCGTCTTTCATTTTTCTTCCATCATACCAGAAGTCACAATCACAGAACTTAACAATCAGAGTCAGAGAAGCTAAAGGAATGATAAGCTGCAGATTACTGAACATACAAAGATTGGATCTTCAGAAGTCATTGCAGTACATGTGGATTATGTGGTGTTAAAAATGATGAGATAAGAGTTGATGTCGGTGGAGGAAGCCTCTCCGAAACGGTTCCCACAGTATGCACCATATTCAACATCACTCTGATACCACCATAACTTAATCCCTAAATAAAATGGAACTGCAAAGTCAGTAGCTTGCCACCATCAGTTCAAAACAAAATATGAATCACTCAGTACGCATCTCAAACCAAAATTAGTACAAAACTACCCATAGTGTGTGCCTAATCTATAAACAACAAACAGAAGATATAGCACCACACCCCTATTGCTTTGCCATGAACTACAAACTTGTCAAGATAAACAAGACCAACATTCTCCAGATATCCATAAATATGAATATTACACGTAATAACACATCCAAACAATCAACAGGCTTCCACATAAATGCAAAGAACATAGATGAGTGCATAATTACACTGTAAATGAAAACAGGTCTATGTACACTGCTATGCTTCCATATTGGTAAAAAAATGAGCAGGCTTGATTCTAAGATTCTACACTAAACACAATTCAGTAACCTTCTTTAAGCATCCTACTCTAATAGAAATTATCATGCTGTAAATTCTTTTCAGAGCTTCCATGGTAGGATTAAAAAATTCCACAAAACCAATGAATTACAGGAAATATCTACATCTCAACATGAAGTTAAACAATCATAAGTTTTCCTAATAGGAAGGAAATATCACACAAGATCATCGTTCTCGAAACAATGGTTGGTAACCAAGTATCAAACATTCAAAAAGTGCCCCAATGGTCAGAGAAGAATTAGCATACAAACATGCAAGCAATCTTTTAATTTCTTCTACCTTCTCATGCAACAAATTTCACTAGTACACATTTCCAGTCCAAATGAACTAAAATGGCAACTTACACCCTTCAACATGCAACACATAAACATAGCTGTCGTCTCACAAAGTCTAATGAGATTTACACACCAATTTGATTTGCAATCAAAAGTTGGTAAGTTTGAGAGTTGTTGAATGAAAATCATTTCCAAAGCTAATGAAACATAAATGAAATCTAATGTCAATACTTTACAATTCCAGACACCTGCCACATTCAGTTACAACTCATGACGTGCACAAAAGAACAAATTAACTTTTATTTGACACAGTACTACACCATAGCTCAATATGCATACACAGTCGATTGTAATAAAAAAATCTGTAAGTACCAAAGAACATGGCTAAATTTTCATCTTTACATAGAGTTAAGTATTTGACAATGTGAGAAAGACAAACTGGAAACTCTGTATTGAGCACATATAAGCATTGTACATGGATTAAATGACTCCTATTTCTTGATAATTGAATCATGGCATAGAGGGCAAGTCAAACACTCAGTGATGACTCGAGGAATTATGGGAGTAGTTTTCAATAACCCAACCAACCATGTTATGTTCAGAAACACATACCAGAAAAAGCCTTAAAATGCTTTCAGATGAAATAGGGCAGCGAGAGGATTAGAATAAAGTATGTGATGGGTTTCTGCGCATATATATGTCCTACATTTACAGTATCTGCCAGTATCACTTTTCTATTTCACCATATTATTTTCTACTAAAGAGTATCAGCATCATATTCATCTTGACCATTTACTAGCCCTAAGAAAAAAGTTGCTCTTTTGATTTTCTTTTGAAAGTACTTGCTGTGGATCGAGGAATATTAACTTACCTAATAAAAATTTAAGTCCTTAGGCAATTCAGTAAATGTGGAGAAGGTTTCACAATTGCAGGGAGCATCTATTAAAATGTTAAACCAAAAAACAATTCCATTTGCATTGAGTAGTAGCATGGACAAATGCATATTCCCAGCTTTGAAATAAAAAGAAGCAGAAATACAGGAACCAAAGAGAAGTATGTAAATGAGAAATCCTGATGAAGAGAGCAAAAAATGCAAGCTTAAAGCCGTTAACCACTAACCAAGAGTATAGCGGCCATACAACTGTACAGCTGAGATGTTGGTTTTGTTACACAAATGGCAAGGACACCATTTGACCTTTCTTTCTCTTCTGAGTAGAAGTTCCTGTAGACTTGCACTCCTGAAAAATATCACAATTCTCTTTAGAAAGACATGCTCGCAAACTCCCATATCATAATTTAGCTAGCCAAATACTATTCTACCAAACAGAAGCTTAGTATGAATACATACACAGAAGCACAACTGCTACAGAAGAATAAAAAAATTAATAAAGTAAATTCTTTGTCACTCATGCTTGTATCTCATCCAACCCCCCCCCCCCCCAAACAAAAAAACTCGCACTCATGCTTCTAGCATGTACTTGAAAAGCTTTCTACTATAGATAGGTCATATGGATTAGGTGTTTTTGGAGATGTATTTTGGGGTATTTTTAAAATTTAAAATTTTATGGGGTTATTTTTTCAAATTTACTAATTTTCACCACCACCCAACACCACCACCATCCTCCCCTCCTCCACGGCCACCTCCCCCTTTCCCTTCCTTCTCTCTCCTCCCTGTCCCTCCCCCTCCTTCCTCCCTTCTCTTCTCTCTTCCTCTTCCTCCCCTCCCTCCCTCCTCCCTCCTCCCTCCTCCCTCTTCTTCTTCCTCCCCCTCCTCCCTCCTTTCGTCCCACTCCTCTCTCTTCCTCCCCCCACTATCCACCTCCTCCCTCTTCCTCCCCCCACCATCCACCTCCTCTTCCCTCTCCCCCTCCTCCCCTCGGCCGTGACCAGATTTGGTAGCCGGCCAGGTCACAGCCGCAACCAGACCAGATCTAATTGCAGGGGGGTTGCGGGGGAGGGGAGGGGAGGGGAGGGTGGCGGTGGGTAGGAGAAGAAAGAGGTGGTAGGTTTATCATATACATCTACATACATACATACAATCATATATATACATATATGCACACACACACACATTATATATATATGTGTGTGTGTGTGTGTGTGTGTATATATATATATATTTGTATATACATCTGTATATGTGTGTGTGTGTGTAGGTGCATTTGAAATTGTAATTTAGAGTGTTTTTGCAGGTATTTTTAGAGTGTGTTACTATAGATTCCAAAAACAAACGCTTGCTTCTGAAATACTCTGCAATCCAAGCAGAGCCTCGAAAATCTTATCACTGATGTGTCATGCCATTATTCTGTTTCATCATTATCATTAACCTTATTGTTTGTGCCACTGTTATTGGTGTCTTCCACGTTCAGTCCCAATTCCCCTGAACCTTTGCTAAGTAGGTCCACACAAGATTAAACAACTGTCTTGCTAAACTTAGTACTAAAACTAGCAAACAGGTGTAAATCCTACTCATCAATAACCATATGTGGTCCTTGCTGGTACTCAACTATCCACATCTCCAGGGAGTAAAAATGCATAAAAGCATCATCGTTAAATGAAACAAGGAAAGAAGCTTTGAAAGTGTTTTCATGCATTATGGTTCCTGCTAGTCTTGAAGATGACTACAATCAGTAGGACTTGTTCCAATTTACTCTGCTTTCGGAAAAACTGAATATCAAATTCATACCTTCTTCGATGTTTTTTACTCCAGGGAGAACTCTTTGAAGACTTTCTGCCTCCAACATCTCATGGAATGAAATATATTTATGGACATCCTGAAATTAATCGAGCTCTTCTTATATTATTCAATAAAAAACAAATCAACTGGATGAAACATGTTATAACCTGAACTTGAAGAAGCAAACTTTTATTGAAGAGAATGAAAGCTCCTGGTACAATTCTAGCACCCAAGAGAACACATCATCAGAAATAAAGGGCGAGGAAAACAAAAAGTACACTCAAAGAAAATTTTGACCTATAAAAGGAAAAGGATGAGTTGCTTTATTCAACAGTCAAGATCAGACTTTCAGGCCTAAAAACATAGCTTAAATAGGCTTTTTGCCAGCAAATATCAGTGTTTGGGCATTAGTTCAAGAAGCATGATACAATAGATGTCTAGGTTAGATACATACGAACTTATATTATGACAGTCAGGAGAAGCAAAATGTGCCAGCAAAGGAGAATAATTCAGGATAAACTTGTTACAGATCACCATAATAGTCCTATCAAATCAACCAGACTTCACCTTCATATTTAGTTTGGAACTGCTAACTGAATTGCTCAGTCCCTCTAAATCAAATCAATAACAACTAAAAATTATTTTGCACTCATGTGTTTATTAGTTGACATCTACTGAGTACAAATCAAGCACTGTGTGAGTGCCAAAAGATCTATAAGAAGACCAGAAAAACCAAGACGAACTCTAGTTTAAACTCTCTGTTTGAGCCTCACTTTCAACTATGAGTAAATTTGGTGCACATCTAGATAATGTACTGCCAAAATGTCACCCTTAAGTCAAAAAGACTAAAGATGAACTGATTTAAGAGTTAAATTGTCCATGTTTTATAAATTTATGAAGGTTTTGGACAGGTTCAGTGAATCTCAATGGAAACCCAAACATTTCCCCTCAAGCAAATAACCAAATAGCATTAAACTACAATATCAAATCTCATGTCAAATTGGAATGAGAGAATACTTTGAAAATACAGGTTTTATGGATATATTTTGGCCTTTGTGATGTTTTGAATAACCTCAAAACCGTTTTTTGCCCCTACTGAGGTATCTGCCAAACCTAGTCAAGGAACGGGTATCTAGAAAAAAGATGTCCTATCTCAAGAAATCAATTATCAAACTTTTAGAATTCACAAGGAACTAAAGCAAATTTGGGTTGTTTCAAATGAACAATTTGTTTGTGTTCATGATTTAAGCATTGACGTAGAATCCGGTGAATCATCACCTAAGTAACAAAGAGGACAACACAAGCAAAGTGTGCAGTTTACCGCACTATGGACAAGAAAGATGTCATACCTGTTGTAGTTCCCAACTGCACACCTTCCTTCAACCGTCTTGCGTGCATCTAGAAAACAAATGATAAGTTATAGACTTACAATGATAAGAACGAATACACCCATAAAAAAAAGAACCAATCACAATCAAGATTCAGATAAAGTCATTTGAGAGAAGCATTAAAATGCTGGCATTTTAGTACCCTTCAGCTGAGAAAAGAAAGGTTCCTGGACGTGGAGTTCAAAATCCACAGTTGCCAACATCTATAAGATAGAAACTGCCAATACATCAGTATGAGCAAAAGGTAATTTAAATGAGTGAGGCAGTCGATCAAAAAGGCAAGATTGTGACTTTTAACTTACATTCAGCAACTGAGAACCCTTTTCATTGATTAACTTAGTCCACTCCTCTTCTTTCAGCTTCAAGGGATTATCTTCATGATGAACGAAATCAAGTTTGTCAGAAATCCGAAACAATCCTCCACAAGATATAGAGTGATACAAGCATGCTGCTAGGTGCTTATATAAAGGATATGATGGAACCCCTGTAAAGAGATTAACCAAACATTACTCATGTCAAAGAAAACCATTTACCTACAAAACAACAGGACAAAAAGATAATCAAAGATAAACCTCCTACCTTAAAAGCAGGTGAACAAACTGTGACTACTATGAGACAAGAACAATATTCAACAAGTAAGGTACAACACAATGAAAATAAGACGAGAAAGATCTTCACTAAGGATCATCTCTAGCAGTTGACTGCCTAGATTTGCCCCGAAAATGCTTCTCTCAAAATGTGCTATTGTATTTTTGAATTAAATCCAACGTGCATATCTGTCCAGAAAAACAGTGTCCGAAGTCTACACTGTCTGTCACTGTTAATTTGTTGCATGGTTTATGACTTGAGAGCTGCACATTATACCAAACAATCTCAACTCACAATTGCCAGAGCCTCAAATGCCAAGAAACCTAAAACTTCTGGAAACCTGCTAGCCACCAGTTCTCATTTCATGCTAAAATAGCAGGAAATCATGAGTATCTTGTAATAGATATTAATTATTTCTATCATTTATTAATTTTAAAAGCATCCTATTTTTTCCCCTAATGCACAATATTCAAAATTAACAGCCTTGACATACAAATTAACAGCCTTGACATACAACTCCCACAGCACGAGGTCCAACACTTCCAAGTAAATTGGTCGAACAAATCATCATAAATATTTTTACGTTCACAAGGATAAAGGGCAGCGTAAAGTACAACTATCAAAGCATAATGTACAAGGTGTTAGTGCTGTAGAAGAGCAATTACCGGTAGATGATGATAAGGGGAAGGAGGAGGAAGGAGTGGAGGGATGATCATCCCGTTGGAGAAGTTGAGAGCAGTAATCTTTAGAGAGGCCCAAGTCAAGTTCTCCATTTACAGAGGAAGTCAGTGTGAACTTCAGCAGATCTTTAATGCAGTCCTTTAGTTGGATTGGCACCACACCTGGGGACGGCGGTGGTGGTGGTGGAGGGGGAGCTGGAGGTGGCGCCTCCGTGGAAATTTCTTGTAACGGTTGCTCTGCCATGTTCTCTGCTCGTGTTTGGTCAACGGTGATGGAGGACATCAGTACCGGATGTGATCAGGGAGCAAGGGACAGATACATAAACCTGCGTTGAACTCTTTTTTATGGTATGATTACACCCTTGAATGTTTAAAAAATAACACTCCCCTCCCTTATTATTAACATATAGGGAAAATGACATGTTTCATCCCTCACATTTTACAAAAATATTCTTTTCGTCCCTCACTTTTAAAATGAAGCAATTTCATCCCTGACATTTAAAAATTAAAGCTATTACATCCTTGAACCTAATTTTCAATTTGAATCAAACCATCAAATAACCCAGTAATAAATTTCGGAGATAGAATTGATAGGTCACTCGGTCAATTTCATCATATTCACATGACATTTATCAAACCAAAAAAATAAACATTATAACATAAAGGCCATTATTTGTCTTGGAATAGTCGGATTTTTCTTTTGGGTAAATCTTTTCATGCATCGTTAGTATATTCGCTTGCGAGTCTAGATGTGTATCATAAATACAAAATTTGGTGTTTAAATTTAAATTGAAATGATATGGTAAGTACATAAAACCATCAGTGTATACAATGACAATGTAGGAATTCAAGTTGAGTTATATTCAAGTTGAGTTAACCAAGTGATCTACCAAGTATACCTTCAAAATTTGTAATTGGGTTGATAGGTGGTTTGATTCAGATTGAAAATTGGATTCAAGGATGTAATAGCTTTAATTTTTAAATGTCAGGGACGAAATTGCTTCATTTTAAAAGTAAGGGACGAAAAGAATATTTTTGTGAAATGTGAGGGATGAAATAGGTCATTTTCCCTAACATATATAGTAAATGTGTGAATGCAATTGCCTCCAATTGAACCCAATTGCTGACGTGGCGCTCTCCCATTGGTTGATTGGTGGTAGTCCTCCAATTGATTCCAATATGATGAGTTGTCCTCCTTAACATATATAGTAAATGTGTGAATGCAATTGCCTCCAATTGAACCCAATTGCTGACGTGGCGCTCTCCCATTGGTTGATTGGTGGTAGTCCTCCAATTGATTCCAATATGATGAGTTGTCCTCCTCTGATTGGTTGATTGGTGGTAGTCCTCCCAATTGTTTATGAAAATAGTGATGTGGCCAGTTTTTTAACATATATAGTAAATGTGTGAATGCAATTGCCTCCAATTGAACCCAATTGCTGACGTGGCGCTCTCCCATTGGTTGATTGGTGGTAGTCCTCCAATTGATTCCAATATGATGAGTTGTCCTCCTCTGATTGGTTGATTGGTGGTAGTCCTCCCAATTGTTTATGAAAATAGTGATGTGGCCAGTTTTTTAAACATATATAGTAAATGTGTGAATGCAATTGCCTCCAATTGAACCCAATTGCTGACGTGGCGCTCTCCCATTGGTTGATTGGTGGTAGTCCTCCAATTGATTCCAATATGATGAGTTGTCCTCCTCTGATTGGTTGATTGGTGGTAGTCCTCCCAATTGTTTATGAAAATAGTGATGTGGCCAGTTTTTTAACATATATAGTAAATGTGTGAATGCAATTGCCTCCAATTGAACCCAATTGCTGACGTGGCGCTCTCCCATTGGTTGATTGGTGGTAGTCCTCCAATTGATTCCAATATGATGAGTTGTCCTCCTCTGATTGGTTGATTGGTGGTAGTCCTCCCAATTGTTTATTGAAAATAGTGATTAACATATATAGTAAATGTGTGAATGCAATTGCCTCCAATTGAACCCAATTGCTGACGTGGCGCTCTCCCATTGGTTGATTGGTGGTAGTCCTCCAATTGATTCCAATATGATGAGTTGTCCTCCTCTGATTGCGATTTAGTTAGTCCCAATTGTTTATGAAAATAGTGATGTGGCCAGTTTTTTATTAACATATATAGTAAATGTGTGAATGCAATTGCCTCCAATTGAACCCAATTGCTGACGTGGCGCTCTCCCATTGGTTGATTGGTGGTAGTCCTCCAATTGATTCCAATATGATGAGTTGTCCTCCTCTGATTGGTTGATTGGTGGTAGTCCTCCCAATTGTTTATGAAAATAGTGATGTGGCCAGTTTTGATTGGTCAATTGTGATGAGATTTGTCCTTCTTTTTTTCTTCCCCTACGGATTTCTTTTTTTGCTATACTCGGGTGAATTATTTTGTTTTTTATTAACATATATAGTAAATGTGTGAATGCAATTGCTTCCAATTGAACCCAATTGCTGACATGGCGCTCTTCCATTGGTTGATTGGTGGTAGTCCTCCAATTGATTCCAATATGATGAGTTGTCCTCCTCTGATTGGTTGATTGGTGGTAGTCCTCCCAATTGTTTATGAAAATAGTGATGTGGCCAGTTTTGATTGGTCAATTGTGATGAAATTTGTCCTTCTTTTTTTCTTCCCCTACGGATTTCTTTTTTTGCTATACTCAGGTGAATTGTTTTGTTTTTGATTTGTTAGATGTTAATGCAGTTTTTTTTATTTTTATCCAAAAAAATGCCTTTTTCTGCGATTAATGATTCGTTGGTTATTTGGGTCTTTTTTTTTTTGGGATCCAACGAATTATATTTAAAAAATGGGTTTTTTAAATCTCCTTATGTAATTTATTGTTCATGTTTACTTAATAATGGTGAAAAGATCATATTTAATTGGCAATTTCTTGCAGTAAATCGTATTTAAAAAATGTTCCGTTTAATTGCGTTTTTTAAATTGCGTTTTTTTCCTTGATGATGTTAACAACAAAATTGCCCTTTTTCTCTTTCGCGAAAATGCATCTATTTACCAATACTTTGCAGTTAATTGTTAGTAGCTACTTAATAATGCTTTTCGTTTTGGCCATCAAATGGATCGTCTTTAATTAGCGATTTCTTGCCGTTGTTAGAAAAAAAACCTTTCTCCTAAAACAAAATGATTATCAATTTTTACAATTGATTATTAGCAATTAGTTATTGTTTAATTGTTGGTTTTTCCTTGTCATTTTATTTGTTATTGTTAATAGTTACTTAATTAGTTGTCCTGCGTTTTTACCTATTATAAAAGAATACCTCTTTATTAATCTTTTCCTAAGAAAAAACTTCTTCCGTATATTTGCCTGGAAAGTTGCACTTTCCCGTTACTTGCATCGATTTTAGAATCTATTTTCTGCCTCAGCTATCACTTCCGATTACATTCATTTGGTGGACAGTTGTATTTGATGGACAAGTTAGGACGTCTATTTTACAATATTACCCACCCTTTGAATTTCAATTTGCTCTCTCTCTAATTGCGGTTCCTCTTTTTCTATTTCTTAATCAGGGTCATGTTTGTAAAAAAGCTATGGCCGTCACTGTGGAGTCCTGCCAGCAATCGCCTTTCACCTTGCTCTCTTCAGGGATAATCCGGTGCTTTCCTTTTGCACAGTGGTTTTTAGCATTGCCTGCCTTGCCATAGCAGGAGCTCGGCGGCTTACCATCATGATCGGTGGTAGATGTGCAGCTGCTGCATTTTTTCTTCTAATCCTTTCCAGTTGCTTTTTCGGTCGACACAAAAAAGGTGGGCTATCAACTTGCTTCTTCTTTTGCTCTCGCTTTTTCTAGACTTTCTCGTTGCTAATTTCTCAATTTGTTTCAGCTTGCAAAGCTGCTGTTGCTGGTGTGTTGCTGGTGAGTGTCTTGCTCCAACCTCATTTTACTTACTCTCTCGGCATTTGTTGTGTTTTTTCCCCCAAAAATACTCGGCTTTGTACCTTGTTATTTTTCCTCATTCATCCGCTTCTTTCTTTTCTCGCGCATTGGTTTAATTTTCTGCATTTGTTTTGTCTTGCAGAGCTCCTCTTGTTGCTGTGTTGCTGGTAAGTTTCTTCTATAAGCAAACATTTATTTTACTTCAGGTTACTCAATCATAATCTTTTCTTCAGATTACTCAACCATATTAAAAATCTTTTTTTCCCCTTTTCATTTTTCCGCGCATGATTCCTCGAACCCATCTGCTCTAATATTCATCCCAAAGACATCTTCTTTACACCCCCAATTTTAATTTGGATGGTCTGCATCAAAATTAGGGATGCCCAGATATTAGAAATTCACTAGCTTTTGCTCCAGTCTTGGGATTCAAATTTTGCATTCTTTTTTTTACAACTTTCTACTGTTCGATGTTTCCTGTTTCATTTAATAGAGTTATCTTTTTAATACAAGAGGGAAAAATTATGATTACTTCAGGTTACTCAATCATTTTTTTTCTTTCTTTTTTTTGGGCAGATTGGAAGTCAACAGTTGTTCGTCTCATATTTTATGAGAAAAAAGGTAGACCTGAGTTTTTTTCCTACAAATTAATTGGTGATCATTTTGTTTCTATCTTGGAGAGTCGGCTATTTTTCCCTTCTATCTTTAAGATCTGACAAATACTTTTTTTATTATCGATTTTTTTCCTATACACTATTACCTTTATTGTTGTGTGATTATTCTTTTATTGTGTTTTTCTCTAACTTGTTATTGATATGTGCCTTTTTCTTTTTAGAAAATTTTTGGTCCTTCTTCTCTCCGGCATTCACTTTCCTCATGGTGAGTTTTCTAATTTTTGCATCCGTGCTTACTTTTATTTTTTTTCCTGAGCTCTATTTTAAGTTTTTTATTATTGTTATAGGTGTTGTTGCTGTTTATATTTGGAGGATTTTTTTTGTCCACTTTTCTAATTTGCAGTTATGGTTTCTATATATTTTTCTCTATATATGAGTAGCAAAAAGTAGTTCCTACCTTTATATTTGATTTCAGGTTTTCATCTTTAAGATCGAAGAACTCGTTAAACGTGGCAAAAAAAGGTTATTACCTTTTTGTTTGATTTCATGTTTTTATCTTCGAGGCTAAAAGAACTCATGAAAATATAATGGATTTTAATGCCTTAATATCTACTTTCCTTGCTGAAAAGTTTTCTATGATTTTTTCAAAATTTCCCCTCAACTTATTTCCTAATCATTCACTTCAAGTAGCACAGCATACTGCATCGTTTATTTGCAAAATACCAAAACAAACAGGTAGCGTTTGTATAAATCTCCATTTTTGAGTTTGTGAAATAGAGGAAAAGAAAACGTGGTCTTAAATACCAAAGTTCATGTTTTGTAGCTACTGCTTTTCAATTGTGTTGTTGCAGTTTGTAAGAATTATTATGGTGCTCTCAACAATGGAAACCACGTCTGTTTTAATCGCTGATTTTCAATTTTTTCTAAATGCCCTTTCTATGAGCTAAAGCTCTCAAGAGAATATCAGCAAATTTATTGGTTGATTTTTCTTTCTCTAAAATTTTTTGTTTTTCCTTCGCAGTTGAGCTTTCACTGACACGCTCACTTTGACTAAATCAAACTTGTGCATGGTAATCAAGTGACTTCTAAGGTTTTCTTTTCTATCGTTGTGTATATTTTTCTTGGCTGTGATTCTTTATTTTTTTTCCTTATAGTTTTAGTCTCCAATTATCACTTGATGGTTATTTTGATTTTACTGGTTGTTTTTTGTGATTGTGATGGGTCCAGAAAGAGAGAGGGGTACAGTTAGTTCATTTTGCAATTTAATTGCTTGTTGATCTTTCCAGTTTCTTCATCTGTTAGAATGGTGAAATTTTTTTACATAATTTTTTGAAGCCAAAATAACAAAAAAGATGTCAAAATCTGATTTTAGGAGTTATGATACTTTCCCACGAGTCTAGAAGATTGGGGCTATACTGCATTTTATTGTGTGCATATTGGGATATTTGGGTCTTTTGATCTCTCTTTCCTTTTGTCTAATTTAATTAGATTTCAGCTGTCAACCATGTATTTTTCTTTAATTTTGTTATATATGTTTTTTGTTTTCCTAAGCAAGTCCCTCTATTTTTCAAGTGGATAGCTAAAAGTTATATATTTTGTCAACTATTATAAGCTATAAAGGTAAGAAGAAGGCATATACTAATGATGCGGTTCATGCTGCTCTACAAGTGATAATGTCTCTTCTTCTTAGAACTGATGGATTTTGAACAAAGATGTGTTTGTTAAGTTGGTGTATTCACTGGTAAGGTCCATAGAACTCGAATTTGTGGAGGAAATGGACCGTAATGGTATAAAAGTACTTAGTTTATAATATAGCTTGTAATCCAAACCTTTCAAGAAATAATTACGTGGCCTGGTGTTTGTCGATAGATTTAATAAACTTTTGTGCTAAATAGGTGCCATGTGTCTTATTGTTTCATCTTACACAAGATAATTTCCCGGTGGACACACTTGTGAGTATTGCACTTTCCCAAGTCCTTTCTTTTTGGGTGCAAATTTAACATTTTAAGCACTTTCTTAGGTGTTCTTAATTGCTAAGAGCATTGGATACAAGGGGCATTCGTCATGTCAATCGCCACATCATAGACAACCTAAAATTTGAATTAAGATGTCCCTTGTTCACTCCTGGTAAGATCCTTAATGTGTTGTTGTAGCCTTTGCTAATTTTGTTGCATACTGCTAGGACCAAGAGAGGTTGACTGAACATGAAATGTGAGTTAAGTGTTCCTGAACATTTCGGGATTGTTATGATGTTAGTGTTTCTTCTTCTTGCTCTCTAATTAAATGGTGACATGTGCATATTTCTTAGCCTTTGGTTTCTATTTTTCAAAATTTCTTCTTTTCTATTCTTTTATGAATTTATTTTTGTTAATAATGTATTTTTCTGGTTTTGCAGGTGCAAATGATGAAGATTTTGTCTGCTCAATACTCCTATTAAGTTTCTTCTTCCAGGTGAAATAGATTTTAATATTTCAAGAAGATGAAGTTCTCAATTCTTGTGATTTAATGATAATTAGCTCTTGCCTTCTAGGCTGCCTACAAGTTTATGTTATTGGATTTATTTCCTATATTGAAAAAGCAGTAAATTTTTTGCTTCTTTCATAGATGTATGCTTACTATTGTTTTGAGTACGTGGTGGAATTTTAATATTTTTTTATTGTGTCCTATCTGCTATAATTCAGATAAAAGATCGTGTCCTTAATTTTATGTTTCTCAGATATGAATGGAATCTTTCGGATTTGAGTTTGGACTAGAGGCTGGCCTTTTTTTAATCAAACTGGATTTTTTTGCTGGTTTTAGTAAAATTTTCTATATTATTTTCCTTTTGTTTCAATACATATTGCTAAAATCTAATTGGAGTTCAAATTCTCCTTTAGAATTTTCACTCCAGAAAATTACATATAGTTTATTTGATGATACTATTAACATGTTTACAATTACTAGAATGTCATTGAACTGTGTATTTTCAACTTGAAACTACAGCATTCCTGTTGGCCCAGCTTGTTCCTCTTTTTCCTCTCCCCTTTCCCGCCCCCAATAAAAAATTCCCCTGCACGCCTCTTTTATTTTGTGATATGCTATAAGAAGTCTAATTCCAGATCATATTCCTAGACAAAATATTATTGAAGGTAGTGGGGCTTTAGGCGTTGATTCTTTGTCTTTGTGTATAAGTAGGTCTTGGTGTGTGTTCTTCCCTTTCTAATGCTTGCACGGTAATTTGGATTTCTCAGTCAGATTTGTTGGTGATAAAGTAAATTATTACCTGCGTCGTATAGATGATCATTGTTTTTTGTTTTCTATATCCTTCACCTGCATTGGTAGTTTGGTTCGTACATGGCTGAATGGTTGAGGTTGTCAAACTTTTATACGATTAGTTTCTATTAAATGAAAGTTTTTTTTATTGACAAAAGATGCGAAAGTACTAATGCTCTTAGTCACTGAAGTCACTATGCAGTCTCTCATAGCAAACAAGGAAGATTTTATTTGATGAATATATGGAGCTGAAGCCTTTTGGTAGAAGAAAACTTTTTAAATTTGTGAGGGATGCTTTGAAATTCAAAGCAATTAGAATACATTTATTTTAGTCTTTTGCTGTTTTTTTTAGATGCATTATTGATTATTCGTTTGTATTTTTATAATTGTCTTTTAGGATCCCCTTGTATTCTAGCTGTATTCTTTTTCTCCTCTAGTTAGCTATGGAGTTATGGCTATACTCTACCCACTTGTACGTTGCAGCTATTCTTCTCACTATTTCTTGATCAATATGTCTTCCTATCGGTGCACAAGCAGTATTTTATTAACAGTTTCTTTTTTCTCCTTTTTGTTTGGGTACTTTCTTTTCATTGATGTTTTACCTTGTGATCAAGAGATTTTTATTTTTACTGCCTGGTGTTGAAATTGAAACTATATAGTTTTGGGGGAAAATGATATTAGTGCTTAAATATATATATATATATATATATGAAAATTGAGAAAGATTGGTCAATTCATCATGCATATTTTGTTATGCCACCTTCATCTCGCACAATTCATCATGCATATTTTGTTATGCCACCTTCATCTCGCACAAGTGTTCAATAAAATGTCCAAACAAACCATGCAAGACTGCCCTCTTGAGTTTTACAAGCATTTGTAATTTGGAACTTCTTTGTGAATTTAACCGAGGGTTGTAATATAGTTTGTTGGTGAGTTTGTAGACCTTGCCTCCAATTGAGAAAAGCGTGGCATGGGTGGTTTTAGAATGAGATGTAATTTCCAAAACTGTTCCAAAATTATGTAGTTATTATTATTTTAGAATCATTGTTCCAGTTTGCAGTTGTATTATTTCATGATGTTGCCTGAACAGGCATGATTACACAAGGTTGAGAATATTTGGTAGCATTTGCAAATATTTTTTCACCTTCTGATGTACAGTAATTTTCCTTTTGCATTTGCACGCTGGGCAGAAATGGGGAATAATATGAAATCCTACTACGCATTTCTGGGCACGTCTGATTACACCGCGCATCGCGCGGTGTTCTCCTCCTAGTTAACATATATAGTAAATGTGTGAATGCCATTCCCTCAAATTGAACTCAATTGCTGACGTGGCACTCTTCCATTGGTCAATTGGTGGTAGTCCTCCAATTGATTTCAATTTGATGAGTTGTCGTCCTCTGATTCGTCGATTGGTGGTAGTCCTCCCAATTGCACATGAAAATGGTGATGTGGCGAGTTTTGATTGGATGGGAGGTGGTAGTTTTCTAATTGCATGCAGAATTGTGCTAAAATTTAGCCTTTTTTTCCCTTTCCCAACAATAAATTGTGTTAAAAAAAAATTGGTATCCCAATTATTCACAATTATCAACGTTTTTTTTTGGTTGCCAAATAAATCACAATTATTAATTATTATTTTTTATTTATTGTAATAATTGCTTATGTTATGCTCTAATTGTATTAATTATTATTATGTTATCTTTTTTGTAATTGCTTTTGTTATGCTCCAATTGTAAAAAATTTACTCTTTATTTGATTTTTTTCCAACGACAACCTAGCTAATCTCATTGAAAAAAATTGGTGCTCTTTATTTTTGTTTTTTTGGAATGAGAGGGGAAGACATTCAACTATTATTATCAAATTTTCACGATAATCTTTATTTAGTATTAATTCTACGTAAACAATCAACAATGTGGCGCCCTTCCATTAGTGTCATTTATTATTTGGTCACGCCACACACCATGTTTAATTATAGATTCCCCACTATTATTTGTTATAATTATTTATTTATTTACTTTTTATTTGGGTTCCATTTTTCGGTTACCCAATAAATCACATTTAATTACCAAAATTTTACAATTCATTGTTAATAACTAATTAATAGTGTTATTTTTTTACCTAACAAATCACATTTAATTAATAACTTTTTTGCAATTATTAACAAAAATTTTGGCTTCTTTTTTGTGTTTGCCCCAAAAAACACATTTAATTACAATTTTTTTTTCAAATTTTATAAAAAATGTCCTCTTTTATTTTGGGTTGCCCAACAAATCAAGTTTAATTATCAATTTTTTGAAATTAATTTTTAATTAATTAAGTAATAATTTCGCAATTTTATTATCTGACAAATCACATTTAATTATCAGCCTTTTATAATTATTAATATTGTTTTGGTTACCCAACAAATCGCATTTAATTGTCAATTATGTGTAGTTATTAGCCAAAATTTAGCCTCTTTTTTTTGGTTGCCAATCAAATCACATTTGGTTGTCCTTTTTAACAATTAATTGATAATTAATTAATTAATATTGTTACTTTTTTGTTGCCTAACAAATCACAATTAATTACCAATTTGTTGCAATTAATTGTTAGTTAATTAATCTACCTTGCTCCACCTTGAGAAAAACGCTTCCCATTAGTCTTGTGTGATCTATGACTTCTGATTGATTTTGATTTATGACTTCTGGAACAGGAGTTTTATATTTAAAAGTTGAGGTGTTTTCTAAAGGAAAGTTAATTTCAGTTGATTCATAATTAGAATGTCTCGGTGGTAGCCAAGAATAATTTGAATTAGGTCTTTCTCTTAATGACGAAAATCTTATTAAAGTTTTACCATCAGATTTTTCTATAATATCTTCTACCTCAGTTTGTTCTATGTTTCTGGCTATTTGTGGATTTTGTATTTCAAATTCATTAGGTATAGTAATTTCATTCCATTTTAATCTCTTTGGAGTATAAGTTGTAGGTCTATCGGCATCTACTTGTAATAAAGTTGTTTCTTCTTTAAGAGTTGGAGTCATTATATATTTAGGATTTAAATGTGAGGATAAAGGCCTATAGTATATTCTATATATTACTGCAAAATTCTTTGTGTTTTTTTCAAATTCATTTCCTTGTAGATGAATATCTAATACGACTGAATTCAAAATATGTGGGTCTGTTAGGTCTATTGAAAAATTTGGAGCACAGTTAAAATATATGGGTCCATTGCAAACATTTGTTTGAATCATAGAAAGTAAAGAAGTTTTATATCGTTTGAGTCTAGTGTCTCTTAATGCTAAATATATTGGTGCATCTACTCCTAGATGGAATAAGGGTTTTACTGCAATTTGTATTAGTCCTATATGAATATATCGATATCCTTTACTTAAATATTTTTGAATTGTACTATGATTTAGTAATGGAATAGATTGATATTCTTCTTGAATAGATATTGTTTCTTCATGTGTTTTAACTGATAAAGCTGTTTTGAAATCTAACGGGCCTATTCTATAAATATGTTCTATTTTTTCTTCTGGAATGGTCCAATCTGAATTATTAACAGGCATATGATATTCATGACTTTGTACTATATTATCTTGCTTTGAATTAGATCCTATTTTTAACTGTCTAAGAAATGCAGCCATGTTTTATATTTGATTAAAGTTTTACCTAATCAGGAACAACTGAGCACTATGCCGGGAACATCCTACCCTGGACTTACCAACGGTCTAACAAGGCATCAAAGTCTTACCAATGATTTCAGTAAAAGTTTAATAAAATATGTAAACATAAATGCATGAATTAGCCAAATCAAAATAGAAACGTAATTCAAATAAAGTAATAGTAGTTCAAAATCTTAAATATGCATTTGCATGTGTAAATATGTGGCTCTGATACCACTTCTACCCAAGTTACTTTCTATTGAAATGTTCATAGAAATTTGATGTAAAATTGGACTTACAATATTAGAGTAGCCTTTGATAACGGAAGCTTGCAGACAATTGAACCTTGAATTTCCTTATTAAAATATTTGGAACAAAGGTAGTGGAATACAAGAGTGGTTGAAATGATAAGGGATGAGGATTACAAAGATGATTTTTGTACTGATTTTTTCGCCGATGCTTCTTCTTCTGATGTTAAATCTATTTATAGAGCTCTTCGAGCTTGCATTTCATCTTCATTTGAATTTCATTTGCTTTTTCTTTGAAATGTGGCCGACACCTTTATTCAAAAGTCATTTGGGTCTTGTCCGCATGGTCCTTCAAAAGGATCGAAAGTAGATTCGGATGATCCTGCTGACTCCTCAATTTTGTCGGTTTCTTCATTCTTATCCTGTTTTTGTAGATAGTCCAAATATTCTTTGAGCATCTTTGGGTCCTGCATCATTTTTTTCATCAAAAAGTCGTTTGTAATGGTTTCGGATACCATATTGACAACTTTTTCTTTTTCTTTCTTTATTGGAGTGGTTGGCATAGTTGTTGAAGTGGTTGGCAAAGTTGTTGTAGTGGTTGGCAAAGTTGTTGGAGTAGGTGATTGATTCGTCCATTTGAGTTTGTCCCCTGTGGTTAAGAATCTTATCACGTTTGTTTGGTCTCCAAACTGTTGATTAAATCATGTCCACCATTTAATCTTGAATTCTCTGACTAATGACATTGGAAGAGGTTTTTCTAATTCTTGATGAATTTTGAAACTCCAGCAAAATATCCATGGTACTTTGAACTCCATGTGAACAATTCACAGAAAAAGAAGACAATCAAATAAATAAAATAAGAAGAAAAAAATTTATAATAAAGATTGGAAAATAATAAGTACTAGAAATTATTATCCAAGACCTAGTCCTCCAGATATTCAATATGAAGAAAGACCAAAATTTCGTACTACTAAATATGATGGAGATTCAATTTATAAATGGAATATAGATGGTAAAGCAGAATATGAAGTATTAAATAATTTGCAAAAAATGGGAATGGCTAGATTAGCTTATAAGATAAAAAATATTCAAGAAAGAAATATTGCAACGTTATTAGTTTTAGGATTTACTGGACAATTAAAAAATTGGTGGGATAATGCTTTAACACTTCAAGATAAATTATCAATATTAGATCACACACATGAAATTGAAGATGATCAAGGAAATATTCAAATACAATCAGATGCTGCAGAATTTCTAATAGTAACAATAGTAATGTATTTTATAGGAAATCCAAAAGAAGAATTAAATTCTAATAAAACATTTTTAACAAATTTAAGATGTCCAACATTATCAGACTTTAGATGGTATAAAGATATGTTTTTAACCAATGTATTAAGACGACCAGATTGCAATGCTTCATTTTGGAAAGAAAGATTCATAACTGGATTACCAAGCTTATTTTCACAAAGAATAATAGATAATTTACAAAAGGAAATGGGAACAGATGTAATCTCATTTGAAAATATTACTTTTGGACAATTATTTGCTTTTGTGAAAAAAGAAGGATTAATGTTATGTTCAGAATTAAGATTGCAAATAAAATATGGTTCTAAAACAAAAAAAGTAGGATCATTTTGTGATGTCAAATTGGAATTATATGTATATTTTGAAACCAACACTCCTTGCCTTCATGGAGGTGTTCTCCGAAAATATTTATCATATCAGTGCCTCTTATTATTTTTTGCATGACAAATTTTTGATCATTTTTGAAAAATTAGTAAATATTAAATGTTAATATAATAAGTAAAATACAATTTGAATGATTACCTAATCATCAATAAAAAACATTTTGATGCATCCTGAATGTTGAACCACCCAAAATATGATCGTATCAATCTAAACAATCTAACCTGTATATTTCATGTACATTTATGAAGTTCCAGATAAATCAAGAGAGTATATTGAATATTTGTAAATTTTTAATAACATAATGGTTAATTGTTTGAATACTATAATTGACACAGACAATAAAATAAAATGCACAGGTTACAAATAAGCATGAAAATGTCATTCATCTACAATACATAAAATATAAAAGCGATATACTATAAATTTTTATTTCAAAGTTGTGACGACCCCATTTTTTCTTAGGGCGAATTCTAAGGTTTAGGCTAGCCGCCTGCCTAACTCTCGTTAGGACTCACTACGAGCCAAGTTTATAACTTATTACTACCCAACCAACAACTTACTAATATATAGAATAAGTCATTTCTTTCAAAAGTCATTCATTAACTATACCATAATATTCCAAAAATACATCAAGCGTCCCAAATTACAACTATCAGGAGATTACTTAAATCATTTACATACATAGTTAGACCAAAATATAGTCAAGGCCAGCGTCTTCAAAATTCTCTCCACTTCAAAAACCTGATAAGGAAATCAAATTTAAAGGGCTGAGTTAACACTCAGTGAGATCAAGAAAAGCAGGCAAGCAAACGAGTACAACTAGCATTAATAATATGTAAATCAGGAAGGCCAGCCATAATCTTTTACGTAAATCACAAGAGAAAACAAAAGCACAATCAATAAAGGATATAGGAGTTCTCAGGAGCTAAATCCACAATTCATGCTACACCGATACTTTTGAACCACGATTTTCCACATATTGACACTCTGTCAACCAAGTAAGTAACAAGTCCATAGAACCACACTTTTCAGCAATTTTCGTCCACCGTTACAACCCCTGCCGGGCCTGCACGTCAAATAAAATGTTATATTATTCGAGTATATCCAAGCAAGTCAAGTACGCGAGCCCAAGGTTCATCAAACTCCTCAATCAACCCCTTGCTAGCTCGAGTTGAATGGCTAACCATTGGGTTTTGGGGCCCTCAAGATCAAGTATAAGTTGATGAGATTGTTTTCAAATCGACGCCAAATTAAGTACAAGCACAAGTATAATTGTCAAGTACGAGCAAATAAATTATCAAATCAAGCAGAATAGAACGAGTGAGATAAAGTATACACTAGTCTCGACAAGTTTAATTCACACAATCAACAAGTATCATCAAGAAGTAATCCAAGTAGAGTGCAATAAGAAATGCATTTGGCACTTACCAAAGCCAAAAGCAAACGAGCAAGCAGGTCCTTTACTGTTCCGCGCCGGGATTCCTTTCAAAATTCTCTTGGACACTTGAACCAATATCAACCAACCATCATTAAATGCAAACTATCTTTAGCCAAATCCCCCCTTTAAACCATCACTCACGTACACCCTAAGTTACTTAGCACACAAGGAAGAAAAATTCATTTGCTTAATCAACTAAGACAATACATCAAGAGAGGTCTAAATCCTTCGAAAATCACCATTCAAAACAAGGGGTTAAAGTCACAAGAGATCTTGTATCCATCCATGAAATCAAACTTAAAACAGACTAACAATTTCAAAGGAAAGTTGGAAGTTCTTAAAAGAACGTTTTTGTTTTAAACTAGAAATTCAGCTTTGCGCGACACTGTTTGAAAAATCATATCTTGAGTTTCATGAGACCAAAAGTCGAAAACTTTATACCGTTGGAAACTAAATTCAAAACGCTACAATTGTCTTGAAGATACTTTTGTAAGAGTCAATCCACAAGTAGGTCAAATTTTGGCCTCAAATTACAACTTTACCAAGTTTAAGAGCAAATCAGGTTTGAATTTCAGTCATTTTTATGAAATTCCTGGCGCTTGTAAAAATTGAGTAAAAATTTGAAACTTACAAAGTTTAAAGAATTCTATCTCTAGTTTCAAACGCCATAAACAGAACTTAATTTGGATTTTTTTACACCAAAATATCAAGATTTTTCTAAAATAGTCAACCACACTTGCGAAAATTTTTCAGAAAAATAGGGCAGTGTGAACTTCCCTTTCTTGACTTCTTAAGTCCAAAATTTTTGATCAACCTACTCACACATTCATAGTTTAACATCTAACAAAGATTATTGAGCTAGATTTCACCCCAAAATTTCAAAAATCAAGGCTGGAAACCAGCTGATTAGATCGGCCAACATACAGGGAAAATTTTCAGAATTTTGTCCTTCAACAAATCACATCCAAAATTCATCCAATACATGAGATTTCCACAATAAACACTAACCAACATATATCAAGTCTTTAAGCATCAAAATATACCATAGATGCCATCACAAAATATGAAAGATCCTCAAGTCATCTAACCTAAATTTTTAGGGTTCAAGAGACCCTTTCATAGCAACTAACATCTACTACTAATACTTACATGGAATCAAAGATCAAGTAGAGTGGAGTTAAATACCTTTCCAAGCTTCTTCAACCCTAGCTAAGTCCAAACTTTGCACCACCAAATCCACCAAGAATCACTACAAGACAAGACCTTTCTTCAAACTTGGACAACTTCCAAAGGTATGAAGATTTTTTGGGAGATTTTGGAGCAAGATTTTGTAGTTGGAAAAGGAGTTTTTCTTCCCCTCCTTTTATAGCCTCAAGGTCAACCAAGTGAGAGAGAAAAGAATAGAAGATAAACGCTTGGACGATGATTTGAAATGAAGTGAAGGTTGGCACTTTTAGTTTTTCTCTTGTTTCTTACTCTTAAATACTAATCTCTCAAGATAGTTTCTCTTACTCCACTAATACGCACTCTTACTAGTCTGAGGTTAACTCCTCAATTCATCAATTAATCGCGTCGGTGTGACTTTTGCAAGATTTTTTTTACGCGATCAATAAAGATATAATTTAAGTAAAGTTCATGCTAAAATGATAAAATTAAACAACATGCCAATGCAAATAATTTAAAATAGGTGAAATTAAGACAAAAAGTACGAGTTCTCACAAAAGTGATGTCTATGATTTATCAAAAATTGGCAAAAAATCTCTTGATATGTAATATTTTTGCTGAATCCCATGGATCATTACCTCTATTAATAATAAATATTTTCAACCCAAATGACAAAGTAGCATGGAAAAGAGCAACATAAAATTGGCTATGAGAAAACAAAGGTCCAAAAAGGTAAATGCCAACATTTATAGCATTCCACATCAACCGAAATAAGAGAAGAGAAATAGTATATAACGTCCAACCCATTGGATTACTGATAATTTTGTGTTAACCATTTTGATCATATGGTTTCAATTGAAAAAGATATTGGGCTAACTCGACGGGTGCAAGGCATTACAAATGGTATAAGAGCGAATCTCGTGTGATCTCTGCATGGAGTGAGTTTAGGGCCAAGTATTGTGGTTCTGACCTCATGAAGAAGTGCAAAAAATCAAGTGTTGTGCAAGGTTAAACGCCACGTTCGACGGGAACTACCTCTAGAACCCATACGAGCCAATTATAGAATTCATGCATGACTAAGTGATCAGTTGGATTGTAACAGGGCTTTGTGAAGATGCAAAGGTCTAAATGTGGGGAGAGTATAGTGTCCTACGTCGGCCGGAGCAAGCGAAGAGAAATAGTATATAACGTCCGGCCCATCAGGTTACTGATAATTTTGGGTTAACATTTTGAACCCTTAGTTTTAGTTTAAAATTTTTGTAATTCAACATTATCAACACGAATTTGAGGGTTTTCCATATCATTGTTGATATGAAATTGTAAATTGTTTGTCATGCTTTTTTAGTGGCATTTCCATATACCAAAGGAGTTGCTTATTTCAGAGTGCATTACTATAATATAGTACATGTCTCACAAATTTTTTGTAGATACCTATGTAGATGCTTCAATTAAAATTTCATTTCACTCATTATCATTGTATAAAAGATCAAGTACGACATATGTTGTCTTGAAAGTTAGATGTATAAGTCCATCAATAGTTCTGATATATTGAAAAGTTTGAACTCTACGAACTTTACGAAGTAACACTCATAAATAGTAATATTCACTAAAGTGAGAATATGCGTATGGTAGTCTTTGATACGAACCTACTATGAATGGCTTGAACTCGTATCCCACATAGCCCCAAATCTAAATAAAGAACCAAGTTGGAGTTGCGAACACTCTTGACCCTTCTAATCCATATAGTTGTGAACCTATTGAACTTAATTTCAATCCACAACTAAACAAAAAAGCGAACCAAGGTTATTGGTAGAAGAAGCCACAACCAATTTTGGTTTATTGGTTAATAAGTCGATGAACACTCAAGAACAAATCTCAAGTATTCAAGTGAAGATCTCTTGGACAAGAGAATTGCAAAACACAAGTTTTTGGCTGAAAATTTTTTATCAATAATTTGAAAAATAACGTGACTAAAGGCTATATTTATAGCCTCTTACAAGAAACAAGAAACCTACTCAATTTTGAAAATAGATTGCTACTTTCTTAAAAACCCTAATCGGCTCTAATCTTGGTCAATATGACCTGAATCTTATTTTCTAATTCAAATAACTAACTTAACTCTTAAAATAATTTCTAATGAATGACTAACAAGCTGGAACTCAAACTAAACAAACGACACAAAAGAATTAAACTTGAAATTGGTTCGGTTCTTCATTAATCATGCAACCCAATTACACTTCAACTTTCTTCACTTGTGTCAATGACTTGAATAAGCATAACAATTATTGAATCTTCATGCTCATGACCTCGAGTGCCACTAGTATCTCCCACTTGAGCTTGTACTTCACGATCTATGCCTTGGAATGACTTTCTAAGTTTCTTAGTGCGCACCCTCGTCATTGGGCAGCTTGGAACAACTTGAGCATCACTTAAACTTGAGGCCTTCAACCCTTGAGGAGTTTGAACAGCCATGGATCCATCATCATTCCCTTCCTCTTGAAGACAATTTGTCCCCAAATCAAGCTCGTCATCTGCAAGATAATGATTCAAGTCAGCAACATTAAAAGTAACATGCACATCATACTCACTTGGAAGGTCAAGTTTTTATGTATTATCATTGATCCGCTCCACGACTTGGAATGGTCCATCTCCCTGGGTAAGAGTTTATTATGCCTTTACATAGGAAACTGCTCCTTGCGCATGTAAATCCACACCCAATCCCCAAGTTCAAAAACCATCTTACAACAGCCCTTGTTTGCACTTTGCATATTTTGGAGAGTGCATTTCTCAATGTTAACTCTTATCTTTTAGTGCAAGTCACAAACATACTCAACTCATTTCAAACCATCCATATTAACTCTCTCTAATATAGGCAAATAAGACAAGTTTAAGGTGTGAGAAGGTTAAATCCATAAACAACTTCAAATGGTGAGTATTGTGTAGGGCTATACATAGTGCGATTGTATGTAAATTTGACAAACGGTGAGTATTGTTTAGTGCTATGCATAGTGCGATTGTATGCAAATTTGACATGTGGCAAACAATTCTACCAAATTTTAAGTTTCTTTTGAATGATTGCACGTAACAACGTAAAGAGTGTCCTATTAACTACTTCAGTTTGCCCGTCAGTTTGTGGATGACTAAAAGTAGAAAATAAAAGTTTAGTTCCAAATTTACTCCACAATAATTTTCAAAAATAACTAAGGAAATTAACATCTTTATCTGAAACAATGGTAGGTGGCATCCCATGCAATCTAACAATTTCTCTCAAGAACAAATATGTTACATGTTTAGCATCATCTATTTTATAACAAGGGATAAAATGTGTCATTTTAGAATATTAACAATGACATAAACTGAATCATGACCATACCTAGTCCTAAGTAAACCAAGTACAAAATCCATTGAAAGATCAGTCCATGAATACCAGGAATAGATAATGGAGCATAAAGTCCATAGGGATTTACCTTTGATTTGACATGATGACAAATTACACACTTTTGAAGAAATCATTCCATATCACCCCTCATCTTGGTTCAATAGAATTGGTCTTGTAGTATAGGCAAAGTCTTACCAAAGTCTTGGAGTATAGACAAAGTGTCCCATAAGACATCCACCATATGCTTCCCTAATAAGTAATTCATGCAACGAACAAGTTGGAATGTACAATTTGTCCATGAAAAATAAGAATGCTTGGGATAGGTAATAATTCTCATGGCCTTGCCATGGTAGTACAAGAAATGGCTCCAAAATCGGGATCATTAGTATAGTGCTCTTTAATTAACTCAAAATCAATCAATTTAGCATCAAAAGTAGTGATTAAAGTGTATCTTCATGACAATGCATTTGCCACGACATTGCTCTTCCCGAGTTTATACTTGATTACGAAGGGAAAGCTATCAATGAATGCTATCCATCTTGCATGTTGCTTGCTCAACTTATTTTGAGACTTGAGGTATTTAAGCGACTCATGATCAATATATAAAACAAACTCCTTAAGGCTTAGGTAGTGCTGCCAAATTTGCAAAACTCTAACCAATGCATAAAGCTCCTTATCATAGGTGGAGTAGTTCAAAGAAACACCATTAAGCTTTTCACTAAAGTAAGCTATCGGTTTCCCTTCTTGAAGCAACACCGCTTCGACACCTATACCAGAAGCATCACACTCAACTTCAAAAGTCTTATCAAAATTTGGCAAACTAAATACAAGTGCATGTGTGAGCTTGTGTTTAAATAATTAAAACGACTTAGTTTGTTTATTTTCCCAATGAAAGGCTTGGTTCTTCTTGGTGATTGAAGTATGTGGTGCAGCAATTGTACTAAAATCTTTGACAAAACGATGATAAAAACTAGGCAAAACATGAAAACTCCTTATTTCACTAATAGAAGTAGGGATAGGCCATTCAAAGATTGCTTTCACTTTGTCTTGATCAACATGTATACCCTGCGGACTTACAACATATCTTAAGAACATAATTTGATCAGTGCAGAAAGTACACTTTTTGAGGTAAGCATACAATTGTTCCTTTCGAAGAACCTCTAGGACAGCTTGTACATGCATGACATGCTCCTCTAAACTCTTACTATAAATGAGTATATCATCAAAATAAACAATTACAAATTTACCTAAGAATGCACGTCAGACATGATTTATTAGACGCATGAATGTGTTAGGTGCATTGTTAACCCAAAAGGCATAACTAACCAATTCATACAAACTATGTTGTATCTTAAATACAGTTTTCCATTCATTTCCTTCTTTCATCCTTATTTGATGATATCCACTTTTAAAATCAATTTTAGTAAAAATCACAGCACCATGCAGTTCATTAAGCATATCGTCAAGTCTAGGAATAGAATGACAATATTTTACTATTATAGCATTAATGGCACGATAATTGGTGCACATTCTCCATGTTCCATCTTTCTATGGCACAAGTATTATTGGGACCGCACAAGGACTTAGATTTTCACACACCCAACCCTTACTCAAAAGCTCCTCCACTTGGCGCTGCATCTCTTTGATTTCTTTGGGATTGGTCATATAAGGTGGCTTATTAGGTAAGGATACTCCAAGAATGAGATCAATTTGATACTCAATTTCTCTTATTGGATGTAAACCACTAGATATTTCCTCGAAAAAAATATTTTGATATTCCTACAAAAGGTTAGAAATAGAACTAGGTAAGAAAACATCAAATTGGTTAGTCTCAAGAACCTCTTTACAAAGAAGAAATAAGAGAGGTTGAATAGAAAACAAGGCTTTCCTCAGAACTTTGGCTTTTGCAAACTTTTGTTTTCCCTCGGAGATAAATCTAACCCTACACAAGTGAATGAAAGAAGGAAACGACACTTGTGCCCACTGCATCATGAAACCATCCTCTATTCGTTCACAATCCTATCGCATTGACGGTCTAAACTTTGACACCATTCCCATCAGCTTTTCCACAGCAATGAATTCTTTTTTCTTTTTTTCTTCAGCTTGAGACTGTGGTAAGTCTGGTATTGGTTTTTGAGGTGATGGTGGAGTCAAGGAAACAATCCAACGTGTAAAGGGTAGAGGCCGAACAAACACTACAAATCTGTATTCTCGTGCTTTTTGAGGAAGGCAGGTCCGATCAGTCCTTTGAACATTAGCATCTCGCCTGAGCGTCTATAGACCAAGAGTGCCAGCGCGGGTAACGCCATAGACAAGCAACAAGCTCTAGAGTCATCTGAGGCAATGGAAGGTAAAAATAAAATTTCGAGAACGAAATTTTCTTAAGGGGGAAAGAGTATGAGTACCCGAAAATTATTTTAAATTTTCTCCTATTTTTGAAAAATTAATTTATATTTTCTTTTCATTTTACTTTATTTGCTTATTTGCTAGCCCTAATTGATAGTGATTTTAAAGGTTAAGTTAAGATTTTTCTCTTTTCCTTTTATATTATAGTGCATGTTAAGTTTCGTAGTACACTAAGGTAGTTGACCGACTAGTAAGATATATATATTATATTTGGTGGACAAGAACGGGTGTGGTATTAGAGGAAATATATGCTTAGAAGTGTTAAGAGTGTATTAGAGGAATAAACAAGTAATTAGAGGCTAAGAGAGCAAAGGGATAGAAATGGAATTGGATCTTGACACTTGTCAACCATCAAACCAAGACTTTCTTCCATCTTTATCTTCCAATTGACCACAATTTCTTTCATTTTCCTCCATGATGGCCGAACCATAAGGGAGAGAAAAAAGACAAAAATTCTTTCAAGTTCCATCTTGCTTTCTTGCTCAATCCATGAGAGATTCAAATACCAACCCAAATCTACACCGAATAATCTTAAGTTAAACTTGGAGGTGAGCTTTTGGTGGAGTGATTTGAGGAAGAAAACTCTTGAGTTGCTTGTCATATTGGGATTTTGAGGTAAAATTCCTAGATAACATCTCTTTTTACTTGTTTTTTGAAATTTATGCAAGATATATTATGATTGAAGTTAAAGGAAGCATGTTTATGGTAAATTCATGGTTTTGCTAGGGTTTGGTGAAGTTGTTGCTAGGGTTTAGTTAATTTTAAGCTTTAATGTTCAATTTTTAGTTTTGAGATGAATTTTCAGCTTTGATAAGAGATGCTCTAGCTTTGATATGAAATTTTAAACTTTGATATGTGAATTTTAGTCTTTGTGTGCAATTTCTAACTTTGAGAGGCAAAATTCCTAGCCTTGATGTAATTACTTGAAACTTTGTATATGTGGAGTTGTGATGGATTTTCTTGTCAAGAACATATGTTATAAGCCTCATGACATGTTAGTTATAAGATATAGTGCATTTACCATGGAATTTAAGTAAGAAAGTTGGAAGTTTTGTTGGAGATTTTGCTGAAAAATTTCTGTTATGGCTGGCTGAGAGGGAGAGAAGGAATTTCAGCTTTCTTTTCAGAAATTTTGTGGTGATTTTGATATACTCTTGTTCAAGACATTTGTTAAAACCTTGCTCTTCATATGTATATTGATTTTGATCCAAAATCAAAGAGGTTTAAAAGGGGAAAGACTTAGTTTTTCAAACTGTTTGCTTGCTGGAAATTTTCGCAGGAGGGTCTGCGCAGATTTCGGAAATTGACTATAACTTGGTATAGGAAAGTTAGAATTGAGTTTTGTTTGTTGCGTTTGAAACTAGACTTATAACTCTTTTAATAGAGTAAAATTCATGGTTTGGTTCACTTTCTATAAAATACCAGAAAATTTTCAAAGTGAGCTGAAAATCCAAGAATGTCCTGTTTTGGCACTCAGTTGAGCAGTGAATTGAGGTTGAGATTTGACTAATTTATGGACTGAATTTTATGAAAGTGTCTTCTAAAGAGTTGTTTTGAGAATGTTTTCTAACGGTATAAAATTTATGATTTTTAGACTTACGAAACTGAGTTATGACTTTTCAAAAAACATTACAAAAATTGGGATTTTTCTTATGAAATGACAAACAAAACTTGGAAGGGTCTTGGAAACATTTTCTGGTTTTTAAATCTAACTTTCTCAATTACTTGCACTCCATTGCATACTTGGATCATGGATTTATTATGTATATGAGTTTTCTTTTGACTTGAATAAGAAAACTCCTGCCACGTTTTGACGTACAAATGGAGCACTTTTGAATCTTCCCTTGAATATTATCTTAGTAGTTAAGTGAAGAGAGTTTCTCTCTTAATTTGACAAAAAATTGAGCATGCTTGAGTGAAGGGTTAAGGGGAAATTGTTTGGCCTTGGTTCAACGATTATAGGTAATCATTGATTGTGTATGTCTCAGGTATTCAAGAGAAATTCGAGGGAAACCCCGAGGAGAACTTGTGAAAGTTTTCTCTTGTCTTACTTACTTGACTATTGGTGAGTGTTTCTTGTATGTTTGTGCAATAAGTGACTATGTAAATATCTATGAGTGATTGCTTGAATGTTAAATGCTTTCCAATGATTGTTAAATGGATTTTCAATAGGCGAGTGTGTACTTTATCGCACTTGACCTAAGTGAACGTGAAATTTTCAATGATCAAATGATTGAATGTTACTTGTGCATGAATGTAAGCCTTTGGTTGAACTGGGCCCCTGCCTTTCATTGGCAATCAACTCGAGCCAGAAGCGAACTCGGTCGGGCGACTGGTGACCCTGGGACAATATTTGGTATATTCAAGTATGACCATGAAGTCTGGTGGAGAACTGGCCAATGAATGAAACGAAATGAATGAAATGACTGACTGAATGAAATGAACACTGAAAGAGTTTTTATTGTTAAATGTTTTCAAATGTAGTGGAATAAGGGAAATGGTCGGAGATTGAATGACTGAATGAATGAATAGCTCCAAGTGAGCACGTATTCTTCCAATAATTGAATATTTGTTTCTTGAATGACTGCATTATTACTGTGCAAAGTGTGAAAAGTGTTAAATGTGATACTTCTATGTTTTATCTACTTAACTGCTGGTTTGAGAACCTCGCTGAGCTTTTAACTCATTCCTTTAGTTTTGTTATCCTTATAGGAATGAAGGCCGGAGCAAGTAGGCATGAACTAGGGTGTATAATTTTCATGTATTCGCATTTTTATAGATGGAATGTATTTTGGAGATTTGGTACTGTAATCCTATACTTCACTTTTGGGTTGTAAATCAAGTTGAAATTCTTGGTTGAATAGAACTTTTATGTCAATTTAGAGGTGTGACAGACTATTCCAAGATTATTAGTGAGTGACTCCTGGTGAGAGTTGGGCAAGCGGTCCGCCAAACCCTTGGGTACGCCTTGAGCAGAAATGGGGTTGTCACAAAGGATATTCATGTTTACATTTTTTTATTTTGAAGAATAGCTAGAAGGAATTGACTTGTAAGCTCTTGACAATGTTTTTTCACTTGTTGTTGCTGAAATATATAGTCATAGCTTTTTATAGACATCTGAAATGTGTTTCCAATAATAAAAAAAATAGAGCTATTCCGTATTGAATTCGCATCAGGTCCGTATTTGTGTCCACATTGAGTCTGCATGGCCAACTTCTATTTCCTACTTTCCATGCAACCGGATGTCTACTTGGTATAAGTTATGTGTCCGCATTGAGTCCGATTGCATTTTCATTAATTCTACTCATTTTCTATCATTACATTTAAGTAAAAACATTAATACACTTCATTAGTTGTTTGTTAATCATAAAAATAAGTGTATTAAAGACCATAGGGTCTTCAAGAATGTATAGTTGATTAATATCAACTCCAACTCTCTAACTATTGGACATTTCTACAGCTAAGTTGTTTCTAATAGTGACCCATTCATCAATTGATGTAATAGTTGTTATATACTCTATTTCTCTATTATTCTTGTCACTTTCATCATCCTTGCTCTCCAGTTGCTTACATGGCATTTGTTCTTATAGATCATAAGTCATGAACAATCAAATTTTTGTTATGATAGGTCTTTAGTTGTGACCAGATCTGGTCGTGGCTTGCTACCAAAGGGGAAGAAGGGAAGGGGGAGGAGAGAGAAGAAGGAAGAAGATGAGAGAAGAAAGAGGATGAGTGAGGAAGGAAATGGAGAGAAAGTAAGAGAAAACAAGAGAGGGGGAAGGAGTGATAGCGGTAGAGGAGGAAGAAGGGTAAGTGGAGCTGGGTGGTGGTATGTGATGGGTAACGGTAGTGGGTAGTGGGTGGAAGAAAAGAGAGGTATAAGGTTTACTTTTGTTAGGTGTATTTGAAATATATGTATTTGGAGTGTTTTTGAGGATATATTTTGGAGTGTGTTACTGTAAACTCCAAAAATAAAAAACTTCTTTTTCATATATTCTCTAAACCATATAGAGTCCTAGTAATTATATTCTTAAGAAAACGTACAAAGTACCTAAATGCATCTTATAAATTTGCAAATACCAAATATCAAATAACAAATATACTATATACTAGGTTTGGGAAAAAGAGTACACTAAAATTAAAAACTCTAAAAATTATAAATAAATAATTTTATCATCAAAACTTTGAATGATCAAAATGAGAAAATTAATAGAAATAAATAAACATACCTTTTGTTTGGCAAGTGTGGGTTAGATGATACTAAAATCACCAAGTGTCTTGAGCAAATATTGGAACTGTACTACCTATGGGGACTTAACAAAGTTTAATTGGTCTTGGGGTGGAAAAAGGAAATAGTATCAGCCCGTCCTTTTTTTTCAATTCTCTTTCTTGTTTTCTATATTTTTCAAGTGATCTGCTTAAGAGAAGGAAAAAGAAAAGAAACAATTCAACTGCACCTATTATTGCCTTTTTCTTCTTTAATCTTCACGCAGTTACAATTCTTGTTATACCCTCTTTCGTTTTCATTATTAGAGCCAACTCTACCCTATTTTCTCTCTTTGCTTCCCTCTCAACTCCACTCAAGTTTCCCTTGGCACTTCCTTTATGATTGAGACAATAAAGGAAAAGGGCTTCTCTTTCTTTTTTATAAAAACTAGCGACTTTTCATCTCTCAAAAAACTAAGTCTTTTGGTTCCAAAAGGACTAAATTATGACTCTTGATTCAACTTGGAGAATGTCAATGAGGTTCACAAATATCTAGTCTTGGTGACTTGACTCAGTAACTAATCAATCACCAATTTGGGTGGGGGTTTCATACCGACCTCTCTTGTTCTAGTTATGACTCGCTGGAATCATCTCAAAATTGGTTGAGATGGCAAACCTTGCCTATGGGTGTGCAAATTAAGGAAAAAAAAAATTTGAGTTGCTTTCTTAAAACCAATGGAAGTTATTAGAAGTTTTTTTATTGCAAAAACAAACGAAAGAAGTCATGCTTTTTTATGTGCAAACAAAAGAAAAAGGAATTGGAAATTGAAACGGTAAAAGTTGTTAGAAATTACTTAATTTTGGTAGTTATATTTAGTAAATCTTTACTTTTATGAGGGTAAAATTGAAAAAAAATAAAGGGTTAATGGCAATTTGTACCCGTCAAACTATTAATTTTCATGTTTTACTACCTCAAACATTGCATTTTTTGCACTTCATTTCAATCACCTGTTATGTGGCAATTAAAGGCATGAGATGGCAAATTTACCCTTTCAATATTTTGATCTACTTTTGAAAGTACCCATCAAAATTGTGTCATTTTGTCGAAGCTTCATTTGCTTTCCCATCAACCCTACTCTTGTCATCTCACCATATCGACTTTTTGGATAAATAACAAGGTTTTCTTTTCTCTTTTGAGGCTTCCATATGAAATTTCTCTAAATTTTGAGGAATAAAGAAGATAAAGTAGGAAGATCACAACATTATTCACCAAAAGAAGCATAGTGATAGGAAGAGGATAGATGCAAACTTAAGAGAGAAGAAAATTGCATAATTTTGGAGTTGTTACAGAATCTTTGGATAGGTATTAGGAAAAAAATAGATAATCGCGTGAATATATTGATCTACTATGTTTGTTTGAGGTATGACAGTGGATCTACCCTTTTAAAGTATGGTTATTTGTAGAAACTTTCAAAAATATGAAACAAATGTCTTTATGGCTACATATGGTCCAAAAGCAAATCATTGCTTTTATAGTTATCATACCTAATTAAATAAGATTTTGTTACGAGAAACTACTCCACGCTTAAACTGCAAATCAAGGGTATAGAATCTAAATTTCTACTATTGCATAAAGAAGCTATTTTTGTTATCTAGAATAATAAGAGATTTAGAGAACCATATTTTTGAATTTTGGCTAAACTTCTGTACATACATAGATAAATAAGATTTAATATAATATGTATCATCTCCAATTAGAGGAAAACTAGAAGTACCTTAGGCGCCAATTCATTGAAGGGTAATTTTAGCCTCTTATATAAATCTTAAGGTGCAAATGGTCTTTTCACTAATGAAGTGCCAACAAAATTACACAATTATCAATCGAAGTTCAGACAATTGAATTAAAGTGCGAAAAATTGAATGTTAGCGTGTAAAGTGCTAAGCCCGCATAGTTGAGAGTGCAAAATGCAATTAATCCAAAAATATAACACAAGACTAAAAGGAATTTTAATACCAAACCCATGCCTCATGCATTGTATATTGAAAGATATATTTCCTTCGGGAAAAATGCACTTTTCATCCCTAATGTTTAAGGTGCTAACCAATTTCATCCCTAAAATTTCAAGCAAAACACATTTCATCCTTGTAATTTTATGCTTTTGTTTAATTTCATCCTTAAAGTTTTATGCAAACACATTTCATCGCAATAGTTTCCTAAATTTGGCTATTTGAGGACAATTGGTAGATTGTCAAGCAATTTGAATGGGATAGCGTCACTTGACCACGACATGCCCATTAGTTAAAAAAAAAAAATGGATCAACCAAAAATTCAAAAATCTTTTCTTAATTCACTTTCTCATTTAGTACAAAAAAGACTAAGGAATTTTTAACTACCATTATTCTCTTATTAATCACAATCGAACAAGAAAATCCAAAGAAAATGAAGTCAGTGGAAAATAAACAACCCCACTATAGCCAATTCAAGAAAAATGTCAAACAAATGCATTACAACTAATTGGAGAAAAATATTAATGCGAAAGAATAAATGGTTTGGATTGTGATTTTTTTGCAAAATTTTGTTTTGTTGCATCATATACATGTTTTTCAATCTTCTATTTATTTTTCAATCTATTTATTTTGTCTCAAATACATCATATCACAATTTAAAGGAAAAAAAAAAGAGATAGTCTCCTATCCAAAAACACTGGTTGTTATTTCTATAAATTAATCAATAATTGAATTAAGTATTAATAATAAAATTATTAATCGGACATGTGATGATATTATGTCTAAATTGGTTAACAATCATTTAATTGTCCTTAATTGATAGGAATTATAAAACTATGAGCATGAAATGTGTTCAACATAAACTTTAGGGGCAAAATTAGTGAAAATTAAAAAATTATGAGGATGAAATGTGTTTTGCACAAAACTTTAAGGATGAAATTGGTTAACACCTTAAATATTGAGGATGAAAAGTGCATTTTCCCTATTTCCTTATTCTACAATTAATCTCTTTAATTTTCAAAATACAAATACTATCATCATGAAAACAGTATATATTCAAAGACTTTATATCATTTTTATGAAAAAAAACATATACATACCAAAGTAATGCAATTCTTAAAAGCTTATTGAATTATCAAATAAAATAATAGTGTTTTATGTTATACTATATAAACTATATTTGCAAAGTGTGTAAATTAAAATTGAATCTTCTATAAATGTATGTATCTCTTTACAATATTTAAAATCTAAAAGTAGATTATTTATAAGTTTTAAATAAATAAATAAATAAATAAATATATGTATATGTGTGTGTGTATGTGTATGTATTTGTGTTTATATTATTTTAATGACATATAGATTCAATCACCTATTTACCGGTTGAACCGATGATCCATCCACCCGGTGCCAAGTCGGGATTATAACTACGGTGCACCTGCAATCTGTGGCCAAACCTCCGCTGGAGAAATCACCGAGCATTAAACCCTAATTCTCCCCTCCCTCTCCAAAGGAAAAAAATGATCAGACAGAGGTTAGGATGGTTTGCTTTTGGTTTCACTGCGGCCTCTGCGACAATCGGCGTCTTTGTCTACAAAGACCTTCAGGCCCATCGCAACGCTCACTTTTCCCAAGTAAAAGAACCCAAAAAAAAAAAAAAAATTTTCGATTTTTATATATTTGTGAAATTTCAGAGTTATATATATTTTTCTTGATACTTTTGGTGTAACAGGCTAACGAGGAATACAATGTCCTTAATACGAGAGTTACTAATCTGGAACGGGTTTGCCTGAATAATCCCAAATCTAATGTCCAATCGGTACGCAATGGAAATTTTAATTTGCTGGCTGCAATTGTTATTTAGTTTGTGTTTATTCTGGTTAGATTTTATTTTTAGTGTTATTATAATTTTATGTATTATACTTTTAGGGTTATCATGTAGATTATGTACTTGTTTGGTCCCTGGTTTTAATTGATTGAGATACAATTTGTAGTTTCTGTTATATGGCATCAAAGGATTTGTATTATTGAGTTCAGTTGCTTTAGGAGTTTTGGCTAGGTTAAGCTGGTTTGTTAGTATCTAAGGTAAAAAGGTAGAATTTCTGATTCGAATCCGTTTAGATTTTTTTATTGGTTTTTTTAGGAATTTTTTTCTGTATTACCCTTTTGGGTAATGCGAACAGCAGTAGTGGTCAGTAAATGCGTTGGGAGTAATGGATAAATAAGTTTCTGAATCCACATTCCCAGCTGTAGTTTTATTGGTCCTGTCCACTACTGTTGCTTCACACTTTCGCGTGCACCATCCCCTGCACAATGACATGATTCAGAAACAAAGAAGAGGTTGAATCTGAATCTTGTTTGGATATGCAGCATGGCAGCATAAGATCAACATTAGTCTTTTGGACTTTGTTATTATGATAGTGCTTTGTGTCTATTGTCATCTAAGAATGTGGAACTTTTAGAAGCAATTGTTGTTCATTTATTATTAGGTTTTGATTGAAATTTAAGTACCAAAAGTTGTATCTTTCTGTTACTCAATGTCATGAAATCTTTGTTGTACTTCTTGAAGGAGACTGCCATTAATGTTTGTTTAGAAAAAGTATTCTTCGTTAGTCCTTGACAGATTTTGAACATTCCATTGTTTAGCAACAGGTTCCACATGTCTCACACTTTTGTGTCAAGTATTTTAACCCTGAAACGTCACAAAGGATTCATCAATTATGGCCTATTAGAATCAAGGGACTAACTTATGGTCTAAGTCATTCATTGACGAAAAGATTGTTTATTGCATTATACTTGTTTCTACATTTAATTTTCCTTCATCCAAGTTTTTTGTCCAAATTTCTTCTTACAGTATTTAAACTTTTCAATTTCCTGACAATATAGCTTAAGAAAGAAAGGTTCCTAAAACCAAATAATTAAATGAATGAATGTAGTGCAAGGAAGGTTCTTTTTAACCAAAAAGGTCCTGTAGGGACTTTTGATCGGCAGGCACAACACTGTTTTGGTTTTATTGTTTCTCCTTTTGAGTGGTGCAGTTATAATAGGAGAAGTGTTGCAACTCTGCAATATCTGTCTTTTGTTGTTTATTCATCAAAATTTGACCTCATTAGACAAGTAGTTGCAAGTGAAATTGCATCCCAAAACATATCTAGAGGAAAGTGATGGTTTGAAGTCCAATTTCACTTGTCATATTATATGGACCAAGTATCAGAGTTTGCCCTTTCCTAATCCTTATGGAGATGGAAGAGAAGGAATTAGAAGACAAAACTGAGTGAGAGAGAAAAGAACAAACAGTTAACTTCAATACTTAAGAATTGACAGATTTTCTTTCTGCTATTATTTCTATTTTTTGTTTTGTAAGCCAAATAAGGATTAGAAGATATTAAAACATTGGATCGTCTATTTTCTCCAAGCATTTTCTTAGGAGATTTAAACTTATGTTGCTGCCTTGTCTTTAATTTTTCTTCTACAGGATTGAGATTTAGATCTTAAGTCTACCTCTTTTGTATTTAAGAGCAAACTTACATCTTTGTGATTTTAAATTACTCTAAATAATCTTGACGAACAAGATAGGTTTGGTTTATTTTGCTTATTTTGGTAAGAAAAGATCATAGATTGTATTGCTGCTTCAATGGCCATGCAGTTGTTGCTTACAGCTTTTGCACCTTTTATCCCCCTTTGCAGGGTGGTAGTGATTTGAAATAATTACGTGGAGTGCTGTTTTATTGGGACTTCAACTCATCATAGATTTTGAGTGTCGACAATTGCAAGGTTATATTGTTCTGGAATTTTTTTCTGGCCATCCTGGGTTCATTGTACATTATGGCCTTATGCTGTTTTGGTATTTTCAGCAATTATTGGATTTAAAAAGTATAATTTCTAATCTGTTTACAGTTACTCTATTTCTGGGAATTATATGATTCTGATTTGACACTGAAAGATAGGTGCATATTTTGGAATAACATTAGTGTATATGGAGGCTCTCTCTCTCTCTCCCTCTCTCCCTCTTCACTGTCTGTCTGTTTCTCTCTGTTATTTCATTTATTTTTCTTTGAATGTGGAATTTTTGTTGGCTACTTGGTGCTTTTAATAGATTTAGTGATTGACTGTTTTTGTGGGCAATGATGTTTTATATACCTTGAATGCACTATAAAGTTCCTCATGTAATTTAGTGAGCAGCCTAAAAATTGAAATCTATCATCTATTCTGTATCCCTACGTCGATTTGAATATATTGTTGTTGATGCAATATAAAGTCTTTTGGTTAGTTTTTTGAGCTTGACAAATTTCTTTTGTAGTCCTTTTGGATTTAAGAATTTGGGCACAATTGATTTACTATCTTTAGCATAGAACGCTTCTAAGTTTCATAGAATGTTTAAGTTTTGATTAAGAACTTTTGATCAAATCCATAGGATTCAATAGTACTATTTTGAGTAATCATTAAATTTATAGATTTTGATATCGAAGATGATTACATTTACTTTCTTTCCCCTGAATAATATGATTTTGATCTAACAATGAAAGATAGGGGCATATTTGACTATAATATTAATATATCAAAAGGCTCTCTCTCCCTCGCCTCTCCCCCCACTTTCGCTGTCTCTGTGTATATGTTGTATTAAGTGTTATAATTTGCTTTTCTTTGAATTCAGAGATTTTGTTTGCTAATCGGGGCTTTTAATTGATTTAGCAAATGAAAGTTTCTAAGTGGAAACGATGTTGTTTGGTTTTTCTTTTGACTTCTGGATTTTTATAGCTGTAAATGCACTAAAAATTTCCTCATGTAATTTAGGATGTGGCCTGCTAATTTAAATCTATCTTCTATAATGTATCCCTACGTCCATTTGAGTTTCTTATATTGTCGATGCAATATGTGTGTCACTTGGTTTTGAGCTTAATGAATTTCTTTTGGAATCCATCTGCATCGTAGGATTTCGACACAATTTTTTTTGAAATAGTTGCATTGAACACACCTATGTTTCGTAGAATGTGTAAGTTGCGAGCACTACTTTTCATCAGATCCATAGGGATAGGGAATACTATTTGACAGATTTGGAATTCATAATAAACTACTCACTTCATAAGCTGCTTGCCATTCTAACTCCAGTTAGTATATTAGAATCCTATTTCAATTTTCTTGTCATTTAACAATGTAGTATACATATTTCTTTGGAAATCTGTCCAAATTAAAGTCAAATAATGCGGATGGAAACTTAGTTTTTCATTCCCTGTAGAATAAATGTCTTTGTTGCCTCAATTCACAGTAACCAGTGTTTAAGACTATATACAGAGTATCTGTAGAATGAGTATCTTTTTAAGCTGTACACATTTCTTATGAAAAGAATTATAAATGAATAACTGAGGGGTTTGTCCCCATTGATGGCATTCTATGAATATAGGGTTGATTCTATAGAACTATTCTTGTGGAGAATAAATGTGTTGAATTGTATCATGTTTTCCTAAGCTATCTAGTTGATTTTTTCAAAATTTGCTGGTTTGTATATATCTAGCTATAATTTTAAATTTAACTCTTCAACTTGATAGCACCCCTGTGATTCATGTTTCTACTGTCGGTGTTGTTGTGGAGGTTGGTTGTTACTTAAAGAACTGAACTAGGTATTGAGCCATTATTAGGTGCCTCAGCTGTTCCTGATTCCAGCTTGTCTGCTGATGTTGAAAAGGGTTTCATAGAACCATCTGAAGAATGCTGGTACTGCTCATAGTGTGCTTCAGTTGTCCATAATAGAATTAAAGCCACCATTACCGTTGACAAGAATACCATTGCTGCCCAGACCATCCTTGTGTATCGTTTTAGGGGTTTACAGTGTGTGTTTAGGATTTCTGAAAAGGCGGTTGTTACTGTCTGACACTCAACCAGGCTTTCCATATCAGGATATTCATTCAGTAACCTCTGTATTGAAGTTGTGTATATCTCCAATCTATTGTAGTACTTGGTGGGAATTACAATTCCTCCCGTGCAACCTTGCTCAGAATCAGGACATGTCACCTGCTTCAATAGCTTGATGTAGAAAAGAAATGGAAAAAATGTTAGGAGAGATTCATGTTTCCTAAAAGTACACATTGTTCTTTGATCAGTTGATTTTCATTTCTTTATAAGATCATGCAGTAGGGCTGATGAAAATAGCTTATAATTCAAGTAAGTTCATTTAAAAATTTTGCAGCAGTTTGCTTGAAATTAGAATGCTGCATGTAATAAACAGTCAGGTCTTCGTAGGCACACAAATCATTTGTTTCTGCAGCATCTAATGTTTGTATCGAGTCTTTAGCTATTTTGCATACCTGTGGAATATCCCCTATTTTATATGCGTTGGCTGGACAATCTTGTGGCTGGTAGTGATAATGTGGTGGTCCTGAGAAAGGATTGCAGATTTGAAATATGTTTCCATATCTGGTAGAAATGTTGCTGTTTACCTGCCATATTATAAGATATTCAGAAAGATGAGTCAGTGACTGCCATTATTTGCTCCTTTTGCACCAATAAGTGAGTACTACTAGTAGTATACTGCATTCTTGGAGATGATAGTAAACTACTAGTAAAAGGACTTCTATGTGCATTTTTTCTGTGTGCTCCCCTTTCCCCTCTCTTTTCGTTTGCAATTAAGCTGTTCATTTTTTATTACGTACGGACGGAAGGTTACAAATTTTTAGTTAAATTTACATAGTAAAACTTGACTGGTTGGTGATCCTACCTCGTGAACCACGTTGTATACCTCTGCACTGACATGACGAAGAACTGATTTGGCTGACGAAAGTTCATCGCAAGGTAGAATTGAACTCAAGCTGTTGTTGTACGGATCTTGTCGGAATCCTTCAAGGGCTGTGCATGTGTCATCTGCAAAACTGGAAACAGCAAATATTTTTACTTGTATCTATGGAAACTGCCCTTCTTATTTGCCATTTGGTTGTATGATGAAACTTTGCACAAAAAGGTACTCTGAATAAGACATACTTTTCTATGAAAAAGTAGATTCCGGAAAATAACCAGCACAAGACTGTGAGGATCCAACATAGTATAACCATCCTGCAAAAGTGACAAGCTTGTTAGGAAAATTTGCTTTTTCAAATTATTATTATTATTATCATCATCAAAATAGATTTTGGCGTTTCAATAAAAGTGATCTTCATCTTACATGGAAAGCAAGATACTTACAGGCGAAGAATTCTTCGTAATTTTAGGACTCCAGAAACTGCAGATATAGAAGTTTCACCATTAGGAACAATAATTCTAAAGATGCAACATTGAAATCAACTTGAAATTCTTTTTTTTTTTCCGGCAACGATAACAATTGTATAACAACTTAAAATTTTGATCTTTTAGATTTTCCAACCTAGGTTGGTCAGTTTATACATTTCTTTTAAATAGAATATTTTGCATTATGCCCTTCAAGTGATGTTGCAAGGGGAAATAATTTGTTCTCAGTTTAGAATCTGAGAGTTCTTAATTAATTTTGTCGCATAAGATATTCTTAGTGATGAATTTAGCTTCTGGTTGGACTTGTTCTGTCTATGATGTTAACACCACACATTTAGGATATGTATTGGCATTAGGAAGCAAGCGTACATAATGTGAAATGTCAATCATTGTATATACCTAAGACTGTGATTCGCATATTGGTGGGATTTCAATGAGAACTTAGTGGCTAACATATAACTGTTTTACCAGACTCTTAGTTGATAAATAGAAGAGAGAAAGGTATGTAATGCAAGCAATTTGCAGACCTGATAAAGCGATTGCTGCAACCAAGTTCAATGAAATTGTAACTGTAGTTATTATGTACCTGCAAGAAGAAAGAAGGGGTCATTCATCAAAATGTATGAAGGGAAGTATAAAATTGAATGTATTGACACTAAAGAGGGATTAAATGATTACACTATCTTGAGGCCGTTGTAGATTGCCCTCCTATGCTTCCTTGCTTGTCTATGTATATCATCAGCCTCAGTATCAAGACTTTGGGCTGTAGATTTCAGGAACCTAGTGGCATCTCCACTTTCAGCATCTGCTGCCAAGTTAGCGCTCAGGTCTTTCATTGCTTCAGTTGTGTTATATATGGTATCAGATGCGTGGTCTGCCGTATCAATAAGAATATCTACCACCGTTGTGGCTCTCGAGTGAAATTTTGCATTTCCTCCCAAAAAAAGTCCGCACCCAATTCTGCATTTGATAATATTACAACAAACATTGAATCAGTGCTCTAAATTCTGCATTATGAAGGCGTACCTAGTGACTTTTTAACTGCATTTCTCATAGCATTAATATGGACTATTGTCACCCTTGAGTTTTTACTCTGTCAGATATATTACTAATACTGGGTAGGATGATCAAGTTCACTAAGTCACTACAGCATTTAACCTAATACTGGGTTGAATGAGGATACTGATAGCCTATGCTAGAGTCTGAGCAAAATTGCTCCTTTGAACTTTTGTGACATGGAGTGGAACTACTCCACCCCCATAGTGCTAAATGCACTACTGTAAAAATAGGACCCCTTGCTCCAACACTGTACAGTTTGGTTATGATATAAAATTCTATTGTTTCGGAAAAAAAAAATTTAACCTATTGCTGTCATTGTTACTCTTTTTTTTTTTTGGCCTTCCTAAAGGCCAATATGCTGTTCAAAAACCAATTTTTGGTCCAACAAATCACATTGAGTTACCAATTAAGGCAAAGTGGAGTAAATTTGAAGTCCAGGCATTGACAGTGACAGAGAAATTCACATGCCTGATATTTTAAGAGTTTAAAATAAAATTAATCCAGGGAAAACTTAGTTGGAGCAAGAATAAGAAAGATTAAGAATCACAGTGTTAGTCTCTGATCAATGGACATTGTAAAAAGAGGCAAACACTTGACATTGTTAAAGAAGCTAGAGGAGGGGATGTTCATTGACTTACATTGCCAAGATGGTGAAAAGAACTACTAAAACCCTAGACCATGGATAACACTTCTTTCGGCAAGATGATGTCTTCTTGAATTTTTCTTCTCTGTTCGTTTTCCAACAAAAGGAGGTCACTAGCGAATATGCTCCATATATCAGCCCACAAATTGCCCATATAGCTGCAATGGCATATCCATATATGCCTGTGAAAGCGGTGGACTACAGAAAATCAAAAATAATGCATAAGTTGTATAAGTACATTTTTTTTTCATATCATTTTTCACAGGAAAGATTAGACAAAAAAAATGCAGCATACTTACACTCCAATAATGCATGTTGGTAATGTCATATCCTCCCCTATATTTCCTCAAATGGTCTAGGGGATCGGCTCGCACGGTGTCATCTGATTGTTTTACTTGTTCTGAAGCATTTTTGGTTTGCTTTAACTGCCTTCCTGAAAACAAGAATACATCTAGTAAAAAATATGATTGAGTTAATATTGAGCGCATCTGCATATTTTGGCCGAGTTTGGTGCATTGCTTATTAAGTTCAACCCAAAAAAAAAAAAACTTAGTATCAGTATGGATTGCTGTTTAGGGAAAATGTCTATTGATAAATTCTTTCTGATTTTTAATTTTCCCAAAATATTTAGTAAAACTGGCCTAAAACTAGCGTTCAACAACCCAATTTTTTAAAATCATTTTAGAAAATTTTTAAGATTGCAAACTGATAAAAGAACCAAAAAGAAATTAACCATTTTTAAGGTTGCAAAAGGGGGCCTTGGCTCTAAAACAAATTAAATATTATAATTAGCAAGTTGATGAGAGATAGTTAGTAGTCACCTGACTCAAAATTATCTGATGAGACTGTGAGTCCTGCAAGTTGTTTGACGTTTGGAGCGATAATCATTACCATGAGAATTAAAGTTGTAGCCATTTTTGAGCTTCTTATGGAGCCCATGTTTTGTACCTGTCATTTTAGTTCGTCAGTTTCTTAACAAGTTGAAATAAACAACTCAAATTTCTCGTTCTCCTTTTGCAGCCAAAACTCCATTACCAGGAAATTAGAACCGAACCTTTCAGCAAAGTTTAACATTTAAAAAATGAAAAGAAACAAAAAGAAAATAAACACACACACACACGCGCAACCTGCTCAACTATGGCTCCTTTGAAGTTTGAATGACTTAGTCAGACAACATAAACTACCAAAGATCACGTTCCAGGTTATATACATGGTCAAGAATGAAGGGAGTTCAAGATTCAAAGGAGATATTGAATTGCTGTGTGGCAAGGACTTTAATGACATGATTTGTAGTTTTAGGAACTTCCAGAAAGGGAGAGGCAGAATAGGAAAGCCTCGTTATTTTCGAATGTTCATAAGTCAAGTTGGAAGCAATAAAGGAAGACTTGGAAATGGAAAAACTCTGTGAAGTTAATTGAAAATTTTCCCAGAAACCAGCCTAAGTGAGCGTATTCAAGGGATAATTTGAGTTATCCACTTGCCAAAATGAGTACCATATTTCCTTAGAAGATGATTACAGTTTTCCTTGTTTGGTTTTCCAAACATGCATTGAATTTCATCCATGACAATTCTTCTTATACATGGGCCAGGTTCTCTGGATATCAAGTCTCCAGAATCCACCACCCCCCCCCCCCCCCCCTTCTCTTCCCTTGCCCTGCCTTTTTATTAACTTGGGTTCTAAACTACTGAACTGGACAAACAAAGGATGCAATCGCAATCAGAACAAAGTATCATTGAGAAATGTAGAAAACCATGAAGGAAAAGAGAGAGAAACAAAATGGGAAAAACCGACCTGCAGAAAGTAAGAACGTCTTCTGTTGAATCTGCAGAACCTAAAAATGTGCTCCCAGAGCTTTTGTTGAATGTTAACAGCCTAAGAACCTGATCTTTTCCTTGAGCTCAGTTTAAATTCTAGGTTGACGAAACCAACATGAGTGTCTTCACAAACTTGAACTCTCAAATCTGCCTAAAAAATGGTAGGCTTTTTGTCCCTGAATTTGGCTTTGAAGACTCCTTTAAATCAAGCAAGAACTTGAATTACATCAGAAAATGAATATATATCAGCAGAGAAAGCAGCTTATTGGTCCTTTTCTGCAGCATGAAGGCTCTATGAAGTGGGATCCTAAAACGTTTACGCTTACATAAAAAGTAATACAGACGTATCTCTAGAGGGTTAGAATATTCAATTGTTTATGTTTGAGTCTTTTTAGTGGAAAACTCAGGTCAAACCCTTCCCAAGTTTCAAAAGAGCCATCTCTGAAACCTTCAAATTTTCCACATAATCTCTTCTTAATTTTGATGCGTCAAGAGCCCAACTTGGAATTCTCGAACTAACGAAAACCATTTTAATAATATTGTCTAGAATTGAATGTCTTGTTATTCATCTATCATGAAATAACGTCTAAAAAATTCTTATTATTTTTTATTATTCGTCTATCATGAAATAATATTTAAAAAATCTTTATTACTTATGCTATTCGTCTATCATAAAACAACATTTAAAAATCCTAATATGTAGATTACTATGTCAGACCTGAAATTTGAAAGAAAAAGGATATATAAATCTTGATTTTTGTCAACTACTGATCCTTTTTCGAAAATAAAAATATAAATACATATCCAATAAATTGATTGTCTCGTCACTCTCGGGTGACTGCAAATGTTTACAAAAACCATAGTAGCATTTGTGAAAATTTTTACAAACTTGGAGTTAGTTGTTTTATTTTATTTTCCCTAAAGTATAGACGTGTGAAATAGTCTCTGAAATAAATTCTTATGCAAGAAAGGGAAAGGAACTTGAAGCTTCTTGGCAACTTTTTTCCTCCACTCAGATAAGAACAAATAATTGGCATTTCTAGACGCACAATTCTCATTCCTTGTCAATAACTATAATGGGTTTGTGGGAAATGCATCTGATTCCATTAATTTTTAATTTTTCCCAAAGTCAAAAAACAACAAAAGCTTTAGTTTGTGGTCAAGCTAATGACTATTTTCGTCAGGGCTATAGTCATTTGCCGCTCATGCTTGGCTGCTAACAAGAAGGCCTTGAAAAATATTAATTATCCTTTGATTTTTACCTTTCGAAGCCGTATAGAATACGTGTGTGAACACTGACTTTGCAAAAGCTTACGAAAGTGAAGGCTTCAGCAAATTAATTAACAAAAATCTGAAAAAGATATCAAAAAGCTGCGTATTCATTTAACTTAGTCAACTAAAGTATGTGGTCAAAAAGACGCCATGAAAGTGAAAAGGACTGTACCGTGGGGGGTAGGCTAAAGCTATGGTTCTTTGCACATTACCAATTTTGCATGGTGAATTAGGGATAATTTCAGAAACCTCCCCTGAGGTTTCTACTAATTTCACTTGGCTCTCCTAAGGTTTCAAAAATTGCACCTACCTCTTTTGTCCATTGAAAATGATAATACTATCCTTAATATTTTTAATAAAACTCTCTTGTTGCCATGTTTATGCAAAGGATGGATTAACCATTTTCCTTGTTATTCATTTCTCTTATATATCATTAGAAGTATAGAAAAACTATCAATGTTGTCTCTAATATCTATCCAAATGCATTAAACTAGTGATATTTTTTGATAACTTTTAATATTCTCTAATTTTTTTTGGGTATCAAAATCAAGGATAAGTTAACAATGATTAAAAACAAATTGCTCAAAATCACTACCAAATTATGATAGTTCCACCAATAAACTAGTCCATAAATTTTCATTAAAAAATAGTCCATAAAGTTTAAAAGAAACAAAATAGCACTTTTTCTCTATCTTCAAAAGAATTTGTATTCCCAATAAAGCACTATGAAAAATACTCTATTATACCAAAGATTTATTGTTATAGTTGATTATTAAATAACAAATATTAGCATAAAAATTTTGTTTAGAAGAACAAATTGAACTTTGTAGATAAGGGCATTTTAGGGTATTCATTAGATTTTTTACTCTATTTTAAAGTTTGATTATCAAAGTGTCAAAGCAAGAGAGGTAAGTATAATTTTTAAAATATCAAGGGAACTAAAGTGAAATAGTAAGAAACCTCAAGGGAGGTTTCTGAAATTGTCCCGGTGGATTAAGGTTTCAAGCTTTTTGTGTCAAAGGGAGGAATTTGACATCTATTCTCAATGGCTAGCATTTATTAGGACATGAGACAAGTCTAAATTGAATTTTGTTTAGTTTTGTTCATCTGGTGTAACGCTTACAAATATACCACATGCATCTATCAAAAATTATATCGGGCGGACAGAACTGGACAAAACTTAGTTAGAATAGGCTTTTACCAATTTATTATATCTTTTGCCTTAAAACTTATGTTCAATTTAGAATCTTGAATAGAAAATCCAAGTCTGAGAAGACATCCCCAAACTGATTGTGCGAGTTGAAATTATTACCATATATGTTAACAAAAATGATATACCTATAGGTGGATTTCTTTCCTAAACATTATAAATTTGTCATTTCATAGCTGAGTTTGATACAAGCATTAAACGAATAAAAAAAATAAGCATGGAATTTACATTTTTTTTGAAGGGTAAAAACAATAGTTCTTACTTATATCACAAAAAAAGTTGAGTTTTGTCTATAAAACTAAAAAGTTTGAAAAATAAAAATAAAAAAATTTATTTTAAAAAAATATAAACTATAAATATATAAGTTAAGTTTGTCCCACTAAAACTTTGGAAAAGAAAAAGTCCTTCTCCCCGAACTCTTGAAATGGTCAAAATCTGGCTCTACCACTTATCATCTCACCAAGACCATTTCCTTGCATTCAATCTGAAAAAGTAAAATATCAAGGGACTTAAATGAAATTCGGAGTAACCTGAGTGGACACGTATGGTCCTCATCCACTTTTTTGGGAGTAAAAGTAAGCGGGAAATTTCGTTAGCTTTTGTGAAATGGGTAGGCAGGATATATGGTTGACGGGGTAGGTATAGAAAATTTTTGGCCAAGGACCAGAAATTAGTTGACGTGATATATACTTCTAATTTCACTATTTGGCTTTTTAAAGATTGAGAGTGGTAATCAGAAAAAATGGCAGTTTATAGGAAGATTCTAATTGACTGTCGTAAATATCACTTTTAGCTGCTAGTAGAAAAATTGGGAGTGGCCAAATCCACGCTATATATGTCATTCTAAATTTACATCTTGGTGCATGGATTCTTTGTACTATTGGTATTAAAATTTGTACAAGGTGTGAATTTAAAATTAAAAAACGTAAATTTATTATTTCCTTAAAAATTTCTGATTTTTTGCTTTTACATGTGAATGGGCTAGCTCAAAATTTTTAGTTATTACATATAAATGAGGTGGCACATTATTCCTCAGAGAGTAATTTCAAGGGTATCAAGTTCTCATACACAAAAGCTTCTTTTTGCACAAGTTTGAACCATTAAATTGGATTCTTCAATACTTTAGTTTATTTGAAAAAAAAAAAACCTATATTACATGACATACGACTTATACAATAGATAGAAGTCAAATTATGGTCCATCTTTTTTATTTTAGAGATTTTTTATATTTGTAGTTATCGTCATATCGTGGTTTTTAATTTCTTTTTATAGATGAACACTTGTAATTTTAATTTGTGATTATGGCAATAATTAGATAAGGATTAAGAGATTAAGCACGTGGGAACCAACATACCAAATAAGTAGTCGAATAAGGCATAATTAAATAAGGATTAAGAGATTATGCACGTGGGAACCAACATACCAAATAAGTAGTCGAATAAGGCATAATTAGATAAGGATTAAGAGAGTATGCACGTGCATAATTAGATAATGCTTAATTAGATAATTAGATAAGAATAAGGCATAATTAGATAATGCTTAATTCCTAGGCCAATTTAGTGCAAGGCATCCACAAATATGATATACCATATCACCAGCAGTAATGAGAGAAAATGATGTGCTTAATTATTAATATACTTATATATATTTTTTAAGATTAATTTATTTTTTTTAATATAAATGAAAGGGTTCGAAATCAAGAATTCTCACTTATACTCCTCCTCAGAACCTTTCAATCCATCCCTTCCCTAGTATAACATAATTGTGAAAAGTTGCTTCTAACGCATGTCAATCCAAGTCCATATAGTGCCTAGGAATATACTAAACGGTAGTCCACAGCAATGGTGGAGTCCATAGCTTTACATTAACTTATATTGCACTTGGATAGAAGATTATTGCATTTCTTTTTTCAATTAACTCCACTGTTTTTCTGCCACTTACTCACTATGCATCCTAAATTTTAATTTTGAATATTTTATAATCTAAACTCTCAAATTTAAACACCTTTTATGCCGTTCTCTCAAATTTGTTCAATTTAAGTCTAATCAATTGTAACATTAACAAAATTAGCGAGATAAAGGACGATGCAAATTCATGACAATGCATCGTTTTGTTGTTCTACATGCGATCACTTCGTAATTTTTGACCACTTTGAACACATTATCGTTGATTTACATGTTTCCAATCACTGTTGTTACACCGTTCATGCAGGTCACTACTCATGCGATAAGGAATTTCCCTACCTTGGGACAGTTAAAAGAGTTACTGCCGCCATTTACTGAGACTGCCATTCGAAGCTTATAACACTTCTCCTTCTGACCTTCGAGCACCGGGCAGGTGCGAGACCCTATAAATTGTTTTACTCCTTAGCAGAGTCCTATGTCTTTAATAAACAATCACTGTCCACTGGTATGTGCGGCTTTACTAATCAAAAGATAGGAGAGCACCCCTTTTCTCAAAGTTATAGGGTCATTTTGCCGAGTTCCTTCAACATGGTTCTCTCAAGTCCCCTAGTACAGTCTACTTGTTCACCTGTGTCGGTTTGGGTTACAGTCAGTTCACCAAGATGATCGCCTTCCCATTTCGAAGTGTTTTTTCTAGAAGTATCAAACTTGTTAACTATGACAATAGTCGCAACTATAACCAGACTTGTGACTATTAAAATTGTTAGTAAAATTAATGAGATAAAAAACGATGCAAATTAATGATAACGTATTCTTTTATTTTTGTTACCATCCCTTGACTTCTTTTGTCTACTTTTAGTGTAGCGTAATGATTTGTGCGGTCCTTTATTTCATTAATTTTTCTCATATTGTTATTGATTAGATTTAAATGTCATAAACTGGAGAATTTAGGAGGTGAAGTATCCAAAATTGAGATTTTAGGGTGCAAAGCATTCAAAACTAAAATTTAGAATGCAAAATGAAAAAATAGTACAAGTTGGAGAGTCCAAAGTGAAGTAAGTCCTTTTTCTAATATAATTAATTGTAGCATTTTTTGTACGATATTCATGTGATAAAAATGTTATTGAAATCCAGATCCAAACAATATTTTCTTTTCAATTTTGGTGGTATAAATCTTTCTTTTTCTGGAAGAAGCAACAAACAATTAAAAAGTTAGTTTACATCCACAACTTTCTAATTAGTTTTTGTTTCTTGGTTCTTCCCATGTGAACCATTCTCGTACATTGTACCAATCGCAAGATAGCTCAACGATTGGATTAAAATCGAGTTAACAAACAGAATATAGCTAAAATGGATTCAAATTAATTGCCCGTGTTTCTCAGTATAATATAATTTAAAGTAGGCCATGATTCATGTAATTTTAGCTAGAAGAATAAAGCATTCAAGTAAACCAGACACGCAGCGTTAAGTAATTAGAAAAAGATAAGAAGAATGTAGCATAAATAGCCTGTTTTACAGATGTTTCCATGTACATTCAGAAAGGACAACTTTTTGATAGTTTTAAAACTAAATCATTTTCTAGTAAAAAGTTTTGCAAACATCAGCAAAAGTTTTCCTTGTCATGAAAATGGTTTCCATGCCACAATGAGTAAACTATTGAAGGGGGTTAACGATTTTTTTTTTCTTTTTTTCGCATGTTTTAATAAGTGTTTTTAAAAATATTGCATTCCTCTCTCGTATGTGCAATTTTGCCAAAAATAAAAGTATTTTTCAACTCCAATCACACTGTCGGTTCAATGGAAACTAGTTAGCAATTTGTTTGTAACCAATTTAAAAAACTGGATAACAGTTGGTTCGATCAAATCTAGTAAAAAACTGGATTGACTGGGCAAAAGTTGGAAAAAAAATTGGAGAAACAAGTCTCTTCATCTTTTTTTTTTTCAATTTTTTAATCCATTTTTATTTGGTTTTTACTTTTTTATGTTTTTCTTTATTTCTTTTAACTTGGTTTCATACTCTAAACTTTTACACTATATATTTTTCTTTTGGATTGGACAACTATAAATGCTCACGTCAAAATAAATAAATAAATGCTCTTATAAGTTTTTTAATTCCAATTACAACCTTAATATCTATGTTTTGTCAAATGTGCCTTATAGATTTATGTATAAACTCACCAAAATTTTATTTAAAGATTCAAAACACCATAGGAGATATTTTTGCAGGGATGCTTTTCTATTATCTTATAACATTTATGGCACCACCTTTGGTTCTCTTTTTTTTTTTTTTTTTAGTCTTGACTAGACCAATTGAATCCATGGACTCTTGACTCTCAAATTTGGCCTCGTCACTACCCTGTCCGAATTTCAAAATATTGGTTTTAATGGGAAGTGTAGTTGGGAAGCCAAGATCCTAGAACTTAACTAGAAGCCCAAAAATATATGTCCCTGGGAATGTCCCTATTTCATTGTAATGTTAAAATTCAACTAGAAAAGGGGAAAAAAAAAGAAAAGAAGAAACTATATTAACCTTTATAGTCTGTCATTGCACATACCCCAAGAACCAATAATGTTTTGAGTTAATCCCCCGGCATATTGTTCACAATCATGACATAGAATGACAATTAATTAAAGATTTGCCTCAAAAGTAGCCATCATAAAGACATATCTGCTTATCTTACCATTATTCTTTTTAAAGTTTTTGAAAAACCATTTTCAGATTGCTTCCATGAAAATTAAAATCTTACGATGCACAAATAACTTTACCTTTTTGCAACAGTCACGATGAGAGATTCTAGAACTTGGCTGGAAGCCCATAATTACATGCTATTTTAAGAATGTAGGACTTCAATGCGATGTCAAACTTCAATCCAAAATGAATAGGGAAAAGAAAAAGAAGAGATAAATTCACGTTTCCAGTCTGAGTCATAGCAAAGGGACCTTTGTCTTGAATTACTTTCTTACTATATATTTGAGCATCATGGCATAAAATGATACTAGGGTTTGCCTTCAAATAGCCATTAGTTACATGGGATAACATATGAGATTATGTTACCGTTATTTTATTTTATTTTGAAATCCACTAGTAAATTTTACAACGGTACTATAATGCAGTAACAATTTTACCTTATTGCAATAGTCAAGATCAGGGTACAAGTTTATCAAGTGTTTCTGCAGAGATCAGGAAGATATCCGGATTTTACTATGAGGTTGTTGAGTTTTTTGTCAAAATAACACTCTTACTAAAAAATATTTCCAATGTGATTCACTTTCAAATTTTATTACCATAATGATATTATTGTTCCCATCTAATTATCCTGATTGCCATGTAGAATAACAAGAAAGGAAAGTTCTAATCAAATTTTAATTTTTTTTATTATAGAGGCACAAGAAGATTGCATAACTTTTATAATTTCCTTATAATTATCTGAAATAAATTTTACCATTATTGACCTTACTATTATTGGTCTCCGAATTTTTTTAAATGTATCAAACCTATTGCATATATATTTTTTCAAAAAATAATTTTAAAAATACAAAAATTGCACCAAAAATTGCAACGAAAATTGTAATCAATTACAAAAATTTCAAGGTTATCATATTTGTTTATGTTATCCTTCCTACTCTTTGAAAAGATGAAAATAATCTTCATCTACCTTAAGATTATCGACTTGCGAAACATATTTTTTAGATGCTATTAATATAAAGATTGGCTTCTTAAATTATGTTTGACAAGGGAAAAATAACGAAAGAAAAAAATGTGGGAAACTTTATAGAGAAAATTGAAGAAAATATTAGATGAGAAAGAGAAATGGAAGATGTTTTTATCTCTATCCTGACACATATGCAGCTTAAGTGGCAAAAAAGGATCACAAAGGTAATAAGTTTTAAAATTAAGTGGCAAAAAAGGATCACAAAGGTAATAAATTTTAAAATTAAGTTACTTTGAGTATATATTCTAGAAGAAGACTTATTTTGGCAATAAACTCTGAGGTTGTTAGAGGAAGTTAGATCAAGATAGCTATCATCTACTGATTTTCCTTTAGCATCTAAACCTACAGAATCTGATCAAATTACACTTCCAACAATATCTTAACTCTCATTTCCAAAAATAATCTTCATCTACCTTAAGATTATCGACTTGCGAAACATATTTTTTAGATGCTATTAATATAAAGATTGGCTTCTTAAATTATGTTTGACAAGGGAAAAATAACGAAAGAAAAAAATGTGGGAAACTTTATAGAGAAAATTGAAGAAAATATTAGATGAGAAAGAGAAATGGAAGATGTTTTTATCTCTATCCTGACACATATGCAGCTTAAGTGGCAAAAAAGGATCACAAAGATAATAAGTTTTAAAATTAAGTGGCAAAAAAGGATCACAAAGGTAATAAATTTTAAAATTAAGTTACTTTGAGTATATATTCTAGAAGAAGACTTATTTTGGCAATAAACTCTGAGGTTGTTAGAGGAAGTTAGATCAAGATAGCTATCATCTACTGATTTTCCTTTAGCATCTAAACCTACAGAATCTGATCAAATTACACTTCCAACAATATCTTAACTCTCATTTCTTCATCCCCTTCTTCCTATTCTCTTCTTCTATTTCGTCTCCCTCAATAGAGAATAGTGCAATTTTCTTTCCAAAATCTTTCACCTTTTTCTCATTCAAAATAGGCTACAAACATGAAGAATACTATATCTTCTCCCTCTTTTCAAGAACTTAATCACAGGGGTGATGAAGATGAGAAACTTCTCACTCTTTCACTCTTTACAAATCCCATTTCCACTGCATTTCAACCAATATGTTATTCAAGAGCTTCTCCTTCACCATCACTTCATATCTATGACAATGTCCCTATGAATCTCCAAACGGCATCTCACCAAGAGGGGACAATTTCAACACATCCACAACGGAAAAGAAAGCCACCAACACAAACTCCCCCTCCAGGAAAGTCCGAAAACATCCCTCCACCGTACCCTTGGGCTACCACACGACGCGCCACCGTGCATACCCTAGATTACCTGCTTTCCAATGGCTTGAACAGGATTAGAGGTGAAGTTCAATGCAAAAGATGTGATGAAAAGTACGAAATGGAGTTCGATTTGCAAAATAAGTTCGCGGAGATTGCGACATTTATCGCGAAAAATAAGGATTCTCTGCATGACAGGGCACCAAATGTTTGGATGAATCCATGTTTGCCAAATTGCAAGTTTTGTGACCAAAGCAATAGTGCAAAGCCGATTCTTACTAAGAAGAGATCCATCAATTGGCTATTTTTGTTGTTAGGTCAGATGCTTGGATGCTGTAAGCTCGGTGAACTCAAGTATTTTTGCAAGCATACCAAGAATCATAGGACAGGTGCAAAGGATCGAGTTCTTTATCTTACTTATTTAGAGCTGTGTAAGCAACTTGATCCTCAAGGACCCTTTGGTAGATAAATGAAGGTGTCCACAAGTCATGCTTCGGTTTGCACCTCTGTTTGGAAGCTTTTATCTTGTGATCTCTATTTCACTTTCTTATGGTTTAAATAGATTTTTAGATGGCTGGAAGCAGCCTAGGAGAGAATAGCACATCAAACGTTGAGATTGAAATCCGCATGGAGAAACCAAGAATTCATCTTAACCTCTATATTACTTAATATTTCATTCTACATGTATTCATCCATGGGTAAGTGTCTATTCACACAGAGTTCAGCACAAATCTACCATCAAAATTGTCGTGTTCCAACGTTCTTTAATGTTATGATCCATTTTCCAAAAATTCGTTAATGAAATTTAAATTCATTACGAGAAATTTAAGTTTTCTAGTGATGCGTCAGATTACTGCAAATCACAAAAACTTTCCTAAAAACCCTCTTTTTAGTGACTTTCATAAAAACTTTTGTTTATTATGACATCAAACTGGTCATAGTAACAATAAATATGATGGTTTTAGATCATAAAAGGTATGATTTTAAGTCATAATAGTACCACATTTATTGGAACTCGCAATCAATCTTGTGACCATGTAGGGGCTGACCTAATTTGTGACTTATTTACAAGTCACAATCATATTTTGACGCCTTGTGACATATGGAAAAAAAGGATGTGCACGCATACACAAGACACGTTTTTGTTGAAGTAAATAGCAAGGGATGGTCTTTGTTGAAGTAAAGTAGCAAGGGATAGTAATGGCACAAGTAAAGGACTACTACTTTTTTCGTTGCTACAAAAACAGGGAATATGTGTGTCAAATGCCAAGTAAATTCATCAGTGACGTAGCTTTCCCTGTGGCGGGTGCGTAGTGCACTCGTCTGATCCGGTGGTGGTTCAGTCCCTTCGGATTATCCCAAAATCTCTTTAGGCACTCTCCCTCCCTATAGTATAGGAAGCTATCGTATCGACAAAAAAAAAAAGAAAAAAGACAGCTTTCACATGTAGATTTCCACCAACTCCTACATAATTTTGGCGACAAAAATATGCACAAAAGAAGATCCCAAAGAATATCTATTTCACAGGAAATTAAACTATCTCTTCCCGTTTGACCAAATCGAAAAAATGAGCACTAGTCAATCTCCCATTCCAGAGATAGTTGATGAGCTTGCTACTTTCTAGATGTGCAGAACCTTGGACTTGCACCACAATGACAGGATTACTAGGGTAAAAATGACTATGCTTGCTGTTTTTTCCTTGTCTGACCTTCACCATCTTCAGGTAATGGGGGATTTAGGATTTAAGATTTGTGAAACTTTGGCATCGGAGATAGAGGTAAACATTTAAGGCTGTGGTCTCTTTCATTGGGAGAAGGCACAATATTTTTTATTTGTTTTGTCTGACTTGGATTGAAAATAATAGTAGGAAAGTTAAATTGAAGATAGTTTTGTAATTGAATTATAAAGGTTAGAGGAAGGATAGGTTTGGATGATTCAAAGGGAGGAAACGTAAATCAGAGGTTATGAGAGATTCAAGGTTCAAATCCTTCTACTTATACTTTAAAAAAAATTAACTACAAAGGATAATGTATATCTTATTACATGAATAATACAGCATTCCGCGCTTATGAATTTGGTGAGATTTACACCCCATTATGAAATACTTAGCAATTTTCCTTGTACCAAATTGAAAATTTTTCAAACATGTATCCCCATCAAAATATATAGCCCTATCAAATTACTTCAAAGACCTTAATAATGCGATTGATACCCTCACACAATCATAGATACATTTGTATACATTTGGTAATATTTTGCTTGAGATGCAAATTTACTCGTGGGCATTTTCATACTTCAACATTTTATTTATTGTTTATTGAACTAATACCAGCCTCCGCCATTTTCCAAAAATACACAAGAGTCTACCTACTAATGAATATTCATTTTTCCTTTTCTCTTTTCTCAATTTTTCCCAAAACAAATTTATTCACGGACCAAATTGGTAATTTGGATTAGAAGACACAGAAAAGCAAAAGGCTGAGAACAGCAATTTGAGATAATAAATCATCGTTGTGGAATTGTCATGTCTTGCATCTTCTCCCTCAAATGCTTTTGAATTCTTGGATCTGAGCTACCGGAGAATATTCCAAATATGAGCCCAAAACTGTTTTAGAACCCATTTGCGGTTGCGGTAATTTATAAAAAAGTACTTTTCTAGTAGAACTTTTAATAAAAGTACTTATCAACTACTGAAGTGCTTTCAAATATACTGTTTGGAGAGATAATTCAATATGTACTTATTGTATTGGATAATGTGTAATTTAAAAATTTTTAAAAGTTTTTATCTATTTATTTGGTTCATAATATAGGATAAGATGATTAAATTTAATATTTTATTTTTTAAACCATAAAAATTATTCTAAAAGCACCAAATTTGAACTTTTGCCAAAAATACTTTTAACACTGAAAACTCCACTCCTAATTTTATGGAATGATATTCATCAAACATTTTAAAAGTACTTTTAGCATCTAAAAGTACTTTTTTATTAAAAACACCGCAACTCCAAACAGGGCTTTAATTTGTTTAGACTAAAGGCATCATCAGAAATAGTGATGCAAATGTACACAGAAGTAGACGGGGGGTAAAAGGAAAGGAAGAGAGTAACAGTAGAAAATAAAAGTTTGAATTGCTGCTTTACTTTCTTTGATGGTAAACCTAGAGTATCTAAGGTAATTAAGAATCATTACCATGACCGCTGCATGGATCCTTCAAATCCATATGATCTGCTAAATCTGTAACGTCTAAATCAAGAGGGCATCACTGAACTTTTATGCGCTATATTTCAGCATCTGTAAATGAAGTTTTAATTCAACTTCACAACTAAGCATGGAACATTTCAGTTTTTTAGCCAAAATCAATTTACTGATATCCTACACAGTTATCATACAAGTCAATCCTGTTAGCCTTTGTATCTGTGTTAATGAAACGAAACAAATTAAAGGCAAAAAGTTTCTGTAACCATGGAACTTCAGTACTGCATCTCAGAATCCAGCTTTTCTTTCGTAATACACGGAAATCTTCTTAGACCTTATCCACCACCTCGAGCTCAGCAGCAGATTGCAAGAACCATAGCTGATACAATTCGCGTAATGGCATCCCTTTGTCAGACCTTTTTGATTTGCTGATATGTGCCAAGCAAGTTGAGCAAAGCAATGATTGAAAAAAAAAAACTGAATTTTACTTAGCTAGCACAACAGTCGCATTGCTGAGGATTATTAATTGGATTAATGCCATGAGAGAGAGAGAGAGAGTCCAAATCAAACTATCAAAGGTATCAATTACTTCCACACAAAGGTTCATAGCAGAGCAACCAAAAACCGAAATCAACGTAGCTTCCTCAAAGTTCATATACAATATTAAAAGAATTGCAATACAGAATACATTCACCTTGAAAATTCTAATCAGTTGATATATTAAATAAGCAGATGCGCAACTAGAATGAATGATATCACGCAAGCTAATAAATTGATATTCATCTCCCTCATAACAAATGTTTTGGCCAGAGAAAGAGTGATCCAGGTAACATAACAGAATACTCAATGAACGTATAATTGCCCCATTTAGAGGAAGGTGACATCGAGTCAGAACAAATCTAGCAAGCTGAATTCAGGGGTACTAAACCATACCAATAGAAAGCACTTGGGAGTGAGGTCATTCAAATCACCAACAGTTTAAATAACTAGACAAAAGGTATTGAGTGGCATCAAAACCAAAATACAAACTTCCAGAACTAAGCAGCAGCATTTAGCAACTCTCAGAAAGTTACCAAAATGCGAAGGCATATGTGACCCGTCAATGACTTGGATATCTGATATCCATAATTACTCTCGAAGGTAGAAGCATTATACATACTTCTACCTCCCTCTTCCAGATTGCTCTAAAATTATCCTCTGAAGAGATGATGTGAGACAAGACTCATTACTGAGGGAACTCGTGAAGTCAAAAAATCAATATTACATATACAAGACTTGGAAAAACAAATACAGTGTAAATCTACACAAAAGGAGGATTTCCTTTGCAGAACTTCTCTTATTGATAAAATGTATAAAATCAGAGTACAACTATAAAAACCTAGGAAAGAAATGCTGAGAGTAACTCCTGAATTTAGCTTGGCAAAAACAAGTTTGCCACTGCAGGGATACTTGTTTGGATCACTGTCATCACACACACACACACAGAGTCCAAAATGAATGAGTAAAATGAACCATAGGTGTATTTTAACTACACTTCAACCACAAGGTACACAGCAGATCAACTTTCACCTTCCTTCTATATTCCTAATCAGATTATACGTCAACAAAGCAGATAGAGACTAGAATAAAAAAAAGTCGAGCTAGCTTGAAGACATTACCCATTCAACCCATTGGTCTCAAGTTTTGTTCTACGTAAGAGAGACACAAGAACAGAGAAGTCAAAAGAGTGATCCAGGTTACATAACAAAATACTTGATTTAGAATGAAAAAAAAAAGTCAAGCTAGCTTGAAGACAATATCCATTCAGCCCATTGGTTTCAAGTTTCGTTTTATGTAAGAGAGATGCATGAATAGAAAATTCAAGTGTAACAGACAATTCAAGAGTGATCCACGTTACACAACAAAATACTTGATTTATAATTGCTGATTTCAGAGGAATGATGAGCCATCAAGTCAATTCAAGTATAACAAGCCTCATTCCAGGTAGTAATTCCTATAAATAGAAAGAACTTAAAGTCTCAGGTCATACTAATCAGAACACCTTAACAAACAAGTTTAAAGGTATCCAATTGGCATCAAAGACATATACAAGCTTCATTAAGAATAATCATCAAAGTAGCAAGTCACTAAGAAGCAAATTACCAATATGCAAATGTATGTCAATCAATGGTGGGCAGTCCAACTGATGTGGATATCTGAGTCACGACATATTCATTGGCAGCTAGCAGCACCAGACAATCCGTCCCTCATTCTACCAGATATCTATACAATTATACTACAGAGCTATGATCTAACATATGATTAGCACATAAAGTCGACCAGTAATGCACAACAGTTCAAAAAATAAATGGCCATTTAATCACAACACATGAATGCACTGTATTAGCCAAAGTTCTATGCCTAGAAAGAACTAGTCCAGATTTTGGGATGCATTATTAAATAAAATTACAAGAAAGTTATGCAAAAAAAATGTGGATAGGAACTTAAATCACAAATAAATTTGAATGCTTATAACTGCCAAAAAGATGGAGGAGCATACAACAATAGATAGTAGAAAGCTTCTGTGAATGGAAGTCTTCATATTTGTCCACTTCATGTTCTAAACAGAATTCCATAATTTACTCCTCCAAGCATATTTTAAGCAGAACATTTCATCATAATCCGAGCAGAGTATAGTATATCCATCATCACAGTCTAAGCTACGACACAATACAAAAGAATATCCAAAGTTACTCATCTTGTCACATATAAATAAAAAAGGACACACGTATGTGACTGCAAACACTAGTTTTCTACATCAGACAGAATATAGACAAGCATTCCATTTAAATAACCTTACTAAATGCTCTGATGTGTAGCAGTGTACTACTCTATTTTTTAGATCAAACCATGATCGGCAAATTATCCATGTTGCTTCACATCTACTGAAGTTTGCAATATCCAGACCAAAACAAGCACCACAAAATTCAGATTAATTGGAAGCAAAGCAGAACTCAGGTCAGTGAGAAAGTGTATAACTTCAAAACACCCAAACTATAAAAGAGTAAAAGAAAACACTTGTTGAATACTATTGCCACTTCCAGCGAAAATGAATTTTCAGCTACAATATACATAGTTTGTTACACCTCAGCTGTGAATGAGAAACTACAGAAAATCTGCTACTTTCTCCTCTTGAGTGGCCCAGTTTTGTAGCCACACTTAGTGGGCTTCCCCCATGGTGTACGTGAACCACGTCCATGACTCCCACTACTCTTACTTTTCCCTTCACCGCCTCCATGCGGATGATCAACCGGATTCATTGCCACACCTCTCACCTTTGGCCTCCTTCCCAGCCACCTGCTCTGCCCAGCCTTCCGTAACTTCTTCTTCCCATGCTCTGGATTCGATACCTGTCCGATTGTTGCCCTACACCTTGTGTCTATACTCTTCTTTCTCCCCGACGGTAATTTTATCTCACAAAACCTGCAAAATACATGACTCTCAAAAAAAGCACAAAAATCCAGGCCACGGCATAGCACCACAACAACCACCCCATCAGCCCTCACTACAAATTCATTCTACATCATTCCAATAGAGCCACAACCTTCAACTGCCACTACTTGTAAACTATGCATGAAAGATTATACCCCCTTATCCACCAAAATTCTTCCTCAAACTTTCAATCTTTCACAATGAAACCCATAAATAATAACGAGAAAACTACAAGAACAATTTTGTACCTTGTGCTCAATATGTTGTACCTTCCCTACACCTACAACCTCCACCATTATTTTTCAATCAATTCTCTGTTCTAATTTAAAAGCAATAGCTCTCCAACTACCAAAACGATGCCGTAATTACACCGAATTATTCATAGCACAAGAAAGAAATAAATCTAGCACTACTAAATAGAAGTAACTGTACCTAGACGACGTTGTGTTTGGCTCCGTTAAAATCTTAGCAACAGTGCCGGCAGCTCGGACGAGCTTGGCGCCTTGACCGAGTCGCATCTCGACGTTATGGATCAGGGTCCCGATCCGCATCATCGACAGAGGCATACACGATCCGACTTGAGAGCTGATATCCAGCGTAAACATATCGTTCATCATCATCGGTTGGGGAACCCTAGCCGGCGGCTTCCTAGTCACGGTTTCGATTGCACCTGCAATATTTTGGTTAAAAAAATGAAACTTCAGAAATGAAAATGGAAATTGAAAATCAGTCTTGAGAAATTATGAGATGTACTTGAAGAAAAGAAGGCGTGGCTGTTGGCGGGCTTCGTCTGGCAGCGGAGGCTGCCGAGGAGGATTGATGAAGCCATGCGACCTCTTGAAAACGACATCGTTAAGGCGTTTTTGGGTGCAAATGGAAAGAGAGGAAGGCAAAGGGAAGGGGTTTAAGGACGCTAGAATTTGCAGTCTGCACCGTAAAGGGCTTTCGGGGGGAAGGAGAAAACGACGACGCCGTTCGGGGTTTTAGTAGTAGTAATGTAGACTATTTCCTTTTTTCTATTTGTTTGGGTTGACGTTTGAATTTTTATGCTAGCAAATTTAAGCTTTAGTGATTTATCATTTTTTTTTCTTTTCAGGAAAAATTTATTTTATAATGATTTTTTATTTTTTTTCTAATGGGTGCCCCGAATTCACGTCTAACTTATCATGTCAACACATACATTAATATTAACATTATGACACATGTATAAAAATTGAATTTCAAATTTAAAATTTGTATAGTTATTATTCATTCAAAGGTAATATTTGCACACTTAGTACATAGAAGATTAATTCTAATTTCCTTATACTATATAAGAATGAGTTTAGGGTAAAGATGTTCTTTGGATTTCAACTGTAAGGGTAGGGCTATTTTGGGAATGTAAGAGTTTGAAGTGCAATTGGAGTATTGAATACAAGTCATTATAACTAATTTAGTTTTGTTGTAATTACTTAGATGTCCTTTTAGACATTTAAAGCTAGGGGTGAGATTGAACATTAGGTATAACTAAATTCAGCTTGTGTTTTAGTGAAATAACATAAAAGCCCTTCTAATCATTTAATTGTATTAACATCCAAGTCTCTTAATTTCCTAAAGCATTTCTCATCAGTTATCTGCAAACTTATGATATATAGATATTAAGACACAATTAATGCCAATTAGTAGAGAAGTTTGCTTTCTTGGCCGTTACCCCCGTTTGTTCATATTCATTTCATTTACTTACAACTTTCTTTCACCACAATCATGTAACCTATTAAATTTGGATATTGCTATATTAGCTACTCCTCTTCCCCATTTTGCAACACTTTTCTCAATAAGTATATTTTCTTTATCCAATCTACTTTTTGCTTGTAAGAGATCTCTCAATAGGTATGTTTTCTTTAACCAATCTACTTTTTGGTTGTAAGAAATCTGTAATCTTGAAGGTTGTATGTGTGATGATTTTTTAGTATTATAATTCAATTGTCCATATTAGATAGGCATGATAGGGAGGAGATCACATTTGTTAATTATTATTGGAAAAATCGTTCAAAACATCCCTCACATTTTATAAAATGACTTTTTGCGTCCCTCACTTTTAAAAGTATATTTTTACATCCCTTACAAATTCACATTGGTTAAATTTGGTCCCTATCTAGGTTTCTGACTAGTTTTTAATTGAAATCCACCATGTGCCTTGCTTGTAATCAAATTTTAAGGGCAAAATTGTCAAATCAAAGTTTACATAATCCGATCCATAGTCCCTTACATTTCACAAAATGAATTATTTCGTCCCTCATATTTTAAAAAATAAATTTTTTCATCCCTTATTGATCATATGTACAAATAACTTTTTTTAAAAATTCATATATATCTATTTGATTTCACCTGAACAATATAAATAGTATTCTCTATTTAATTTCACCTGAACATTTCATCTGAACATACTGTTCAAGTGAAATTAAAATAGATATATACAGGGGTTTAAAAAAATTTGTTAGTTTTTTTACAAATGTTCATTCCTTTTACTCAAAAATTGAAAACAAAGAAGATATTTAATTCTAAACATTATCAAGCATTTATACCGAATTAAATTTGGACAGAAAAAATAAACAAAAAAAAAGTATGACCAAATGAAGTAAGTGATTGACATTTTTAAATTTTAAGATAATCATAAAGTAAGAAATTCAACTATTAGTCTTAAAGGTAGCGAGTAAAAATTTCAGATTTAAGTTGCAATTTGTTAGCATGGCTATAAAATTCGAATTAACATTGATTAATAAGATGGTCTTATTATGCAACTTAATAAATGAATTATTACCAAAATAGAAAATGTTACAAATATTAAATAAATTTACATGATGAAATCAAATATAAATATATGGGTTTAAAAAAAATTATTAGATTTAAACTAATGTATTTATCTATTGAATAGCATATGCACAACTACAATTAGTCTGTTTAAGTGAAATAAAATAAAGATATATTACATACTATTCATATTGTTCAGGTGAAATCAAATAGATATATACATGAATTTAAAAAAAAATTATTTGTGTACATGGTCAATGAGAGATGAAAAAATTCATTTTGTGAAATGTGAGGGATGAAAATTTTATTTTGTGAAATGTAAGGGATTATAGATGGATTATGTAAATTTTGATTTGACAATTTTACCCCTCAAAAATAATCACATGCAAGGCACGTGATGAATTCCGACCAAAAATTAGTCGAAAACCTATGTAGGGACCAAATTTGACCAATATGAATTTGTAAGGGATGTAAAATTACACTTTTAAAAGTGAGGGACGAAAAAAAGTCATTTTACAAAATGTGAGGGACGTTTTGAACAATTTTCCCATTATTATTTGTGGTTTAAAGTAAGTTTATCATTATAAATTTTTTCATATGCAGATTGCATCTACTTTTGTTGTTTTAACTATTAGTTATGATAATTTTCAAATTGTTTGTTATTTTATTGATGATTCCATTTAGGCAAATTTTTCACTTCATTTGATTTGCCAATAGGTTTAACTATCTACTTAAAACTATTTGGCTGCAAATCTAAAGTATGTACTTCATTACTTTTAATTGTTTTCTTGAATTGAGTGGTCTAAGATGTTTTAGTACTTTATTTGACGTGGTTATTCCTCTAAATTAGCATTTTAGTTGTTGTATAAAAAACTGATGTTTAGTGATTGTAATCCCTATCCAGAAGGAGATGCTTTACTATATGTTTTAAATCATACAATAAATCATAATTGATGGATTGGTGAATGTGGAGATTTCATGATGATATGTCCTTGGAATCAATATAAATTCAAGAATTTGGCTTGCAAGAACCGAAATTCCACTAGCAATGATTTTCTTCAAATATGCTAATTGTTCAAATCTCACTTATATGACAAGATAATGTGGTGCATTGCCCTTATATTAAGATCAAATTCAAACCAAACAATAGATTTTAATATCCATAAAGTGCATGAGAAGATATAAATAGGTCTTTTATTTTATTAGGTTAGATGCAAAATAGTTGATCGTATCTTATAATTTTGTTCATTGCATATTAGTATATTTTTTAACTCAATATGTAACTTATGATTTTTCTATTTAATATCATATATTAAAATTGTCATACTTCAATTCTTATACTACAAAATACCAAATAATAATTATTAAGCATCTTTAATTATAAGCACTAAACTCCCACGCGTCGCGTGGGCTTTTCCTCCTAGTAGTACATAGAAGATTAATTAGTACATAGAAGATTAATTCTAACATTAAATGCGTAGAATTAAACCATGCAGAAAAATTACACATAATTTTTTTCCATAGGGGTTTTTTTGGAAGAGACAAGGGTGGTAACGATTGTCATCGTTCCCATATGATATAACAACTCTTCAACTCGTTATAACTTATCGCAAACAGCATATACATTTTTATGACAAAGATATTATATTTGGGTACTATTTGCATGGGTCTTTTTATTTTTGTTGTATCAGAATTACGCGTTTAAGTGGGTCAAGGGGGAAAGAGGGGGAAAGCTGGATTTGGTGGTATGGGAAAAGAGAGTGTAAGTAAGAGATTTAAATTCAATACCTTTAATTACACTAAAAAAAATTTAAAAACAGAAGAATGTTCACATGGGTCCTTATATTTTTGTCTGGTCAAAATTACATGGCATTATTTGATTTTCACAATTTGAATTTTAGCATTGTTGGTCCATTTTGGGCCACTAATTATTTGGTCTAACAACCGTTCCTCTACTGTTTGCTCTTTTTTGAAATGGTGCTTTAAGGTATACACTTAAATTTAAGGGTAAAATATAGAAAACCTCCTTGTGGTTTGACTATTTGACACACTACCTCCTCATTATTTAAAAACACCCACGTTACCCCCTCGTTCTCTAGACTAGAGTGGAATTACGTTTTTTGATCTGCTGTGAACCGGTAGTCTGTCTATTATTAATTTTTTTCTTTTTTATTTTATTTTCCTTTCCTTTCCTTTTCTTTTCTATTCTTCGTCTCCTTCTTCCTCTATTTCACATTCTCAACAACTCACAATATCGAAGCAAGGGGGTCTTGGCATCTACTCATTTTCTTTTTCATTTTCACCTTTTCTTTCTTTTTCCTCCTCTCTCTTGCTCCCCTTCCCCTTCCACCACTTCACACCACCATCCCTTCCACCAGAACTTTGCACCACCATTTCACACCACCATCCCCTCTTCACCCGAACTCTACACCATCCCCTCCACCACTTTACACCACCATCTTCTCCACCCAAAATTTAAAATCCTGCAAATTTGGAGCACCATAATATGATAGGTAGTGGGTTGGTTTGTACTTTTATGTATTGCTACAGATCTAGTCTCCCATGGGAAAAATGGGCACCAAAGAATCAGCCATCAAAGACCCAAAAATTGGGCAGAGAAATTCTATAGGTGGGTCTCATTTTTGCTATGATTTCGGGGAGAAAGAAGAAGAGGACTTGTAGTTGGAGATTTTCCATTTCTGCAACTTGCCATTTTCACTGATCTGATTTGTCTACTTTGTCAAGAATTTGATGGTGGAAGCTTATGAATTCATGAAATTTTTTCTTCGATTTTTGGGTGAATTTGGATTTTGGGGCCATTGTTGTAGAAAAATCTTTGGAGACAAAGTCGGGGGCGGTGGTGGAGACAAAGTCGCAGGCGGTGGTGGCGACTAGCGGCAGTAGAAAGAGATGACAGAGGAAAAGAGGGAAAGGGTATGAATAATTTTTGCTATGATTTCACGAAGGCAGAAGAAAGAGGACTTGTAGTTGGAGATTTTCCATTTCCGAAACTTTCCATTTTCACTCGTCTGATTTGTCTACTTTTTCAAGAATTTTATGATGGAAGCTTATGAAATTCATGACATTTTTTCTTGGATTTTTCGGTGAATTTGGATTTTGGGGCCATTGTTTTGGAAGAATCTTTGGAGATAAAGCCGCAGGTGGTGGTGGCAACTGGCGTCAGTAGAGAGAGATGGTAGAGGAAAACAGTAGGAGGGTATGAATAATTTTTAGAAAATTTTAAAAGTGCATCAATAATTATAAAATTTGTAAAAATATCTATGATAATTAAGTCAAAGCACCAAAATTGAAAGAAAAATGACGAAAAAACAAAAAAAATATTAAAAAAAATAATACATCACTTGTAGGTAGCATACAGGTTATCGATCAAATTTTACTTTAGTCTAAAGTACGAGGGGGCTATATGGGTGTTTTTAAATAATGAGAAAGTATCATATTTGAGGAAGTTAATTTCAAGGGAGTGCAAGGGAGTATCATAATGAGGGAGTACAAGGGAGTTTTGTGTATTTTACCTAATTAAAACCTAATTTATCAAGTTAACAAACACACTCACATAAAATTCACCCCTTACAATTAGACAATTTTTGAAATTAATTTCACTTTTCAAAAAAAAATCAGGAAAAATTGCCAATTTGGTCCTTCACATTTGAGGAAAAAACTTTTTGAGTTCCTGACTTTTAAAATCAGTAAAAAAAATGTCCCTGATATATGAAAATTATACCCATTTGGTGCCAAAGCTCATTTGTGCTAAATTTTTAGACTAGAAAGCACACGTCTTCCTCATGTGCCTACAATTGCCAAGGCAAAATGGAAATAAAATTCATTTTCCTTCAAAAACACACATGACCACCCCTTCCCCCTATTTTTAACCACTAAAACCCTATTTCTAATTCTAAGTTACCAAAACCCAAAACCCAATTCCCAATAACAAAACTTCAATAGATGCACTTTCACAAAAAGGTGATAAAGAAAATAGCGTAAGGATCAAATTGAAAAAGGATAAAAAACAATCGAGAAGCACCGATGAATCGCCACACATGATAAAATCTCGTCTAAATAGCAATATTGTGATTTGATACATATATTATGTAATATTATAAGGCTACATGTGTTATTTATGAACTTACTGAAAATTTTGTTATTGGGAATTGGAGTTTGGGGTAAGAATTAGAAATAAGGTTTGATAAACGAAAATTAAGGGAAAAAGGAAGTCGTGTGTTTTTTTTTTTTTTTTTGGTGAAGGGAAATAAATTGTATTCCTATTTGTTCTTGAAATTATGGGCTTGTGAGTTAGACATGCATTTTCTGACCAGAAAACTAAAAAATGAGTTTGGGGATCAAACGTGCAAAATTTTAGTATTTGAGTAATTATTTTGGCTGATTTATAAATGCTCCGTTTGGATTAACTGTTTTTTGGGATATTTTTCAAATATTTTACTATAGCAGTTTTTGAAATACTGTTGATATCGTTTGGATTGCTATGAATGAAAAACTCATTGTTTTTGAAAAACTTCTCCTTTTGAATTGACCTATATTTTAAAAACAACTATTATTCCGTTTAGATCCCCTAAAATTTTGAATTACTATTTTTGTAGTAAAAAACCAACTCCTGAGTCAACATTGTATTTCGTTTATATACAGTGTTTGTTAGGAGCGAAGACAACCTAAGAGGGGAGTGAATTAGCTTATTTAAAAACTAATTATTATGTGACACTTTTTGGTTCAATATGAAATTTACCCTCTTTTTTAGATGATCACTCAATGAATCAATTTATAAGAGAGCAATATCACTAGGGAGTAGAAGAGATAAGCAATTAAAATTTACAAGATAATAAAATAAAGAGAGGAATTGCAAACCAATTTGACCACCAATCTCCTCTTGAGCTTGTAGATCACTTTATGGAACAACCTTCTTCAAGTTAATGAAATACAACCAATTTTTGTGTATAAAGGAAGGCTCACTTCCTCCTTGCCCCAAGGTACACTCGGTCAAACCAGAAAATTTTACAATCACTCAGGATAACTTTCACAAAACTACACTTATTGAAGTATTTTTCTCACACAAGAAAAAGTTCACACGAATCTTACACCACAATGAGTACAATTCTTCCTTGTAGAGTATTTTCTTACTAAAACTACTCTTAATCTTTTGTATTCTCAGTGTGCAAAAGTTTTTTTTAAATTTCTGACCATATACTATTTATATGAGACCAAAAATAGTTTCATTAATGCTTCCAACAGATAGAAGGCCACTGAAAAGTTAACTAGCTGTTGGGAGTATCAGACGTCCGGTACCTCCGAAACTTGCATCCGAAAGCAGGCAAAGAGTTTGAAAAATCTTATTCAATTCTTTCGGACGTCCGATACCTCTAATGCTTGCTTCCGAAAGCAGACATTGAGTTTGAAAAAAAATTTTCAATTCTTTCGGACGTCTGGTACTGTAGACACCAAAATTTTATCGCAATTTCTTTTATTATTTTTGTTTCCCGTGTTAGTTTAATTCACCTTTTAGTTTTTAGTTTTTCAATTTTTTATTTTATTATTTTTAATTTTCAACATAGAATTTCTTGAAAAAAAAAAGCATTCAAAAAATATGTTTTAGTTGTTTTTGATTTAAAGGAAAAGAAAAAGAGGAATTATTACTTTTTTTTTTGGTTGCCTGCCACGGTATCCAGGGCTTTGCCCTGACTAATCCGTTGGTCGATCCGGGTCGCACACCTGGCTGTGGTGGGTGAGTCTCCCAACAAGGGTAGCTGCATACGCCAGATTTCGAACCCGAGACCTGCTTAAGCGGAACCAAGCTGCTTACCACTTGGCCCAACCCCAGTTGGTGAGGAATTATTACTAAGATTAGCATTTTTGGTTTATTTTTCTATTTTAGTCAATTTTACTTAATTTGTTTTTATTTGAAAATGGAAAATAAAAGAAAAAGAAAATTGGATTTGCATTTTGTTGTTTCTAATGTTAATTAAATTGTTTTAATTTTTAATTTTGTTATTTAATTTTTTTTTAAAAAAAAAAAATAGAACGCAGCATGCAAGCTGCGTATTTTGGCAGCTTGCAAAGGTGAGTGGTACATAGCCATCGGATGGCCTGGGTTGGAGAGGAATTTCCTCTTCCATCCTCACCCTTGAGGTAAGGGTTGGCCTGTTATAAATAGAAGAGAAAGCAAGACAGCCGCAAGGAGGGGGGACGGGAGAAAGTTAGAGAGAAAACAGCAGCCGAAAAAGGAAATTGTGAGAGGGTGACGGCTGCAAACAAAAAGAAAGACCAGAGGGCTGAGGACTGACGGCTGGGGTTTTGAAAAGAAAAAAGGAAACTTAGGGGAGAGCTTGAGAGGATCTTTTGGTGAAGTAGCGGCTGGGAAAGAAAACCAGAAAGGGCTAAGAGAGAAATCTGACCAGTGGCTGAAGGAGGAAAAGGTTTCGTTTCTGTCTTCCTACGAAGCTTTGGGAATCTTTTCACCTGAAACCTGCATCTTCAAAGTTGACGTCTGGGTGCAACCTTTTCAATTTTTCTTTGCTCACTGGACACTATAAGGCGTTAAAGGTAATCCTTTTTACCTCTTTCAAGCAAGCCCAGCAAGTTGTATATTTCAGAATTGCATCATCCTTAGTTTGTTTTGTATTGTTTTGTTTGTCCGGTTTCTCCTGGAATGAAAAGCTTTTGTGTTTGGGTTGTGCGAGAATTGATAACTTGAGGGTTATGGGGGTTCGGGTCTAAGGAAATGAAGGCTTCACCGTAGAAAGTTTGCAGTTTTGTTTGTTCTATGATTAAAATCTCTTAGCATGCCTAAAACTAGAGTTTTTATGTTAAGGGTTGAAAAACAATACTTGTTTGATGCCATGGCCTGGATTCACACAGTGTCTTGCTGAAGTTTAGGAGTAAAATCTTTGCTGCAATGAATTTGAAAGGGTTCGGCTGGTTATGTGGATGTTTGTAGACTGATTTTTCTAGAATAACTGAAATTCTGATTGGGTGGTGTGGATGCTTGTAGTCTTTGCTGTGCTGTATTTAATCCTCCCTCGCCCCTTCGTCCCAAGTCGTTGTGCTGGAGTGAGTTGGGAGTTGTATTAAGTCCCTTTTAGTTCATTACAGTGAAGCTTAGAATAGCCGAGAGTTACCCTTGACCATGTTGCAGCTGTGCGAATAGCTTCCTTTTTCTCTTGAGCCGCTGGAGTTTGTTTTTTTTTTTGTTTTGGGTCTGATATCTTGAAAGGCTAGAGTTCAGGTTTGACAAGTATTCAGGGCATTTAGATTGTGTTGCTTTGCTGCATCTCATGGGAGTATTTCAGCTAAACCTACTCATTTTCTGTGTTTCCTTGCATGAATTCCAAGTTTGCTGGTTCAGACCTGCGACTTTGGAAACTTTGTTCGCTTCAGCTGCTGTTTGGTTTTCTTTGTTTGGCCGTGAGTTGTGATCTGCTGAGTTTGATGATTATAGTCAATAACTCTAGTTTCATTTGAAGTGTTCAGTATTAAGGGGTGTTGGGTGTGTATGGGCTGAAATGTTTGAATCACGTTCAAGTGCTTGCTGGAAAGAATAAACCTGTTTCTTCGTATGAGCTTTATTCCAGAATTTTGCATGACATCTTCTTGAGTTTCCAGCTTGTTAGGATCATGGTGGTGGTATAGTTAATGGCTTGGTTTAGAGCTGTGATGTTGGGTTTTAAAAACATCTAAATCAAAGCTTTGATAAAAATCTGAATTGGTAAGAAAGTTGCAGCAAGTTTCATTCGGTGTTGCTGAAAATCTTTCGTTGCTGGAATGGTTTTCAGTTTGTTGTACCAGATTTGCATAGAAATCATCTTTGTTTTGGCTCGTGCGTGCATGATAAGTTTGGTAGGAACTTGAAGTTGGGTTTGATTTGAGAGTCTTTGTTTTGTTTTCTTAAAAATCTGTCATGCAAAGTTGTAAAGGCTTCAAAGCCTAAGAAAATATTTGCAGAAGCATTCTTTACGTGGTTGCATGAAACTTGCATGTAAAATGTTCTAAAATAATTGCACTCCAACCCCTTGGCTTCTATCTAATCCTTCTAAGGCCCATAAGCTTTGAAAATCAATCAATTGGGTCCCTGAAATTTTGCAGCAATATTACAAAGACTCAATCAAGTTCTAATTTTTTGGCAAATAGATCTTAGAATAGTTGGATTTCAAGCCATTACTTGACTTTTTCTTTGCCTTTGGATTTTGAAGTGCCTAGAAGTGTTTGATAAGCTTGAGTATTTGGCTAATGTTCGCATTTGAGTCCTTGGTAGCCTCAATTTTTCAACTCGACTGCTTGTTTGTTTTCGTTTGTTTAGGTGGCACTTAATGCATGATTTTGTGAACCTTATGTCTACATGATGCTTATGTTTACCTATTTTCTTCAATTTTCCTAAATAAATTTGTTGCTTGACCTTTTTCTTGCTCTGGGACCTTTAAGGTTCTTAAAATGTTTTAATTGATTTCGGTTTGATTGATTAATGGTTGCTTTTGGATCCTAAAATGCAAGTGAAACCACTCATTGACCCGTATTTGATCTTAGACCCTTGAAATTCCATAATGATTGATCGGACTTGAGGGGTTGTTAGTGTTTGCAAGTGAATCATTAAGAGTGTTTATTTTAGGACTTGGTTGATAATCTCTTTTCCTTGGTAACCGTGCATTATTTGATTGCATTTTGAGATGATTCAGATGATCGATGGGTCCAATTTGTTTTATTTGACCATTTCTAAGTTGCAAAGTGAGGAAGGTCGATGTTTGATGGATTCCGATTGTCTTATTTGTGTTTTATCATTAAATTGGTGCATTAATCCTTTGCTTTGAATGGTTTTAGCCCAAATTAGCTCCTTCTTTAGTGACTATAGCCCAAGTTAAGTCTTGTTCACCTTACTCGCATTACACACGGGGGAGGTACAACTTCTTTTACCCTTTTTGTCTCTCCTATGTGATCTTATGTGTTATGTGAATATGCATGTCTACTTCGCTTTCCTTGCCTCCTTGCATGCATTTATTTACTTTTACTTTTATTTAAATTTTTATTATGGGGTATGTGTACACCTCTTGGCTTGTAATAGATAGGGCTTGGCGAGCAATTTGGTCCATTTACCCCTTTCCCTTTTTTTGTTTTAGTTAGCAAATGTAATAGATTCATTAGCTTGGTTGCATGCCTATTTGCTATGTGTTTAATTGCTTTATTAGACCCTTGCATCTAGTCGAGCATGCTAAGTGCTATGTGCTACGTGTTTATAAGTGATTCGCATGTCTACTCGCTTTTTATAGTCATGAATGAATATGATGGATGAATGGACGTCACCATACTAGTCCAATGCTAGTTGTGGCCCCCTTTCCCGTTACCACACTAGTCCAACGCTAGTTGTGGTTCATTGTCCCGTTTTCCACTAGTCCAACGCTAGTAGGAAATTCTTAGAAAGGGCTAGTCCAACGCTAGACCCAATAGGCTGTCCCCCTTTCGTTAGTGCATATTTGCATGTTCACTACATTTCATGCATTTTTCTTAGTTTTTATCATTTGGCATGCTCATCGAACCCCTTTTCCCCTCATTTTAAGATTTTTGCACCTCATGCTAGTTATAGGGTACATTTGCTTGAAGAGTCCCCTTTCGACAAGGGAAACGAGCGAGTGTGGCTCCACAAATAGCCTTAGCACGCTAGTTCCCCCTTCTAATCAAAGGGAAGATTAAAGTCACAAAGTTAGGACTCCCCGTTCCCGTCTTGATGCATTCCTATAGGATTCATGCATTTTATTCATTCACTATCACATACACTTACTTTATATTCTATCTATTTTTCTACATTTTCACTTCACACTACTTTAATTTTGCACGTTTTCATTCCAACTACTTACACTTTATATAATATCACTCGCACACATGCATTTTATGATATTTTCACATTATTATTCTTTACTTACCTTACCTTGTAAAGACATTTGCACACCTCCACTTATATCTTATTATTTTTATCATTTTTTTCACTTCACACAAACTCACATTTTCACATGGCATGCATTCCACTCATTTTTACGTCATTTAGGATTATGTGTGACCTCTCCAAAGGATCGTTATTGGGCTTCACAATTAATGTGATTGGCACCACTCAACCTTTGAAGAGAAATTTCCCCCATGTCCCCCTAGGTCTAGGTTTTTGCATTCATAGAGACATATCCAACACGCGATACATACCTTGGGTAGAAAAATTAGGAAAAATTGGTTTAAATCCGCAACTAGCCTTGGCTAGGTCGAAAGGGTGCCTTGGATTTTTATCATTGCCTTCCCCTTCGTCAAATGTGACCCCCGATCCCTCTTTTGGTTACGTAGACCCAAAAGTTCGCTAAAAGGGTTTATTTACTTTTTCATTCAAAAATAAAAATCATTTTTGGGTGATTTGGTACACCCTAACTCTATACCAAGTGGCGACTCCATTTTTGATACAAAAAACCCTTTTTGAACTTTATATGGCCAAACCGTCGCATTATCAAGTCCCATGGCCTTTATTTTCATTTTGCACACGTTCACACACACACTACACACTCACATCTCACACCACACTACACACACACTTCATTCAAAAAGTGGGGCGCGACAGGTACCTCTAATACTTGCGTTTGAAAGCAGACAGTGAGTTAGAAGGAATATTTTAATTCTTTCGGACGTCCGGTGATGAAGTTTTTCGTGCGTCCGAAGTGCTGCATTGATTATCGGATGTTCGGTGTTGTCTTCACGAGTGTCCGACAGTTTTCAAGTTCCTTTATCTCATTCAATTGCTCTTGCTCTTTGAGTTAGGTTGCTTCATATCTGAAAGGATTTCTTTTTGAAGAGATATTAGTATCATCCAATTGTTTTGCAAACATCAAAAGATAGGGATCAAGATCAATATTCTCCCCCTTTTTTATGATGACAAAACAATGGATGGAAGAAAGAAAAAAAAATAAGCATAAGCTCCCCCTTACTCATCGCATCCAAAACTTTTAAGTGCCAAATTCATAATCTCAGAATAACTCCCCCTTACACGTAGCATCCATTTCTCCTCATTTTTGTCATCATAAGATGAGAGAGTAAAGGTTAGCAACCAATATCAACCAGAGTTCAACAATCCATTACACCGTTACATAGCAGTCACAACACCAAAATTTTGCAACCAATACCAGCCAAGAACATAGAAATAAAACCAAGAGAAATACCAAATAAAGAAATATCAACCAAAATATATTAGCCATTCAACTAGAATCCATCAGTGTTAACCAAAATCAGTCATATTAATTAACATTCATTCCAAAACACGAGAGAAATCCATTAGTATAAAGCACTAGAAACATCAAAAGAAAAGAAAGAAAAATACAAAAGACCATGTAAATGCATCCTAAATGAAGTGCAAATGCCCTTAGAGTACCTAAATTATGATCTTGAATGATCCAAGCCTCCTTCTTGCAAGACGAAACTGAAAGGGATCCAATTCATCTTCAGTTTCTTCATCATCTGCTTCACTATCCTCAGTAGTTGGAGCCTTGTATTTGTCTGAAATCGAGGGATCATGAGGAGTAGGCTGAAAGTTCGAGGCATGGATTTCAGCAATGGGAGGAGTGGACTCAGTTTGTGGTTCTTTCTCTTGTGGGACAGGAGTTGACTCATGCGTGGCTCCTTTTGATATATGTGTTCGTCCTCTTATGGGACAGGAGGCACAAGCAGATTTCTTTTGTCCAGAAAGGTGGCTTGTTGCTCAGGTGTCATGGTCATCATTAGACCATCTTCAAGGAGAAGGACATGTTGTTTGAGTTCCTTAAATAGGAAAATGACTTCATGATTAGATGAGGTGGGTTGAGTAGATGATTTGCGAGGATGGATGGAAAATGGTGAAATGACATGAGACTGTTTGGAAGGTCTAGGAGTAACAAGAGTTTCATGACAACTTTTGGTTCTAGACTCCAAAACAGCTTCCTTATAACACCAGTGGCTATAAAAAAACCTGATACTTTTTCTTTCAAAATGGGCTTTGGTAAAAACAGAGGATGAATTCTCTTTTGGAGATACTCCAGTGAAAGGAATTTTGAAATGATCAAAGATTGGAGTAAAAAACTTTTCAGAAGAGAGTTTTCTATTGCTATCAGTGCTTAGTTTGAGCAAAAATTTACGCATGACAAAGCCAAATCAATTCTAATTTTCTCAACAAAACAGTAAAACAGATAAAGCTCCATTTTGTTGGCATCAGTCCTATGACCGTCAGTAGGAACAAATGATTGTGAAAATGATCAGATTTTGAGAACTGAGATTCTCCAATTTGGCCTCAGCAGGTGTATTAAAGTGATTTTGAAAGTAGGTCATCAGTTTTCAATATGAAAATGGTGATGAGTAGTCGGATATTCTTCATAAGAGAAAAAATTTACAATTTTACTCCTACAGCCATCTTCAATTTTGGTTTTTAGAACTAGATTGACAATATCAGGAGTAAGAAGAATGTTAATGCCATTAACACGAAAGATAATTTCAGTATGGGAACTACCCTTCCTAAAATTAGCAAAAAACTAATAAAGTATTTCAGGGTAATATGTGTTGGGTATAGATAGAATATGAGACTATTTTTGGAATTCAAAAGGCTTAAAAATTGGCTCTATATCAAGCTTACAGAATTCAGAACGAATGATAGTTATTTGAGTGATGAAACCTTTCTGTGAAATCGATTCAAACTTGTCTCTGGCATCATCATCAATGAACCTGGGCAATGTGATGGCCTGTTGCTCTGTCTGATTAGTACATTTTCCTTTTGCAGTGTGTTTTGTAGACCCACAAGTCGATTTGCTTGGTGATGGCACCATAGTTTCTTCATTTCTAAGTCTGGTTGTGCGTTTGGTGCCTGACGGTCCTCCTCTCAATCGAACCATGATAAAATGTGGGATGATTTTCTTAGAGAATGTGAAAAGAATGTAAATGAAATGGACTGATATGGTTATTTAGCCTAGAATGAATGCTCGAATCTGCCAAAAGTAGATAAGTTTTGTGAAGTTAGGGTTTTTGAAGAAATTTGGGATCAGTCGAGTTTTTGACAGTTAGAAGAGAGTTTGAATGGTGATCAGTTTACAAAGGGGCAGTGAGGTCATTTGTGAAGTCAATTTCTTGAAATTTGTTTTGAGAAGAAACAAAATTGAAATTTTGAAAGTGGAGGAAAGTGAAGCCGTGCATCAGAGACAACGGTTGCTTTTGAACTAAATGGAGGAGAAAACTTCTTTATAACACGCCCCTTTTGAGTGTCGGACGGCCGAACGAAGAGACTAGTCCGACACAAAACTTTTCTAGACAATAACTTAGAATACTGTCGGACGTCCGTTCATCTGGTATCGGACGTCCGATAAAGATTGATCAGAGAAATTTTAGAAATTCTTTTTCAAAACGCCCAACTTTGTTCTCAAAAATATAAACTGATCCAGAGGTAATGTTTTTGTAAGAATATCAATAATTTGATCTTTTGAACAAACATATTGTACATAAATTTCACCTTTTTGAATAAGATAACAAATGAAATGATGCTTTATATCTATATGTTTTGTTCTAGAATGTTGAATGGGATTCTTTGTCAAATTTATGGCACTAGTGTTATCACAATACATAGGCACACAATCATACACCAGACCAAAGCCATTCAAGGTATTTTTCATCCACAACAATTGAACACAACATGCAACGACGACTACATATTCCGCTTCCGCCGTAGACAAAGAGATAGCATTTTGTTTCTTGTTAAACCATGATACTAAACAATTACCAAGAAAGTGACATGTATCACTAGTACTTTTTCTATCAATCCTACATCCACCAAAATCAGCATCCGAAAATTTACATAAACTAAATTCATGACATTTTGGATACTAAAGACCATAATTCAAGGTTCCCTTTAAATATCTAAAAATTCTTTTAACAGCCATTAAGTGAGATTCCTTTGGACAAAATTGGAAACGAGCGCACAAACAAACAGCAAACATAACATCAGGTCTACTTACAGTTAAATAAAGTAAACTATCAATCATACCTCTATACTTCTTCTCATCAATTTTCATACCTTCTTCATCCTTATCAAGTTTGGTAGACGTACACATAGGCGTTCCAACTTACTTTAAATCCTCCATTCCAAATCTTTTGAGAAGTTCCTTTGTGTACTTAACTTGATTGATGAATGTACCCTCTTGAGTTTGAATCACTTGAAATCCAAGGAAGAAATTCAACTCTCCTATCATACTCATCTCAAACTCATTTTGCATAATAGTGAAAAAAATTCTTGCACAAACACTTATCAGTAGTACCAAAGATAATATTATCCACATATATTTGTACAATTAGAAAATCACTGGAACTTTGTTTAGTGAAAAGAGTGGTATTCACAATACCCCTTTTAAAATCATTTTCAACTAAAGAATTATTTAAATGTTCATACCATACTTTTGGAACTTGTTTTAATCCATACAAAATTTTTGAAAGTTTAAACACATGATTTGGATATGTCTCATTTTCAAAACCGGGAGGTTGGTCAATATAAATCTCTTGATCAATAAAATCATTTAAGAAAGCATTTTTAACATCCATTTGAAATAGTTTAAAGCTCTTGAAACATGCACATGCCAAAATCATCTTAATTGATTCTAGTCTAGTTACGGGAGCAAATGTTTCATCAAAATCAATTTCTTCTTTTTGAGCATACCCTGTGACGGTCCCACCCTCTCCTAGGGCGTACCCTAAAAGATAACGGACTACCCACTTGACTCTCGTCAGAACTCACTCACTCATATTAATTTCAGAGATAACATTACCAGTGAACAACTGAACATTCACTTTTAAGTACAATTCCAATAAACTTGAAACATAAATTTGTCTAATAAAAGAAACAAAATACTTGTTCTAAATATCCATTCTTAATATCACACCAACTCAAACAAAAGATTCAACCGTCTCAAAATTCAAAAGAGACCATGACTACACTATATACACAGAATAACGGATCTTCCTAAAATAACTTTCTAGTTCAATCCAATCACTCTTCAATCTCCGACTCCTGTAAGAAAAACAAAACTAAAAGGGTGAGCTTACGCCCGTGAGGTTTCCATGCAAGCAACAATCAATAAGCACTTAAATCAATACAGTTAAGCAAGTAGTGCACATTTCACTGTACAATCATTTTCATTAAGCAATTGAGAAAATACTTTACTTCACTGAACAATCACTTTTAAAAGGATACGGTGCTCGCATTAGAGCCATTTCAATGCACTACACACTCCGCCGAACTCTTTCTTATAACCTCCAAAACAATAAACACTTCCCTCACTTGGATGGCCATATCAATATCAGTAATCTGCTATTTCGTGGTAATATTCGAGTATACCGAAACACTTACCCAAAGCTATCGTCCTACCCGACCAAACCCTTTGCTGGCTCGAATAGTCCGTTGAACAGAGGGTTTTGGAACCCAGTTCAGCCAGTATGATAAAGTACACACACGGCTTACAGTCATGCACACTTACAATATCACTTGATTAATTATCAACCTTCAAACTCAACTAAGTTGAGTGCGATAAAGTACACCCTCGACTTAAAAGGCAAGGGACAATTGAGATACACTTTACAATGAATCACTTAACAATATTTCATAATAAGCACATTTATCACATAATTTCACTTAAACAAACATAAACAGTTAAACACATAAATTCGGAAACACTCACCGTTAAAGGTCGATTAAGCTTCGCTTTCTGGGTTAAATCCTTGATCACTCTCAATTCATGAGGTAAAATAAACTACAATCATTCAGGTATTCTTAACGTGAATTCTAATAAGTTTATTTAGAGTTTTAGGATTCTCTAAATATAGTTCAACTAATCCAAGCAATCTAGTACTCTTAAAACTCCCATTTGATTTACACTTTCAAGACTAGGAATTTTATGTAGAACCAAAAACATAAGTTCTAAAGTTCTAAAGTGTAAGGAGAGAAGTTTTAAGCGTTAAAATCTCACTAACTTAAGGTTTAAATCACTAAAAACCAAGTTCCTTAGCTTATTAAACAAGATGTGAAATTCCAGCAATTCTTTCTTACATTTCTTTTCGAGATTTATTAAGTTTATTAACTAAGAATGATGAATATATTCGTATACACCAAATTTAAAGTCTTGTGAAGTATTTAGACTAAGATTATATCATTTTATATAATTTCCTAATATCAAAGGAAATAAAATAAAATAATTTTAGGGTATACACATAATTTTCTCGGGTTCTCACATACCCTTTGGCCCCAAGTCTAGCCTTATTCCTCACAATTTCGCCTTTTTCATTCATTTTATTTCTAAAGACCCATTTTGTGCCAATAATAGGATAATTTTGAGATCTTTCAACTAGAGTCCAAACCTTGTTTCTTTCAAATTGATTTAGTTCCTCTTGCATGGATAAAATCCAGCTTTTATCTTTCAAAGTATCAACAATATTTTTAGACTCAAAAAGTGAGACTAAGGCAAAATTATCCTCACAACTTCACCTTTGTCATTCGTTTTATTTCTAAAGACCCATTTTGTGCCAATAATAGGATGATTTTGAGGCCTTTCAACTAGAGTCCAAAGCTTGTTTTTTTCAAATTGATTTAGTTCCTCTTGCATGGCTAAAATTCAGTTTTTATCTTTCAAAGTATCAACAATATTTTTAGATTCAAAAAGTGAGACTAAGGCAAAATTATCCATTAATTGTTTAGATGAGGAGCGAGTTCTTACCTTCTCGGATGGATCACCAATAATAAGTTCTTTGAAATGATTTTAAACAAACTTCCAACCTTTTGGAAGATCCCTAGGTATATTAACATTCTTATCATTTTCTTCTAATGCTTGACTCTGTTGAAGATTGTCTTCTTTTGAATTTTCCTCTAATGAAGTATTGTCTTGAACATGAATCGTGAGTTTCTTGAATCCTTCTCGAGCACCTACATCATCATCTTCACAACAACTATTAGAACTATCATTATTAGATTCTTCAAATGTAACATATATGGTTTCTTCTATGACAACAGTCCTTCTATTATAGACCCTATATCCTCTCTTATTTTCACAATAACCCAAAAAAATACCTTCATCGGATTTCTTATTAAATTTTTCAAGATGTTCCTTGATATTTAAAATAAAATATTGGCAACCAAAAATTTTGAAATATCCAACGATTGGCTTTTTACCAAAAATTAACTCATAAGAGATTTTGTTCAAAATTGGTCTCAAAAGCACTCTATTCATTGCATAGCAAGCCGTATTTACGGTTTCGATCCAAAAATATTTTGGTAAGTTGTATTCACTTAACATGGTTTTTGCGGCCTCTTGAAAAGTTCTATTCTTTCTTTCAACTACGCCATTTTGTTGAGGGGCTCTTGCAATTGAAAATTCATGTATAATACCATTGTGATCACAAAATTTTGAAAAGTCACAAAATTTAAATTCCCAACCATTGTCACTCCTTATTTTAACAATATTCAAACTAAGCAGATTTTGAACTTTGGTAAATAGGAAAACAAAATTTTTGAAGGTATCATTTTTGTGAGCAACAAAAATCACCCAAGTGTATCTAGAATAACCATCAACAACGACTAGATAATAATATCTCTTACCACCCAAACTAACAATTTGTGTAGGACCGAACAAATCAAGATATAAAAGTTTCGATGGTCTTGAAGTAGAAACATACTTTTTGGGTTTAAAAGAGACTTTGATTTGTTTTCTAAATTGACATGTATCACAAATTTTGTCTTTCTTAAACTTAAATTTTGACAAATCTCTAACAAGATCCTTTATGAATATTTCTTTTAACAAGTCCATGTTGAAATGACAAAGTCTTCTATGCCACAATCAAGAATCTTCATTTGAAATTTTAAGGCATTTAAAGTTAGAGAAATCAACATTTTCAAGAATAACTATATAGATGTCATTGATTCTTTTTCCTTTGAAAATGATATTAAACTTTGAATCAAGAACAAGACACTTATGCTTTTTGAACAAGACAAACAAATTTCTATCACATAATTGACTAACACTTAGCAAGTTATAATCCAAATTATTAACTAAAAGAACATTGTGAACAAAAGTCTAACCATTCTTACCAACATCTCCTACTCCAATTATTTTAGGTTTGTTATCATCTTCAAATGTCACTTTTTTACTTGATTTTGGCTTGAGTTTGATGAATTGTGATGGATCACCGGTCATGTATCTTGAACATCTACTGTTTATAAACCATTTTGATGCCTTAATAATGTTCACCAAATTCACCTACACACAAGTACACAAAATAATACGGGGCCCCTGCTGGTGGAGGTGGACTCTAAGACCCTGGTTGATCTTCTCAATACGGGAGCGACGCCCCGTTGGCCTTTGTGTAACACGTTGCGTCGCATCCGAGCGCTGCTTTCCTCACTTTCGGCAACAGTATCTCACATCTTTAGGGAGGCAAATGCTTCGGCGGATGCGCTCGCTGGGTTGCGGATGTCGTCGGAATTATTTTGCACTTCGCTTCCTCAGCTTCCGCATTTTGTGCGGGCTACGGTATGCCTAGACAGCCGCGAGTTCTCTTCCCTGCGTTGGCAACCCGGATAGGTCTTGAATCTGTGATAGGCTTAACTTATGTACTTCAATGTTTCAAAAAAAAAAGAAGTACACAAAATAATATTTGATACCCTTTTTAATTTTTGGGTCCACGTGAGTTAGCATCATGTCTAACTATCCATATGAATTTCACGCCTTTTCTCATGTTCTTTCTCACATAGCAATTACTTTTCATGTGATTTTTTTGACAACAAAAACTACACATAATCAAGGAGTTATTTGTATGGATTGATTTAACCAATCTTATTTGTCTTCTCTTATAAATAGTAAACTCATTTGTACTAGAATTTAACTTTTTTTCAATAGTGTCAAAATAAGGCTTTGATCCATTCCCTTGAGAACAGTTTTATTTTTTGTGTTGGAGCAACTCATTTAGATTGTTCATCCTTCTTTTCAAATCACCTTGTTCCTTTTTGAATATTTCATAAAGTTTTGTTTTTTTATCAAGTTCAATGTGTAGATTAGTCTCATTTTTTTTAAAGTAGTCATTTTCAGTTTTCAGCTTTTTATTTTATTGAAAAGGTTTGCATTGTCCTAAATAAGAAAGCTAATTTTTTATTTTTATTTCTTGTTTCTAATATAAGATTCTTTCAAGCTATTATGCAGTTTTTTAGTGAAGGAATCAACATCATCATCACTTTCATCATCACTAACAAGTTGAGAGTTGCAGTTTGTTACCTCATCATCGCCAATGGCCATGAAAGTCATTTGAACAGATTTTTCTTCCTCTTCAATGTCACCATCTGAGTTGAATTCATTCCATATGATTTGAAAGTTGTTGAATTTGATTTTTGTTCAGCTCATTCATGTAATGTCCAGGTTGGCCTCATTCATAGCATTTATCACCTTATTTTTTATTTGACTCTTGCTTTCCTTTGTTTCTTGCATTGTTGAATTGATTTGAAAATGAATTGATAGATCCTCCTTTTCTGAATCTCCTTTTATTGAGTATTCTCTTGAAACTTTTTGTGATGAGAGTAAGATCATTGTCGCCAACATCCATATCTTCTCCATCCAAGGAAGCCAAGTCATCCTCATCTTAAGATGCTTTTAGAGCAATGCTCATTCTTACCTTTGCATCTTCTTCTTCTTGTACCTTAGTCTTAAACTTTTAAGACTCATATTTAGTAACCAAAATAGATTTCTTTTGCTCTCTAATATTTTCACTATCTTCATGAATTTCTCTCAGTTTATCCCAAATTTTCTTAGTTGACTTGTAGCTTTTGACTCTAATAGATTTATTTGAGTCTAAAACACTATATAACACATTTATAACTTTTGCATTCAAGGTAAGGTGAGCTCTATCATCACTAATCAATTCATTTCTGATTTTTGGTCTTGGTCTATGAGTATTTTTATCAATTATCGAGACATCGTATGGACCTTTATTAACAGTGAACCACAATTCAATATCAATCGATTGTAAGAAGATAATCATTTTTCTTTTCAACTCACATAATTCGATCCATTAAACATTGGAGGTCTAGTGACAGATTGTTCTTCAAAAAATATGGCATTGTTGGTTGTCATTTTTACTTCTAAACCGATTGAGTTTAATCTCTAGAAGACCAAACTCTGAAACCAATTATAAGGATAAAAAACAACCTAAGAGGGGGTGAATTAGATTGTTTAAAAGTTAATCAAGTTATGTGACACTTTTTTATTCAATATGAAATTTACTCTCTTTTCTAGGTGATCACTCAATGAATCAATTTATAAGAGAGCAATATCACTAGGGAGTAGAAGAGATAAGTAATTAAGATTCACAAGATAATAAAATAAAGAGAGGAATTGCAAACCAATTTGACCACCAAGCTCCTCTTCAGCTTGCAGATCATTTTATGGAACAAATTTCTTCAAATTGATAAAATACAACCAATCTTTGTGTACAAAAGAATGTTCACTTCCTCCTTACTCCAAGCTACACTCGGTCAAGTCAGGAAGTTTTACAATCACTCAGGATAACCCTCACAAAGCTACACTTATTGAAATATTTTTTTCACACATGAAAAAGCTCACACGAATCTTACACCACAAATAGTACAATTCTTCCTTGTAGAGTGTTTTCTCAATAAAACTACTCTTAATCTTTTGTATTCTCAGTATGCAAAAATTCTTTTTAAGTTTCTGACAATGTACTATTTATATGAAATCAAAAAGAGATTCATTAATGCTTCCAACGGATAGAAGGCAACTGAAAAGTCAACTAGCCGTTGGGAGTATCGGACATCCGGTACCTCTAATGCTTGCATTCGAAAGCAAACAATGATTTTAAAAAATCTTATTCAATTTTTTCAAACGTCCGGTACCTCTAATACTTGCGTCCGAAAGCAGACAGTGAGATAAAAAGAATATCTTAATTCTTTCGGACGTCCGGTGATGAAGTTCTTCATGCATCCGAAGTGCTGCATTGATTATCGAACGTCCGATGTTGTCTTCACGAGCGTCCGACAGTTTTGAACTTCCTTTATCTCATTTAATTGCTTTTACTCTTCGAGTCAGGTTGCTTCATATCTAAAAGGGTTTCTTAAAAGTAAATCTTGCAGTAGTTTCATGCCGCGCAATTCAACAAAGCCGATTGTCTGCAAAAACACTTTGTTGAGTGTTCCTTCATCCGGCGGACACATGCGAGCTTATTCCCTTATGTTGTCGTGTGTTCCAATAGTTTCTTGAGTCCAAGTATAGTTGCATTCCCCCTTTTAATGCTGTGATGCCAATTCATTGTCGGTTGTAAGGGTATGAATTAGATCCAAATTCGGGATTAAGTTGAAAATTTTTTCCCTTTTTTGTTGTCAGCCAAACCATAGCCCACTTGAAACCGTCTGCCATGAAATTCAAACAGGTTGCAATTACGAAGCTAGTATCGACCGGAAGAACTTCACGGGCTGCATTTATTTGACTTCGGCTTTCCCAAACCAAAACCTTCTTGCTCGGTCTGTATCTTATTTTATTTTTGTTAATCTTTATTTGTGAACTAGATCTAATCACGGTATCAATCCATCTTAATCATTGTTGTTTATACACATTTTATCTTACCTCAATTCTGCAATTCATCATTGCTCTTATACCTTTTTCAGCTATAGTTCTATTCTTGCTTAGTCCTGCTCCAATAGTTCCTTGAGTCCAAATAGACCTGCATTCCCCCTTTCAATGTTGTGATGCTAATTCATTGCCGAGTGTAAGGGTATCAATTAGATCCAAATTCGGGATTAAGTTGAAAATTTTTTCCCTTTTTTTGTCGTCAGCCGAACCATAGCCCACTTGAAACTGTTTGCCACGAAGTTCAAACAAGTTGCAATTACGAAGCTAGCATCGACCGAAAGAATTTCACGGGCTGCATTTATTCGACTTCGGCCTTCCCAAACCGATACCTTCCTGCTCAGTCTGTATCTTATTTTATTTTTGTTAATCTTTATTTGTGAACTAGATCTAATCACGGCATCAATGCATCTTAATCATTGTTGTTTATGCACATTTCATCTTGCCTCAATTCTGTGATTCATCATTGCTCTTATACCTTTGTCAGCTATACACCTGTCTTGCTTATGCTTCTGTTTAATTTTTTGCCCCCAATTTCAGATAATGGCTCATGGCCTGTTAGTTGCCTTTTATGATTTATACGGTTTAATAATCCCATCCATTGCGTGAGTTGAGCTTCAGAACAGCAGGGCAAAATGTTGTCTCAGGTTGTGGTTTTCGTTTGAAAAAAATTATTAATGGGACGCTAATTGCAAAAAGAAAAGAGACAGAAATATCTTGGGTATAAGAATCTGTTGTGCTTAGAAATAAACATTAACCTATTAAACTATTAATTACTTCCTTTCATAAATGATAAAAACACCATTGTGCTTATATCAGAGCTTGAGGTTTTTGAGTTGATGTAAGTACACAATAAAATCCCCCTGCCTAATTTTTATACAGATCCGCCTGATTTAATTATTGTCGTAATTGCCTGAGGACAGCTTTGGCCGAGTTTTTTTTTTAATATATGATAATCCAGACATAAGCATTTATTGCCCAAACTGTTTATTTTATGTCTGGCATCTATTTTTCGTGTTAGAGGATTAGATATGCTAAATTGGTTACCTCACTTGACTTTGAATTTGGGTGACTACTATATCTATTATTGAATTTGTGAAATAACTACTATCCAGTAATATGTGTCATACCTTTAACTATTGGCAATGTTTAAAAATGAGTCTGCTACATGCCCTTGGTGTTTTAAATGTCATGGACTTACTTTTAACTATTATTGAATTATTTGTTCTGTATTTATGAAGCAGGTTTTTAAGTACAATAGGTAAAAGTTTGGGATTGGCTTGGTATGACATATTTTTCTGATTTTGTTTCATCAATGTGCAAGGTATCGCTTAGGGATTACAGAGAGATGGTTGGTACTTCATGGATAACTATATGCACATTCAGGGCAAACACTTGGATGATGAGAGGGTCGATATTGATGTTGACAACATACTTGTGGCCTTCGTGCTACTGGAGATGGCCCTTTTTGACCTGTTCATTAATCGTGCTTCGAGAAGAAGAAGAAGACTCCGAGATAATGCACTCTCCAGCAAGAATTATGTGCTTGAGTTGATAAATGATCATAGAGACAGAATTATCAAGAACATGCGCATAGATGTTCCCTTGTTCCTACACTTGTGTGAGCTATTGGTTGAGCATGGTTATTAGCAGGCATATCCATCTCAAAGAGTGGGGGTTCATGAGTCTATTGCTCTTACACTAATGTGTTTGAGTCATGATGAGTGGCGGTAGTCATTCTATTCAGTGGTTGGTTTTTTGCATAATCGAAGTGGTCTCGTACGATCTCATGCGCGGCTATTATTAAGTTGGTTGGGCTGCCTGCGGTTACGGAATCGCCCGCAGAAGCCCCCTTGACTCTCTCTCTATAAAAACCCCTGCTGCTTGCTCTTCTTAGGCATTTTTTCTTAGTTTTTCAACTTCACTTCTTTACTAATTTCTTTTCTCTTCTTTCTTATTCTCAAATTATATTGAATGAGGCCTTTCTCGTTTGAGCTCATGAACGGTCACTGGCATCGGGCTTTAACTGAGCACTTCCAGTATTCAATGGAGATAGTTGACTAGTATGTATGTCATGTTCTACAATCATTGGTGTGATTTGGTTGAGATCTCGTTAGGCCAACAAATTTCAATGACATGTACTGAAGAATTCTTAACAATGGACTGTTTTGGACGTGGTTCAATGTAAATAATTACGAATTTGTATACGTAAAAAGGTTTGTAAAAATTGCCACAAATATAACGATCTTCTTTTGTGTAGGATTACGTTGGAATCTTAGATGGCACCCATGTCTCTGCTTTGTGTAGAGCGGAGATATGGGGGCAGTACAAAAATAGATATGGTGAGTTATTTCAAAATATACTTACAGCCTGCGATCATGATATGTGGTTTATCTATGTTCGAGTGGGTTGGAAGGGCAGTGCCCACTACTGTAAAATTCTCCAAAATACCTTGTTTGATCCAAATTCGAGGTTTTCAATGCCACCTCTCGGTATATTACTCATCTGTCTTCCAAAATTGTTAAATTTGGACAACTGATCAAGTGCAACTGGCAAATAGTTCACGAATATTCTCAGCTTCATTTGTGTAAATTTGAGAAATAGATGGACTAACACTACGATTCATTGGTCGGCAGGTAAATATTATGTGGTTGATGCTACTTACACTAACATGCCAATGTTTGTGGCACCGTTTAAGGGTGCTTAGGAAACACAACATGAGCGAGTAGCTAAAATTTAGTTCAACTGGCGATATGCCTCCCTTAGAAATATTATAGAACGAACATTTGGGATTCTTAAAAAGCATTTTTTCATACTCAAAGATCCAATGCAGAACTACCTCATAGCAGGTCAAAACAACATTGTACTTGCATGTTGTATCCTGCACAACTTCATGAGGAATTATGTGTCCAACGATGAATATTTCAACGAAGAAGTTGCCGTTGAAACCTTTGCTGATGCACAGGAAGGAGGGAACCAAGTCCCGGAGGCTCGACCCATCGATATGTCACAACAGGGCATATATATCTGAAATGAAGATTGACGGGTAATTCAGTTCATATGTATCTCAATGACCACAACTAGCATTTGTTCCCTGTCTTGGGTCCAGTGCGTCAGCTAGCAGTACAATAATGGGGCATTGAATCTTCGTTCGACTGGCCCTTATCAATTTGAATTATGACGATTTAGTACTTATGGTAACAATTACTCGAACTTGTACTAGATTAGAAACTTTTCATGACTTCAATAATCTTGGTAATATATCCTCTATTTAAAATTTACTGTATGACTACGTGATTTGTGGTTCTGTGGGACAAATGAGTGGTATCGACATACCCTAAATTTATGTTGTTTCAGTTAATAGACTAATATGATTGGTCTTTAAATAAAAATTCACTATACTACATTTTCATTAAGGACGACATGATCATTTCGAAAAAAAAAATTATAGGTCTTCCAAGACAAAATTGTAATTGTCTGCAAGTTTAAACTCTAAAATGGTGCATTTTCATAAATGAGGGAAGGTAGTAGCTTGTTAATGAGTTAAAAGAATTTTAAAAATATAGTTATTTTTCAAATATAGGTCAATCCAAACGGAGAAATTTTTCAAAATTAATGAGTCTTTCATTCACAACAATCCAAACGACATCAACAGTATTTCAAAAACTGCTACAGTAAAATATTTGAAAAACACTCTAAAAAGTAGTTGATCAAAATGGAGCCTATATTTTTCAAATTCTTTTAACTCATTACCAAGTCCTTGTTTGCCCTCATTCATGGAAGTGTGTCATTTTAGAACTTAAACTTGCAGATAATTACAATCTTGTCTTGGAAGAACTATCAATCTTTTTTCGAAATGATCATGTTGTCCTTAACAAAAATGCAATATGGTGACTTTTTGTTTGAAAACCAATCATAGTAGTCTATTAATTGAAGTAGAATAAATTTAGGACATGTTGATACTACTCATTCGTCCCACAGAGTCATCGATCACGTAGTGATACAGCAAACTTTAAATAGAGGATCTGTTACCAAGATTGTTAAAATCATGAAAAGTTTCTAATCTAGTACAAGTCTGAGTAATTGTTATTATAAGTACTATATCGACATAATTCAAATTGATAAGGGCCAATCGAATGAAGATCCAAGACCTTGTTATTGTACTGTTGGCTGAAACACTGGATCCAAGACAGGAAAGAAATGTTAGTTGTGGTCATTGAGATACATGTGAGCCACAATTGCCTGTCGATCTTCATTCTAGTTATCTATGCCCTATTGTGACATATTGATGGGTTGAGCCCCCAAGACTTGGTTCCCTCCTTCTTGTGCATCAACAAAGATTTTGACGACAGTTGTTTCATTGAAGTAGTCAGCGTTGAGCACATAATTCCTCATGAAGTTGTGCAGGATACAACATGCAAGTATAATGTTATTTTAAGTTTTATGAAGTAGTTCTGCATTGGGCCTTTGAGTATGGAGAAATGTTTCTTAAGAACCCCGAACATTCATTTTATAATATTTCTAAGGGAGACATGTCACCGGTTGAACAAACCTTTAACTGCCTGTTCATGCTGTGTCTGTCAAACACCCCTAAATAGTGCCATAAACTCTGACATGTTAGTGTAACTAGCATCAACCACATAATATTTACATGCCAGCCAATGAATCTCAATGTTAATTAGTCTATTTCTCAAATTTACACAAACGAAACTGGGAAAATTCATGAATTATTTGTCAGTTGCACTTGATCAGTTATCCAAATTTAGCAGTTTCGAAAGATAGATGAGTAACATACTGAGAGGTGGCATTGAAAATCCTGAATTTGGATCAAGTAAAGTGTTTTGAAGAATTCTACAGTCGTGGGCATTGCCTTTCCAATCCACTCAAATATAGACAAATTGCATATCATGATCGCAGGCTACAAACACATTTTGAGATAACTCACCATGCCTATTTCTGTACCACTCTCTTATCTCTGCTCTGCATCAAGTAGAGGCATGGGTGCCATCTAAGATTTTAATACAATCCTACGCAAGAAGAGATCGTTATGTTTATGGCAATTTTTACAAACCTTCGTATGTATACAAATTCGTAATTATTTACCTTGAATCACGGCCAAAACAGTCCATTGTTAAGAATTCTTGGGTGCGTGTTATTGAAGTTTGTTGGCCTAATGAGATCCTGACCAAGTCGCATCAATGATCGTAGAATACAACATACACGCCAATCAACTATCTCCGTTGAATTTTGAAAGCACTTGGCTAGAACCCGATGTCGCTCATCATGACTCATGCACACTAGTGTAAGAACAACAGATTCATGAACCACAACCCTCTGAGATGGATATGCCTGCCAGTAACTACGCTTAATCAATAACTTGCACAAGTATAGGAACAAGGGAACATCCATATACATGTTCTCGATAATTCAGTCTCGATAGTCGTTTATCAACTCAAGCACATATCCTTGCCGAAGAGTGCACTATTTTGGACTCTTCTTCTTCTCGGAATGCGATTAATGAACGAGTCAAAAAGCACCAACCCTAGTAGCATGAAGGCCACAAGTATGTTGTCGAGATCAATATTATCCCTCTCGTCATCCAAGTGTCCACGTTGGATGTGCATGTGATTATCCATGAAGTACCAACTACCTTACTCTATAATCCCTAAGTGATACCCTGCACATTCATGAACACTTCTTCAAGCATATGGAAAATGAGGCATGATCTATCATAAAATCTTACTTGTTCACCTATAAAAATTGCACCAAAATCAACATTAACGAAGCACAAAATAATGAATCTAGCCAGTGGAAAAAAGAAATGCTAAGGGTCTAAGCTAGTTAATTGTAGGAAAAGGACAGATGTACATGAGTAAATCTAGAGGGGAATAAATGAACTGATTTTTAATAGAAAAAACTTGGAGAAGGTATTTGACCTAAAGTAGATCCCTCCAGTGGGCATCGTCCATCAGAAAGGCGTAGTTGGTAGCATCCCAACCTATAGTAGTGTCTCTTCTCTTAAATGAAATGTACAGCCTAGTCAGGCTTTGCAGGGCATGGTATTTCGACCTAATAGTGTTGCTTGGAAATGAAGTACTGTACAAGTCATTAAGTAACCCAACAATCTCGAGGACGACATGACTCCCGATGTTATGAGGGGTTATTCCTCCCTTTCTATGCATATTGATAACATGTTAGGCAAATGCAATTTCATATTCCTAAGTGAAAGTGTTATGTTCCAAATACTTTGCTCGCGATCGACTCATATTTTTTTCCTTTGGGGTGGCAAAACCATAAAAATAATAAACTTAGGGTAAAGTTACATTGCTATATAACAAAAGAATGTCATACCAAACACTGAGTAAGTATAGCATCTTCATAATAACATACCTTGAAGTAGTAAGTGATGCAAAGCTGCAAATCGTTTTCTTCCCAAACCGACTTCAAAAAACAAGTGCTGAGTCCCCTACTTATTTGCAAAGCTATCAAAAAAGCAAAAAAATATTACCAAAACATTATCCATATATAGTAAAAATTTAGACAAGATGCAATAAGACCCACCCTTCGAAGCATGCCAAGTAACAGAGGGCGAATTCAAAGTCAAGTCGGGTAACTAATTTAGCAGACCTAATCCTCCAACACAAAAAATAGATGTCAGGCATATAATAAATAGTTTGGGTAACAAGTGCTTATGTTCGGATTGTCAAACATTTTTAAAAAACTCAGACAAAGCCGTCCTCTGGCAATTACGATAATAATTAAATCAGGCAAATCTATATAAAAATTAGGTAAGGGGATTTATTGTATACTTACATAAACTTAAAAACCACAAGCGCTGATATAAGCACAATGGTGTTTTCATCATTTATGGAAGGAAGTAATTAATAGTTCAACAGGTTAATATCTATTTCTAAGCACAACAGATTCTTATACCCAAGATGTTTCTATCTCTTTTCTTTTTGCAATTAGAGCCACATTAATAATTTTTTCCGAATGAAAATCACAACCTAAGACAACACTTTGCCCTGCGATTCTAAGGATTAACTCATGCAATGGACCAATTATTAAACCACATGAGCCATTATCCAAATTTAAGGGCAAAAAATTAAACAGAAGCATAAGCAAGAACAGGACCATAGCTGACAGAGGAGCAATTATCGTTTGTATAAAAGCAACGATGAATCGCAGAATTGAGATAAGATGAAATGTGTATAAAGAACAACGATTAAGATGCGTTGATGTCGTGGTCAGATCTAATTCACAAATAAAGATTAAAAATAACAAAATAACATACGGACCAGGCAGGAAGGTATTGGTTTGTGAAGGTTGAAGTCGAATAAATGCAGCCAGTGAAGTTCTTTCGATCAGTACTAGCTTCGTAATTGCAACCTGCTTGAAATTCCTAGCAGATGGTTTCAAGTGGGCTACAGTTCGGCTGATGACAAAAAAAGGGAAAAAATAGTCAACTTAATCACGAATTTGGCCCTAATTTGTACCCTTACACTCGGCAATGAATTAGCATCACAATATTGAAAGGGGGAATGCAACTATACCTGGACTCAAGAAGCTACTGGAAAACGTGACAGCATAAGGGAATAAGCTCGCATGTGTCAGCCGAATGAAGGAACACTCAGCAAAGTGTTTTTCCAAATAGTTGGCTTTATTGAGTTGCGTGGGATAAAGCTACTGCAAGATCTGCTTTTTGAGGGAAGTCAATATTGCGAGGAAATGATACCATGGGAGAAGTGGTCAAAAGAACTCGCTGGATGGAGCTCTTCGACGGCAAGGAATCGAAGAGGGGAATTGCTTAGGCTAGAACAGCAAATGGAGAAGGAAAAGTCAAGTGGAGTTCTGCCGAAGAGAATTGGGCGTGAAATACCCGTTGTTTTACATTTTGGGCTTAAACGATGTCGTTTGTATACAGTGATCACTGTATACAAATGAAATACAATGTTGACTTGGGGGTTGTTTTTTGACTACAAAAACAATAATTCAAAAATTTTGGGAATCCAAACGGAACAAAAAGTTTTTTCTAAAAATGTGAGGGATCAATTAAGCAATTTTCCCTAAAAATTAATAAGTTAGGCCTCTTGAAGAATATTTTTTAGACCTTCTATAATTACAAATCCTTACACTTGAGGTGAAACTCCAACAAATTATAGCTCCAAGTCCAAGGAGATTGAATGGATATTAGAGAACAAGGGACATGGTGTGTGTTGGTGGAGTTGTACATGAGAAGAAAAATACCTTACCATGTGAACTCCTTTGAAATTTATTTACTAGGTGATTACAACTTTATTCTGAGATTAAATTACCATGATAATTTCTTTTGTCCACACAGGAGCATATTGTATGTGATGATTTCATTTATTGGCTCTGGTCACAATTTTGTTTAAATTTTTCGTATTCTAGTATTGTGTTACAAATTGTTGTGTGAGTTGTCCTATAAAAAGTTAAATAAAAAGTTCTCACCCCTAACTAAACAATGGGAAGAACTCTGAAAGCCCTTCCCTGTCCAATTCAAGATCAATATACACAAAAACTTGGGAAAGTTTCTTGTATGAACTTGTCTACGGTTAATCTTTGGATGGTAATTTGTAATGGGCCCAATATTTTAAAAAGAAAGTTTAAACAATCAAAATTGGATTTGAACAAAACATATAGAAAGGTTTCAATCCACCCCTAACTAGCAGACTCAAAATTCGAGTCCTGAGTTTGCCAATGGGAAGAACTCTAAAAGCCCTTCCCTCTTCAATTCAAGATCAATATACACAAAAACTTGGGAAAGTTTCTTGTATGAACTTGTCTAAGGTTAATTTTGGGTAGTTATTTGTAATGAGCCAATATTTTAAAAAGAAAGTTTAAACAATCAAAATTGGACTTGAACAAAAATAATAGAAAGGGTTCAATCCACGTGGACCAGATGATTGCATGGTATATCTATACATCTATACAACATACAATATATGAAGGGAAGCAGTTGGAGTGGGTGTAACATTTTTTATACCATCATTTAAATTTTCAATTTTATCATTAGAAAAATTAATTCTTACTTTAATCTCCTAATGACATTTGCCAAGATAACCACTTATAACTACCAAAATATCTATTATTTTATTGGCAAAATATATATGATTAATGAAAAATTTATATAAATTTTTTTTGTGTAAAAACAAAATTTATATATTCATGAAAAGTAATAATTATTTCTGAATTGCTCAGACATTGAATGTGTCCTTAACACGCATATACGTGTCAACCGCAATGGACTTACATTTGTTATGTAAAGTAGAAGAGGAAGAAGAGTTCTTTAATAATTGATAATTATCTTTTTTATCGTTCTGATGCTTTATGCTTTATTCATATGATGAACTGAACAAACAACCACGATCCACAGCAAGAAGAATTCATCAGCTAATGGCAAATAAGATGAACTGAACTCATCAGCTGATCCAACATAAACATATCCAATACTTTGTAAACAAAAAGCAGGAAAAAAAAAGCTATTTGGGATAAATTCATCTAAATGTCCAATCGTTGCCTATTCTAAAGTGAGCCTAAGCAAGAATTAGTGTTAATATGGGGTTCAGAACAAACTACAAGCCATTGAGCTGAAATTTCATGGATAAATTAACAAGTATACCTGTATAACTACAAAAAATATGGACATGAAACAGGTTTAGTTGTTTCAATCAGCAAACCCAAAACAGAACAAAAACTAATCTGATCTTCATACTTCAGTTAAACATGATCTCATTCACAGCGTTGCTAGCTGACAAAATTGCTGAGGTACTAAATCCACCTCTTTTTATCTACTATGGATTTGCTTGAAGAGTTAAGATGTCTCAAAACAGAATGGTCAGCACCGCTTCTGAAAAAATGCAGCAAATCCTCATTGCATTGGGTGAGTTGAATGGGGAAGGATGGAATTGGCTAGCTGTTCATTCACCTTTACTGGAAGTGCTGGCATTTGCTTCATCATGTAGGGTGGCTCATTGATCCTGCAAATGAGTAAATTAATAGATAGTTTCTCTTTCGTAGCAAGAAGGTATTGCATTGTCAAGATATGCCACATGGAGATGTTATTGCGAATCACATCCTACCGAGTAAGTCAAGTCCTCCCTTGTCTTCTGAGTACTAGATAGGATTGGTGGTGGTGCACCGCGTATGCAACACTAGGCATATCTTGACTATCTATAGGATAATTATCATGGAGAATCGAACTTATGTGATACTTAAAAGGAGGCAAAAAATGCAATCTGATTGTTCTTTTTACAATGGTCGTATGTCACAAAACTGGAAAGCAGTGTTAATTTAAGCTCCTCAAATTTGATATAACGTTAGATAGCAACCAATGTATCCCTAATAGAAAGATGTAAGCTAATTTAAGCTAACTCTCTATGATGACTGAAAATCCAAGCCAACATAATTGATTGTATGACCCTATGGAAGTTATGATTTGTATCTTGCACACTACCAAGTAACCTATGAATACAGCAGGCTGTCACCAAAAGGGTAGCCTATGTACCAATTAAGAGAGTAAGGACATTTGTGCTGATGGTAATACCTTGAAACCTCTGGATATTACCCCTCAAGGTGGAGGGAGTTTACCACAAGCTCTAATCAAGAATATATCTTGCTTTATAGCCCTCAAAAGCTTTACTAAATGACTTAATAACTCTCTTGAGGTTCTTCTTCAGACTACTGTTCATAGACAAAATTTACAAGCAAATTGCATTCAAACCAATATGACACCAGATAATTTACAATTAGAAACTAATCATGCTTAGTACGAGTTATATCAGAACATTCATATACTGCATGTATCAAGAACAATGTTTATCCTAGTCTTCCGGGATAAGTTGACACCAACATGATAAGATACCATCCATACATCTTTGATTTATAATGCCCAATTAAACCCTTGAGCTTTCAGTGTGTGTCATTTAGTAACTGGTGGATTACCAAAATCCGAGCATTTATCCAAAGAAATTGGTAATTAAGCTGAATATTACATCCAACAATTACATGAATGAGGACTATCCATCAATCACCTTCCCCACAATTATATACAATGTGACAGCTCTATAAATACACTAAGCCACAAGGAAGAATGGGTAAACAGATAATGGCATACGTAAAATGCAAAATAATGAACATTTATGACGGTACATTGTCGTGGCCTATATGGACATCTGTTTGGTCCTAATATGGCGTCAGTTTCTAAAACATTCACTTGGCAATCTTCTATCTTATGACCCTTACAAGGGAAAGATAAATATCAGGCGCAAGAACAGTGAAAACATTACAAAGGGAAGAATATTTCCAAAACCACACAATAGAGATTCATTCGGAAAATTGTAAATGAAAATACACATTGAGATGCACTTGTAAAGACAGAGGGCTTTCTGGAAAACTGAAAAATGGAAAGCAGCATGTAAAGATTGTTTTTCGTACCTCTTCAAGATCTGGGAGATGTTATCGCGGGCTTGACAGAAAATACCAATGTTGTTGTGCATCTGAAAATGGGGAGAGAGAGAGAGAGAGAGAGAGAGATATGTCATATAATGCGATCTGGAATAGGCAAGTAGAAAGCAACAGTGACTCAATGTTACACAATTTTCCTCCCTCTCTCAGCATATTACTGTAACATTTGTATAAAGTTCATTTGACACCCAAAATGTCAATAAACAAGTTAACTGCATAAGTTCCAGAAGATATGAATGAGTAGGACAGTATGTATACATGTGAAATCATAAACGGTGAAAGCTTTTTGTTACCATATGTATATTACATAGATATATGGCTATACCGTTAAGAATGTTTTTTAAAAAGGTTAAAACTGCATTACTTGCCAAGTTGATAAACTTTATTACTTACAATTCCTATAAGCCAGAACAATTTCATAAGAACTTGGGTTTCTGCTAACCAAGCAACTTAATGGAGCTTAACCATAGATATAAAGATTTGGCCAAGTTATTAGTAGTCCAGAATCTGAAAGCTTGTACCTAACTACCTGTTGGAGCCTAAACCAATTAAGCCAAATTCTTGTGGTACACAACCCAAAGCCTTGGAAACAATGTATGTTTTCCACATTTCTCTGCATGAGCTATATCTCTAGGGTATTACAATCAGCCACAACCATCAAACAAAAATTCTCATTGCTGCAGCCAATGAAAAGCCATTCTTTCTGTGTTCCAAGATCAAACTAGGCTACTCTATTACCAGCTTTGGCAACTAAACTGTTCGAGCCTAAGCCATTTTTCCAAAGTGCCCAAGTCCAAAATTTGCTGGTAGAACAAAACTCAAGGTCTTAAATACCAATAAAAAAAATCCTCGGATGCAATGTAGGGAAAAGTGCACGTTGTACTTTTATTAACATCAATAAGAAATTTACATCATAATCAAAATCCTTTTTAGTACAATAATCAAATCTTACCAGATTTTGCGCAAAGGATCATAAACCCCTTACATCATGTGCGAAGACAGATTCATGAAAACAATCTTACAAATTAAGTTGGTATATATATTTGACTGGCACAAGTTCAACGAAGATTTCTTTGACTTATACCAGACTGCATTTACAAGGTAAACTTTTTATCTCTTAAAAGAGATGAGAATATTCATATTCAATCACAGGTGATAAAAGTATCTATCCCTATAAATATGTGGTTTCTTGGATGCTTTGTAGATGACATGAACTGAAATAAAATTAAATGGGAAAGCAATTCACCTGATAAGTGGCTAAATTTGCAGATATCTGTTCAAAGGCCCGAGCATTCTGTCGAAGTAGCTCTTGTGTAACACCATCAATGGCTGGCAAGAACACAAAATATTTGCTGGTTGATCAACATCATAACACTAGGATAAACAAACATGTAACACATTTACTATTGAAGATCTATATTCCTCATATCTTCAAACCCATTATACATTTTTCAGTGATAAGATCAACTTAAGGCATGATGAAATAGAAAGAGTTTCACAGATAGCAATTGTAAAGCAATACAGTCCTTTAGCCAGTGTCAACTGAACATCTTAAAAGGCACAAATAATCTTTTTGTTTTTAGTGCCATTCTTAAAAGGCACAACTGGCAGTATGTGATGCCATTCTGAAGCGTGAGATGTTTTCCAAAACCTTTTGGGGATACTCATCAAATCATTGATTAAACATTATGGACTGAATCCAACTTAATGTTTGAACTATAGTAATGTCAGAATATTATGGCTCGTCCCAGCATGTGGCACAAACAGCTAAACAAGGTTCTACAAAAGCTGAAAAGTAATGATAACCAAAGAAAAAACAATAAGCAGAAGTATACAGCAAAAACATATGTAATGGGAACGTGTTTCTCAAGCATTTAAAATTTTGTATTATACAATGCTTGCTTCAACTTTTCCAACCATGATTAGTTGCCTGTTCCAACTATATGGACTTTGTTAAAGATATGGACTTTTACCTTTACCAATCTAATAAAATGCCTTATGAAAAATAAGTTTGTTTTATGAACCTAAACATGCTTCTGACAATGATTTTTTTTTTTAAATGTGGATCCAGCCACCACATATGGCATTCTAATACTGTATCTTAACATTTGCATTTGGAAAAGTGATACCTTATAACCTGGACACTGTCTCCAGCCAGTATATCTCCTATGCTACTTTTAAATTCTCAAGTGTGGTTTTGTCTCAGTTTCATTCCTTTTTCCTACTCATATTGCCTATTTCTAACACAGAAATATCGCAGAACTCTTGCAGTCATTCAATACCAGCAATTTACTTCAAAATCATGCCATTAATTGAAAATCAAACGACAAACATATACTGTTTTGGTTAGGTGCACAACTAGGAACCATAAGATGTCTGAAGTCTACAAAGATTTCTAATAGAGAAGACAGAATTTTAACATCTATTGAATTAGTTGCTTAGATGAATACATGTAGTGTATCTGTATGAGGTATTTCTACAGAGGGTGGTGCTTAAAACTAATTTAGATTAATACGTGTCTGAGGATTGCTTGACCCGCATATGATCCAGTTATACATCTTATCAGTACAACAATATAGAGACACTGAACCTCAACTCATGAAACAGGATAAGCATCATGGGTAGCAAGCTGCTCTCAATGTTGAACCTTTCTTTTCAACCTTTTCTCTTTGTGTTGGTGATTCTAGTTTTATTACATATGGTGTAATCAGAATTTTATCCACAGATCCAGAAAGTCATCAGTCTTCCTATGTACTTTCCACAGTTGTTAGAATTTTAAAAAATTTGGTCACATCACTCAAATAACTTACGTTAACTTTTATAGTGTATGATGTCTAGAGAAATAATCCCGCTCCGACTCGAACAATATGATATATATTGTATCTGCTTTCTGTCCTTTCTGCCACATCCCACTTTCACTTTTCCTACATATCACCTCAAACTAGAGTACAAAATGAATGTGGGCCAACTTTTAGATTGTGTTCACAAGTAATATTCCTTAAAAAGCATATAGTTAGTTTCTGGATTTTCCATTGGCTTACTTCTGCATCAAATAATGTTCCATAACACATTTTCCACCGAACATATTTAAGGGAAAAATAGTGTATCAAACTTCAGCACTCAGCAATTCATTTTCAAACATAAGATGCCAAAGAAAAACAAAGTCACAAGATATTCTTCACCCAAAGCAGTATATGCTCAATAAGATTCAATATATGTCCTTGTAAAGTCAATCACAATCAGAATATGCTTTAGGAATAATATTATTATATATCCAAACATTGCAAGAGATTCCAAAAGCAATCTTATTAGTAACCACTCCTTGAGCATATGGAAGAAAACCTGGTTGCATCAGTGCCTGAGATGACATTGCTGAAGGATCAGTTGCTTTTTCCTGAGAAAAGAAGGTAAGAAAATTCTTGAGTCTCTGCTAGTCCATAAAAGTGAACATGACAATGAAGTGCAGGGAAAATAAGCCCGTTATTGTAGCCTTAAACAGTTTTTCGTAATTCTGATATAAGCAGGAGGAGAACAATATAAGGGTAATCCTACAAGAGATATTGCTATCCTTGAGATGCCAGTTAGAGTGAATCAGATACTAATACCTTAAGCTGAGCTCATCACAAACACTTTACTGGACATCCTATCCGTAGTACACAGTTCGATTTCATATATTCTTGTTTATAGCTTCAGCATGCCAACTTCAAAATTTACCCTTACAAATAACTTCTATGAACCATGAAATATATCTAGCCATACATGTTACCTTGCATTTACAGATATTCAGTCGCTCAATTAGCTCAGACATGAGGACCCCTTAAAACAGATTGTGTAAATAATATGCTACTCATTTATTATGTGCAGAAAAGAATCAAAGTACAAGGATGCTGTAGCTAAATGAAAAAATAAATAAATAAAAATATTACACACACACACACACATATATGCATGAACAATTTTTTTTGTTGTATTATGTTCTTGCATTTGCTTCGTGTCAAAATGCCAGGACCAGAACTATTATGAGTTTGTTTGACACTCTTCCGATGCAGCAAACACACTCTTCTTGGAAGATGCACAATCTTCTCTGATCTCATTTCAACTTAGTCAACGAGGCTTTTTCATTTACTGCTTTGTGCTTTAGATATTCTTCACGGATAAATTTTTTTTATTGCATTTAACACGCATATTTAATTCTTAAATACAAGAGTTCTTACCTTTCTTTCCTTACTTTTCCTCAAACTAAGATCGTCTTTTCTTCTCCTGCTGAAATCTCTTTTCTGGATATAAATGCATAGTTAAAATATAAATAAGAAGCATCAAGCACTAAAATGAAATGTCAAAAAGAAATTAAGAGCTTGAATCTGAAAATCAATCATGGTAATAATTATGGTAATTGATGATGCACTCAAGCACTAAAATGAAATGTCAAAAAGAAATTAAGAGCTTGAATCTGAAAATCAATCATGGTAATAATTATGGTAATTGATGATGCACTCAAAAGTCCAATTGAGTACGAGAAAGAGTAAGAGGCAGATATGAAAACTACTCAGTATTCCTTCAGAATCAGAAAGGGACTGGAGAAAGAATGACAACTATATAAAAATTGTTGAAAGAAGTAATGAAATTTAGAATCAGAAACACTAAGTGTTCCTTTATCAATAATCCTGATAAGTGGGAGAAGAGTCATTGGAGAGGTAGTGGCTTTGTATAGTGATGGGTAATCAGGGATACAATCCCCTGATATAAAGGTATAGTCATAAATGTGCTTATTTCTGAGTAAACAGGGTGCCTCACAGTTTAGCACCATTAGGAAATGAGATAAGAACATGCCTTTGTCAAAGCAATAGCTTAACAAAAAATGGAAAAGCACTGAACTAAACATATAACAGTGTAACCATTAGAAATAGGAGCATAAGTCATGAAATGAGAAATTAGAAGAACAAAAAGTGGGACATCAAAGACACATTAAAAAGTTTAATCTCTCTTAAGATGTAACTGTAGAACAAGGCGCAAAAAATAATTTTAAACTTCATGTTTGTTACTCAATTACCAGAAATTTCATATAATTAAGGGGCACTTATATGTAATACAAAATGGTCTTATAAAGCAAGAGCATCAGAAAGAATTGAAAAGCCAGCATTTAAGCATCCAACAGACATCAAAAAGATGGGATACAAGAAAGAAAGAAATTGGCTATTAGAGTCAGTCAATCAACTCTTTTGACTTGAATGTTTTATTACTTAGTATCACGATCGTTGATTTACCTATTCATCTCAAACCTTAGGCTGTAGGAAAGGAGGCCTAGTTTCTCTTTTAAGTCTTTGTATTGCAGGGCAAAAACTCTTTTAGTATGTTCATAAGTACTACAACACAGATACGAGACTCAGATTCATGAGTTCAATTCAAATGGGATCAAGTAATGTACAAGGCAGCAGGAAGATTCAACTTTGAAGTTCTTTTTCTTCTTTACTCCCTCATGTCAAACTGAAAGTATGAAACAAAAAGAAATATTCTATAACTTCACTTGTGAGATGCGTATTTGATCGAATTTTTTACAATGCTTAAACTGCTCATCCATCTAAAGTGTAAACATTCAATGCTTTACCAAGCAACAAATGAATGAATTTAAGGCCTGTTCTTCTCTCTAGTTTAGTTTGAACTATCAATGAAGTGAGACTCGCCATCAATTTCAAAACTTTTCCCTAGCAATACCTTTCAGTCCATTCACAAACAATCAAATTGGACATTTATATTAGATGGTTTCAACCCTTTGTAAGGCAGAAATAGAAAAATAAAGTCCTCTGGTATGGAAAATAGTTATGGCTTTATAACAACACTTACCGTCATCCATCTGTAGCGTAAAGCAACATCACGGACTGTTTTGTTCTTTAGCAGCACGGCAATCTTTGCATAACGGGCAATGATTGATTCAGCAGCATATCTGCAGAGTATTTAAGCAAACTGAATTTTATACACCTCTCATTGATTAGAAAATAGTGCTTGTGAAATACGTGGATGAACTCCAGCAATAAACAATACAGTACCAAAGAGTAGTTAAATCATTTTAGTGAAGTACTAACACTATCCAAAGTTATAAATATGTCTAAGCACAAATAAAGAGAATGCTAGATAGTAAATAAGGGAGTCCTTTATCTTGCCAAGCACCAGCTATAGAAATGTTAAATTACACCCTCTGCTATGAGTCCATTTATCCCAGAAATCTATCTCCTTCCAAATAGCTTAATAGTTGTTGAACTTGATTTCTTTCCAAATGAGTTAATAGTTCTTGAGGAGCCAAAATTTAGGTTGGACAACTTAGACACAAGAGTGGTAAGTATAGATTTCTAAGAAAACCCGCTAACGAAGTTATTATAAGCATAACGAAAAATCACAAAGGGTGGTGTGCCCACTTGCTAAATTAGTAGCCTTGTGCCGACTTGCTAAATTACATACTTCATTCCATCAGACCCCCTTGTACTCCGTTGATTCTAACAATCAGAACTGATAAAAGAACTGCTTCAAGCACAAAGATACATGTTTGCAGTCATGACGAGGGAGAGGGAGAGGCCAGAAGATATTAGTTTGTCATGATCTAGCTCACATTTGTTGAATTTATTTATAGATAAATATTTTAGTTTCTTTCGAGGTAAAGAACAATTGCTTATAGATTTCTGGTATAATTCCTAGATTAATAATTGACTGACCAATCAATCTTCAACTATAGATTGTAAACGTTTCTAAATATACCTTGAAAATGGTCTTAAAATCAACACCAAAATCCACTTTCTACGCTAGATGCAAACTATGAGTGGATCTCGTCTATTTATTACTATCTTAGGAAAAGCAGCCCATAGATTCAAAAGTGTAGTGCACTGATAGTGTGTGATAGGGGAATGGAGCATCATTATTGATTTTGCAGCCATATTATAGTAATCAATTTGACAACGTACCTAACTTGATTTTTCTCCCAATCACCAATTGCTAATTGCCAAGTCTAAACTCGTATTAATAAAGTAATTATTATCTAACTCACAGAAATCTGAAAAGTTCATATTCTAAGGTAGAAGTGATAGAATCCAATGAAATAATCTATCTAAATTTCACGGAATAAAAAAAGGTAAAATTTCATTCATATAATTAAGCAAACGAACAGCAGAAATACAACCTAATCACCTAACTGAAAAGTTAAAAGGAGGAGAAATCTTATGAACCAACAGAAACAGTATGCAATCAAGTGCAAAGGGCCAAAGACGTTCAGAAACAAGAATCATACATCAAATCTATTCCATTTCCAAATTAAAAGCTACAAAATTCTCTTTCAACAAATGTATGATTACTAACTGTCAAAAAATCATCACAAGAATTCAAAGCACCAATCCATCAAGCACAAAAAAGTAACCCAACAAGCAGCACAGAAATTATCAAGAAAAATTTAACCAAAACCAATATTAGACAAAAAACAGAAAAACCCATCTCAAGAAATAAAACATAAATCAAGAAAACGCCCAAAATAATATACATATATAATCTCACGTTTTCAATCCTTCATCAAGTATGGCCTGCTCGTCTGGTGTCCAATCCATTGAAATTCCATGCAGATTAGGCTGGAACCTGGTTGTAGCAGTACTAGTATTATAAGAACTCTCAAGAACTCCTGCTCCAGAAGAAACACCGGAACCTTTCCCATTATTATTAGTATTATACGAACAAACCACAGCTGATGGTGATGCTGCCGCTGCTGATGGTTGAACTACTGATGGTGGTTGTTTTAAGCAGCCGCCACCATGATCAGCGCCACCACCACCGCCACCACTATGATGATGAAGGTAACTCCTAGCTACTGATGCAGCTTCTTGGTGATGTTTCGTCATACTTGATGAATTGTTGCTGGCCATCATCAAAATTCATGCAAGAAAAAGCAGTAAAAAGATTAATATATATTATATTATATGTTTATATGGTTTCTTGGGGTGTGAGTTTCTGTAAAGATTCTGCTGCTATGTGTGTCTGTGAGCGTTTGAGCTGGATGGAAATGGAAGGATGCTTTAAGCCATTAAGGTGGAGAGAGAGAAAGAGAAAGAGAGAGAGAGAGAGATGGAGAGAGGGGAATCTATTGATGGGCACGTAAGAAGTAGTAGTGTTGAAAAGGGAGATTTCTGCAAGTAAACCACTAAGACTCGGAGTAGCCAAAAGAATTGAAGCAAAGCCAAATCTAATGTTTTGGTTGTCTGTTTTGATTTTGTGATCTGTACGTTTTTGTTGTAACTGGTAACTGTTTGCATTGAATGGGATTCTGGGAATTTATTACTCGTATTTATTACGACTTGTCAGTTTGTAGAATAAATATTCTGCTATTTTGTTGAGTTTTAAAATCAAGAAAACTCTTTAAACACATAAATTATCATCTAAATGTACACATTTATTCCGTATAATTAATTATTAGATTCAGGATGCGTTTGATAAAGATGAATTCTGAAATCCGAAATTTGAAATATGAAGTTTGAATCTATTAAATTATTGAATTGTTAATTATAAAATCTAATACATTTGAATATATTTCTTAAGTACCAAAATTAATACATTTGAGTATATATTACATTAAATAAATAATTTATCACTTATGTTTGAGAGCAAATTTTGACTAGAAAATCCAGTAACACTAATTAATTCAGATGTTCTAGTTTTAATCATCAAAACACATCTAAACATGTTCAGATCTGAATTCATTAATTTTAAATGTTAAATTGAATTATCAAATAAAGCATTTTTTTTAATGTAAAGCGAAGGACTCGAACTCGAGACCTCTCGCTAACACTCCCTTCCCCCCCCATCAAATAAGGCCTTAGCTTAACTTCTAGAAAATATTACCACATAGAGCTGCAATCAATGAGTGTCCTCGGACACTGATTAGACAAATCCTTCTCTTTTTTGACCATATATAATTCGACAGTTCATTATTTTTGCCATGACAAATAAGGCAAAATTGTTATTGTTTACTGATACACATGACCCTCTTGTTTTTAGTTATTTTTTTTGCTTTAAGCTATCCGTTATGTTCAGGACACACTAGACAACCCTTTTGCTTATTTTATTTGTCACTTTTTTTTTTAATTTGGTTTAACTTTTGTCCTGTATTGCAGGGGAGGGATGGCCAAAAGAATTTGTTATAGAAGCAAGTCCAAGGCAAAGACAACGTGTTCAGTTAGGCCATGTTGTGGCACGTATGCAATTAGTTTTACTGAAGCCGCTTCAAATCATTTGCTTCGAATTTTATCTTTGTCACGGCAATGCGTATTGGGCTGCGGGACATCCTCCAATCCATTAAGTTTTTTAATTATTAAATATTAAATTTAATACATTTGAGTATATATCACATTCACTGATAAGTGAATAGCTTATCACTTATTTTTCGAAATCAATTTTGTCTAAGAAATTTAGTGTCACTTAATTAATTCAGATGTTCAATTTTTTATTATCAAACGCGTTGAACATATTAAGATCTGAATCCATTAAATTTAAGTGTTCAATTGAGTTATCAAACGGGTATAAGGACTATGAATTGTTGGACTTATCCACAATAAAATCCTAGGAGTTATTAATACTTAAATAGGGAAAAAACAAAATCCAGGATAGACGATTTCAAACAGTTAAAGAAGAGTATATTTTAAGTTTTTGACAATTTTTGTTTTTAAACGCTATTTGGTCTTAAAAACTTTAAGATAGAAGATTTATTCTAGTAAGTCGTTTACAGTAGTGCTTCCGAATACTTCGTACAACTTTTTCAACCTTGGTAATTTGTTAAGGCATAATCAAATAAGTACGAACTATAAAAAATCACATAAGTACCTTAACCAAATATTCAGTTTACAAATGTTAAATCAAGTTCAGTCTCAGCAAATTCATTAGAACCTGCCCAAAGGGCTTGCTTATACTTCAGCATCAGCTTAAGTTAAGCTACTTTAAGGATTTGAAATTAATTGATTTTTTTTACACTTTTATCTGTACTTATATATTTGTCTATGTATTTTTGCAATCGGCGAGCAATTCAAGAAAATTTAGTGTTTGGAGAGCTAAATTTTTCCACATAATATTTCGCTTGTATCATAAACGCATTTTTCAATCCACATTTTTATATTCCCAACTACTTTTTTATCTCACATATATCACATCATAAAAAATACTATAATAATTATTTCACATAATATTTTAAATAATACTTTCTTCAAACACGGCTGAAAAACTTTTTTGCTCAATAATTGGCAATTATTTCTGAATAATTAGTAGGTTGAAATGACAAGTGTACCAATTCAATAGAAAATTTTTGTGGGGTCCACTTTTGTAAATTTGGAGGGGTAATTATACAGTTAAGAATAATGATACCGACATAGGAGTTAATTTTATTGGTCTGCACATGTACAAAAAGAGGGCTGGGATTTTACTATTCAGTCTTTTCTTTTTCATAAGCCTTTAAAGAAACGGACGGTTGAGGTTTGGGTTGGGTGGTTTTGGCCCTTTTGGCAGTTTTGAAGAAAAATTTTGCATTTTGTAAAGACAAAAAGACCGAAGCGCAAGTGCGGGCTGACGCATTGACAGCTTCACTTCTGCTTTTAAAAAGAGAAAAGTTCTTTTATGCTCAGTATTTGTTACCCATTGGCTTGGCAAAAGGTTAATAGATTTTTCATTTTTTCCTCTTTCCACATTCTTTTATTCTTTTTAGACAAATTACATCCACAAATCCTTTGGAATATTAGTCTTCAAGCTATCTATAACGATTCCATTGTATCTTTGCCATCCAAATTTTTTAAGGTATCACAACTAGGGGGAAAAAAACTCAAAGAAATCACTAAAGTTTAGAGAAAACATATCTCAATAGCTAAAGTAGTATCACATAACTTGCTTTTTGTTAAAAATTTTAGTAAAAATGGCCTAAAACAACTTAAGAGTAACTTGAGAGTAAATGTTTGTGATGGAAAACAAATCCACCTATGATGGTCCCACCTGATAAGACACTTGATAAGAAAAGAGTCTAACTGTCTAATGGTCATCACAAGCTTTATACGAATAGAATAAATTAGATTACAGGAATATTATTGTTGCGGCAAAAAAAAAGAATAGGAAGATTGGGATGGAAAACTTCCTCTCCTTATATGTTTCTATTTCCAGAAGTTTTTCTGATCTCTATGTAATTGTGTAAGACAAAGTGGAATAAACTGGGATTGACTAGGGCACTCCAGCCCCGGATATTTGGTTGCATTTCTGGTAGGTTCAACCCCGCGTGAGTTTCGCGTCAAGAACATTGTAAAAGAACTTTTAAGATACGTAATTTTATAAAAGAACTTTTAAGATACGTATTTTCGCGATTACTTAAACAGATATTAGAAAAAAGATGCCATTCTGTTCATGTTTTTAGATATTTAATTGTGTTTGATTTTAGATATTAGATTTTTTCTGATTTAAAACCATGTTTTGTTACACAGTGACAGTGTATATACTATCACTGTTATATGATAAGGATCAATTAAGTCATAAAAATTGAACCAAAGAGACGTTGATCTAGTGGTTAAGGTTGATACTTTACAAATTAAAAGTTTTAGACTCTAATCCCACTTCTTAAATTCCATCCCACTTTTTAAATCCACCCTTCTCCTACTAAAAGGAAAGAAAAAAAAAATCCATTCCCATGCTGGAAAAATTAAATTCAAAACATTATCATCTATAACATGTATAAACGATGTGAAGCCATTATTATTTAGAACATGTATGAAATTATCCATTCTCTCCTCCTCTTTTTAGAGCTCATCGTCTCTTCTTCTCTCTAAAACTCCTCCGACCAAAATCTGATTTGACACTCTTATAGGGGAGAGACCAGATTCCCTATGGTAGGGAGTTGTCTCCCAAGTTTGATTTCCTTTATTTGAATAAATTCTCTTCTAGAGTTTCCTATGAGAGATTGTTCTCTCCTAAGGTTTCTTAACGAGAGATCTTTCTCCCCTAAATTTTCTAATGACAGGTTTATTCTCTTCTAGAATATTCTTGTGAAATTTTTTTTTTATCTTTTAATCTTTTTTTAGTGGGTGAGATTAGAGATTTGGTAGGAAGCCAAATCTGGAGGTCTTATCTAAATTTTTATTTGGATTTGAAGCAATTTTTATTAGATCTAATTGTTGAAAAACATGTTCACTGATTTATCGGGTTACAGTGATATTCATGTGATGGAAGATACTCTTGGAGTTTAGAAATTGTGATTAAGTGTTTTTTTCTTTTTAGATATGTTGTTTTAGTTGATTTTGAGGTCTATATACCTGTGTCACATTTGATATAGTTGTTGTTATGAGTATTGATATTGGAATGAAATTATCCTTTTTATTAGGAAAAAAGAACATGTATGAAATTTAAAATCTATTGGCCTTGCATTTTGGGAGAAAACCTAAATCCTAGTTTAAGTGAAATTCTCTAATGTCAATTCCCTAGGTTTGATGATTAACAAATCCATACAATATACAAATGGTTTAAATTGAGTTTAGTGGAGATTAGGATCAAGCTGAAGTTATCTTAAAGAGGTTGTGCATGATAAAAGGACCTCAAAAAGTGAAAAAAAAAAAAGTGACATAGTAGTGTTTGTCAAACGTAGGAAAGGACCTTCAGCCATCCTAAAGGTTCGAAGGACTTTTTTTTTTTCGTCAAAACGGCATTGTTCGGAAGGACATTCTGACTCAAGTTCTTGTGCACAGCTGTCCGAAAAAAACCACCGATATTAAATTAAGAGATAATTTCAAAAACCTCCCTTGAGGTTTTATCTAATCACACCTAACACCCCTCAAGTTTCTAAAATCACATTTAATATGCTTAATATGACAACCTTTGTAACATGTCGGCCCTTTTATGTAAAATAATATTAAAAAATATATTTATTAGAGGGACTATAGTATTCTTTCAATTTTACCCTTTGGTAAGTTGATTTTTGAATTTTAGAGGATGAAAATAAAAACAAATAGTGCTGCAATACTTACATAGAAATTGAGGGGGTGTAAGTACAATAACTGCTGAATTATATAATTTTTGTTGATTCATAATACCGTTATAAGATCTGTGCCAAAGTTTTGGATGGAAAAGAAATAAATTTTTTGAATACTATTTGTTAACCAAGTTTTCAAAAATTTTGTTTTCGATAATTGAAGTTCATTATAGGTATATTTAATATGCATTTTTTTCATGATTTCAACTACATCTGAGCTTTTTTCTTCACCAAATGAATGATTTTAACTTATTTTTCCCTCACCTCTTACTGATTAAACTAGATAAAAAGATAAAATTGTAGTTAAAAAAGATATATTTTCTATGTTTAGATTGTCTAAGTATCTCAAAACCTATCTTTGGTTGCATATGTAAAAACAACAACGCCCAAAATGTGCCCAAATTTTATGGCATTTTTGTTACTTTATTTTTACATAATCAAACATAAATGTTTTTTCTTTTTTCTTGCCTTTTCCTTCATAAAAAATATGAAAAGGGCAGAAAAAGAATCAACTTGTTTTTATTTTCATCTTCTAGTTTTCAAAAATCAACTTGCAAAAGGGCAAATATGAAAGAATATTATAGTCTCTCTCCTAAATATATTTTTTTAATACTATTTTTACCTAAAGGGGTTGATATGTAATAAAAGTTGTCATTCTAAGGGTGCTAAGTGTGATTTCAAAAACTTTAGAGGTGCTAAGTGTGATTAGGAAAAACCTCAGGGGAGGTTTCTAAAATTATCCCTTAAATTAACTAGTAGATCTTTGTTAAATGAAGGATCAAACTAGGATTGCAAAATGAATCGAACTGCTTGCGAGCGACTCGAGTTCGAACTTGACTTGAGCTTGATCAATATCGAGTTCGAGTCGAGTTCAAACTGACCAATTTGAACTCGAATTCAAAGATATTTAATTCGTTAGTTCGCAAATCGACTTGATTATACATATTTATTTATTTTAATAGTAAAATTACATATATATATCCTTAATATTTTATAATTTATTAAGAAATTTATTATTTTATTTATTTTTCAAAAATAAAATAATTATTTTTTATTTTTTTTTAATTCGAGAGCTCGACTCGAATTTGAGTCGACCTGAAAATCGAACTTTATATTGAGAGCTCGTCGAGGTTGAGTTCGAATTCAAGATTTATAACACTAAATTGAGATTTGACTTGATTAAACCAAAACTCGATTTAACTCGACTCGTTTGCGCTCTTAGATCAAACGCAAAAGGAATTCGTTTTGGGATTTGAAAGATAATTTCTCGGCACATTGACTTCGGGCAAGCGGAGCTTGGGATGAGGAAGTCAAGCAAGTGGCATGGCTGAAGGAGCTAACGTCTAGTTTTTTAACATTTTTTATTTTTAGTAGCTCTCTCCGTTCCATTTTACGGCACCTCTTTAAGGATTAAACACTCTATTTGTGTTAGAAAATACTTCTATTTGTGATATTCGTGAGTTTGATCAGAATGTTGTCTTCAGAAAAAAGTGAGAAAATATCTAACTAAAATGAGGTCTTCTGGTGAGAGTTATATTTAGACCCACAATTTGGCAGTTCTATTCCAACATGGTCTTCACCCCTTTTTTGTTACTTTCTATAAGTAACTAGAATTTTGCCCATGCCTCAACACGATTTGTTTTTATTTATTGTGAATTTATACAAATATGAATAATTTAAATTCAAAAATTAACAACAATTCTATATGTTCATTCATATTAACTTTAAAAAATTAATATATTCTAAATGTTCAATTATTTACTAATTTTTAAAAATATGTTTACATACTTTCACTATAATATAATAGTATATATCAAATAACGTATCCCATATCAAAAACTTGATAGATATTCTTTTTTTTATAAATATTCTTTTTAGATAATTTAAATTTTTATAATAACCATAAATCTAGAACTATATATATTCACATTTGATTAAGTAGAAAAGATCCAGCAATCTATTTTTTTATCAAGAAATATTTAGTTTCCAACAATATTGGTAATTCCGTCGGTGTACTAGTTAATTTTTTTTGCACTAGGTTAATTCAAAATTAAGAGAAGAGATGATGAACAATTTGAATACTAATCAACGATATGGTGGTGAAAGAAAGTAATTTATAGAATATGTAAAATTTTAATAATTGTGATTTGAAAAAGCTTTTACTATAGTTTTATGTAATAATTTGATAGAAAGTAAACATCATTAAGATAAGATAAGTTATTTTTTAAAATTAGGGATAATTTTTAAACATATAATATAATATTCAACATGGATAGAATCCAAATAACCTCTAACCTATTAATTATTTTCAATTAGGCATGTCACATAAGCGTGAGAAACACTTTAATTAAATAGCTACTTCCATATATATATATATATATTCTTGTACATTCAAAAATTAAGCTTCGAGACGAATCCAATGATATGAAATATGCACCAAAGAAATTTACAGCTTGAGAGATATGATCGTATAAAAATTGGATCATTTGCCGAAAATTGGTGGCAAGAGGTTTAAGACACTCGCACCCTCGTCAAGTGCCGCTGCCCACCACATTGAATCGAAAATGCCTGGATGGAACTGACCTCCCCACATTGAGACCATTCAGTAAACATTAACTAAAACACCCTAACCCAAAAGCTTAATTGTAATTTAGTCCATAATCTACTAGTTCGGGTTTACTGTGTAGGGATGGCAACGGGGCGGGGTTGGAGCGGGGGACCCCTCCCCCATCCCCCGCCCCGCTGCCTACAAACTCCCCCCGCCCCCACCCCATCCCCCGTCCCCCGCTCCCCCCGCCCCGCCCCGCCCCGCCCCGCTTCCCCCGCGGGGGCTAATAAAAATTTGTTATATAATTTTATTATGGTTAAATTTTAGCAAATAATCAAGTACTAAAATATCAACACATCATCAAATTATTATTCATTGTAATTTTACAATTGAAACTTATACAAACAATCAACGAAAAATTATTTGAATACAATCCAACATGATGAAATAAATATAACTAAAGTAGTCAAGTTTTCACTTTTGGCACAAATACAATCACTAATTCATTATTGTGCTTGTCCTTCTTTTAAGAAAAAAATGTTATTGTATTAAGTGTAATTAGGGATTTAGTATAAATGTATTAGTAAATTTAGTATAACCAATTAATAATTTGTATTAGTACACATGTATAATTATTAGTATAATTAATAATATCAATTATATTATATATACTAATAGACATTATATAATACATATAACTAATAATATCATTATCATAAGTTTGTAACTAATTAAATTATATATTATATATATAATTATATACATATATATTTTATATATTTATTTTTTTAAAGCGGGTGGCGGGGCGGGGATGGGGCGGGGGTACACTCCCCCGTCCCCCGCCCCGTTTCTAAGCGGGGGGGAACCCCCCGCCCCAACCCCCTCCCCATTAGCCCCCTGCATCCCTATTACTGTGTGAATAATATTTAACTAAAAGGGGTAAAACTAGAATTAATAAACCTTGAGAGATATGTTTAAGATTTATTAAAAGTAGAAATCTAAATGCTTTTCAAAAGCTTGTTTTGAATCACTGTAAAAGAAAATAAGGGAGAGACGTATACACTAGAAACGAAAAACAAGACAGAATTAGGACAAATCATAGGAGGAAGGCTCGTTAGTGAAGAGATTACCCCTTCTGCAAATACTAAGCATGACATCTTAGTTTTCTTCGTTAGTAATCTAGTCTAAGAGCATGATATAATTAGGTTCTACAAATTCAACTGGTTTGATAGAACATTTTGTGTGTTAAATTGATTTTTTTTTGTTAGAAAGACTAATTATAGCAAAGGTTCGAATCTTCAAACTAGTTGTATTGGAACAAATAAGTGTCAAATTTTACACAAAACAGGCGTGAGTTACTGCCCCTAATAAACACCGGACCATCAATTGTAGGAGTTGCCTAGTTGGTCATGTTCAAACCTGATATAGAGCAATGCAATGCACTCCATATGTGCATCACTTAGAATATTGAACCAAGTTCATGTGGCTTGTGGGGCATACTTATGATAAAGATTCTACAAGGAAAGTTATAATTAAATATTAAATTGACAGAACTGTAACCTCAAGTGAAGATCAATAAAAAAAAATATTTGAACTAGAGTAAAACTCATCTTGATTTCATGTTTGATTATATTGGTATCATTTCATATGATTATATGACATTTCATTGTAGCACACACAAATTTCATATGATTATATTGGTATCATGTCAACAAAGCAGGGACTCGGCACCTCATGTCTGATTCATCACCATGAGAATAATACCAGCGAATGCACTAGGAATTTATTAGTAAGAGTTCACCTCATGACGTCTTCGTTATTATTACCAAACTCATAAATGAAATTGGCACTGATCAGATATCATGCCATCTAGGTTAGAAAACAATTGTCTAGGGTATCATGCCTAACTTTTCACGTAGCGAGAGCCTAACTTTTCATTTGGTTCCCCGTATTATTGGTTTTCATTTAGACTAGGTTAACGTGTCATTGATATATTTGGTTAATTTCTAAATTTTAGGTTTGGGGATATATGTTTTTCTATACAATAGAATTATATATTTGGTCTGACAGGAAAATTGAGATGCTTCAATTTTTTTAGGCCAAAATTTATTATTTAGTTAGTATAATGCATGTGTTTTAGTGTGAATTTATGGGTTGTTTTAGTGTTTTTTTTAGTTGCTAAAGTGTCAAAACGAATGTTTCTTTTGGTTGATTCTCACATCTAAGTATTGAGTGAAGAAAAAATAGCACTTCTATTGATAAATTCGCTGAAATCCAAGCGGTGAAGGGCCCAAATTAGGAATCCAAACCAAAAGTCACAGTATTTATATCACATTAAAGGAGCATACAATCACAAAATTCCAAACAAATTACCAAGGAATCCAATAACAATGCAAAGAAAACAAAAAAGGAAAGAAAAAAAGCTCAAAACATCCAAACAGGTCGCATGAACTTGGAGATTAGAAACGGAAACGAGATAACAAGGACCTTCTAATGCATTTGCACTTAAAAACATCAATTAGGAAGCAATGGGCCGTTACAGCGACTGCGAGGACGACGACTTCTCCACCTCCTTTTGCTCCTCCACTTTGCTCCTGTTCTGTGTTTTCTGTTTTCTTCATGGTTTGCTTGTTTTGCCTTTAAACTCTTTGTTTATTTATTCTAGAAAGAAATAAATTCTAAATAATACAAAATTATATCAAAAACCAAATTTCTTAAAAATTAAAAGAACTTCCTTACACAATTTGGGAATTATGAATTCATTGACTTTAGGAAGTATAGGGTTATTACATTTGCCTTACTCGATATTTGGGCAAATAACAAAATTTATCCCATAATTTGATCAAATTGTGATAAACCCCTTATAATGTTGCGATAAACCCCAAAATTAAGTTGCTCTATGCAATTGTTGTTAGTAACTAAAGCAGATTTGTCATTAATTAAAGCACCATCACCCTGTGCATTGTCCTTAAATGCAGAACATAAGACCCGAGCATACGCCTCTGCAAAGGATGATAATTGTTCACGTGCTAAAATTTGAGATTTGATTGGTTCAAATTCTGGATTGTGGCCAGCCAAGAACTTGAGTACAAGCATTTGTTCTCTTTGCCTCTGCATAACTGTGATATCACTTAAAGGAGGCATTACAGCATTTAATTCTTCTGAAACTCGCTTAAGATCAACAAAATATTCAGTTACTGTCTTGTTATCTTGTTGCAACTGAAAATACTCCAAAAAAATATCATACATTCGTGAAAGATTACTGCAGTATAATAACCGGACATAATTCTAAACTTCTTTTGTTGTCTCACAATGAGAACACATGTAAGCAATTAGTGTCTCCATAGAATTCCATAATGCTTCAAGAATTTGGGCATCCTTTTGAATCCACATTAATCTCTTGTTATCCTCCATAGGAGAGTCATCTATGAGATATCGTTGCTTTCCTAAGCCTGTCTGATACCATTTACATGGACGAATCCAGCAAACAAAAGAAATGAATTCAGGAGCTTAACTGTGACGAAGATGTCAGCCTTGAGCACCTACATACACCCAATGCAAACCAATTGCTACTTTAGTTGTCTTCTAGTTTTGAAGCCAAACATAAGTAAACTTAACTTCAAAAAGTAGCATTAAAGAAAATCCCTCAAGTGAACATGCATGAGAAGAAAATAAAATAAAAGCAAAGTCCCACATTCCAAACTTTTATTGGAAAAAGCTGTGTAACATTGAGCTCTGGATACTTGGTCATACTCAATTTTCAAAACTAAAGGAAAAAGAGAAAAATAATAATACAATGTCCCATATCTCATATAGGTCATATGAATTATAAACGTAAAATTAAAGCCTAATCTGTCAAATTGAAGATTGTTTGTACTAATAATTGACTCTCTAGTAGTAGGGGCATAACTGAAAACTTCTAATATACAGCTACTTGTTTCAAAAAGTTGGGGGTGAACATATAAAGTTTGAAAAAATTGCGGAACTCGACTGCATCTTCAAAAATATTTTCTTCTTCCTCTTTTTCTCCAGCAATCATGCTGGCTTAGGGCCGTGTTTGAACACTACCTCCTACCTCTTACACACTCATACATACAGTACATTCACTAAAACTAGCAAAAATAGGAAAAAAAAACATTAAAAAATGAGGGAGACAAATCAGCAAAAACCAGCATTAAGATCTCTAAACTTCTTTTTGAAATGCCCGTTGGAGCCTAATTTGTTCTACCTTTGTCACAAACTACAAAATACTACACGTTCCAGACTCCGACTCTCAACAAAATCATTAATCAAACTTTTCCTTTAGTTAAGGCTTTTCATCAAGCATGTCTCGGGCATAAAAGGTTCCAAAAAATCCGCTGAAATCCAAGCGGAGAAGGGCCCAAATTAGGAATCCAAACCAAAAGTCACAGTATTTATATCACATTAAAGGAGCATACAATCACAAAATTCCAAACAAATTACCAAGGAATCCAATAACGACGCAACGAAAACAATAAAGGAAAGAAAAAAAGCTCAAAACATCCAAACAGGTCGCATGAACTTGGAGATTAGAAGCAGAAACGAGATAACAAGTACCTTCCAATGCATTTGCACTTAAAAACATCAATTGGGAAGCGATGGGCCGTTGCAGCGACTGTGAGGACAACGACTTCTCCACCTCCTTTTGCTCCTCCGCTTTGCTCCTATTTTGTGTTTTCTATTTTCTTCATGGTTTGATTGTTTTGCCTTTAAACTCTTTTTTTATTTATTCTAGAAAGAAATAAAATCTAAATAATACAAAATTATATCAAAAACCAAATTTCTTGAAAATTAAAAGAACTTCCTTACACAATTTGGGAATTGTGAATTCATTGACTTTAAGAAGTATAGGGTTATTGCATTTACCATAATCGATATTTGGGCAAATAACAAAATTTATCCCATAATTTGATCAAATTGCAATAAACCCCATACAATGTTGCGATAAACCCCAAAATTAAGTTGCTCTATCCGATTGTTGTTAGCAACTAAAGCAGATTTGTCATTAATTAAAGCACCATCACCCTATGCATTGTCCTTAGATGCAGAACGTATGACCCGAGCATACGCCTCTGCAAAGGATGATAATTGTTCACAGGCTAAAATTTGAGATTTGATTGGTTCAAATTATGGATTGAGGCCAGCCAAGAATTTGAGCACAAGCATTTGTTTTCTTTGCGTCTACATAACTGTAATATCACTTGAGAGAGATATTATAGCATTTAATTCTTCTGAAACTCGCTTAAGATCAACAAAGTATTCAGTTATTGTCTTGTTATCTTGTTGTAACTGAAAATACTCCATAGAAATATCAATACATTCGTGAAAGATTGCTACAGTATAATAACCAAACATAATTCTAAACTTCTTTTGTTGTTTCACAATGAGAACACATGTAAGTAATTCGTGGCTCCATAGAATTCCATATTGCTCCAAGAATTTGGGCATCCTCTTGAATCCACATTAGTCTTTTGTTGTCCTCGTCTGTGAGATATCGTTGCTTTCCTAAGGCTGTCAAATACCATTTACATGCACGAATCCAGCAAACAAGAGAAATGAGTTCAGGAGCTTAACTGTGATGAAGATGTTAGCCTCGAGCACCCGCATACACCCAATGCAAATCAATTGCTACTTTAGTTGTCTTCAGGTTTTGAAGCTAAACACAAGTGAACTTAACTTCAAAAAATAGCATTAAAAAAAATCCCACAAGTGAACATGCATGAGAAGAAAATAAAATAAAAGCAAAGTCCCACATTCTAAACTTTTGTTGGAAAAAGCTATGTAACAGTGAGCTCTGGACACTTGGTCATACTCGATTTTAAAAACTAAAGGAAAAAAAGAAAAAAAAATACAATGTCCTATATCTCATATAGGTCATGTGAATTATAAACATAAAATTAAAGCCTAATCTGACAAATTGAAGACTGTTTGTACTAATAATTGACTCTCTAGTAGTAGGGGCATAACTGAAAACTTCTAATATACAGCTACCGGTTTCAAAAAGCTGAGGGTGAACATATAAAGTTAGGAAAAATTGCGGGACTTGGCTGCATCTTCAAAAATATTTTCTTCTTACTCTTCTTCTCCAGCAGTCATGCTGGCTTGTGGCCGTGTTTGAACACCATCTCCTACCTCTTACACACTCATACACACAGTACATGCACTAAAACTCACAAAAACAGGAAACAAACATTAAAAAAAAAAAGAGGGAGACAAATCAACAAAAACCAACACTAAGATCTCTAAACCTCTTTTTGAAATGCCCGTTGGAGCCTAATTTGTTCTACCTTTGTCACAAACTACAAAATACTACACGTTCCAATCTTCGACTCTCAACAAAATCACTAATCAAACTTTTCTTTTAGTCTAGGCTTTTCATCAAGCATGTCTCGAGCATAAAAGGTTCAAGAAAATCCGCTAAAATCCAAGCGGAGAAGGGCCCAAATTGGGAATCCAAACCAAAATTCGCAGTATTTATATCACATTAAAGGAGCATACAATCACAAAATTGCAAACAAATTACCAAGGAATCTAATAACAACGCAAAGAAAACAAAAAAAAAAGGAAAGAAAAAAAGCTCAAAACATCCAAACCGGTCGTATGAACTTGGAGATTAGGAGTAGAAACGAGATAACAAGGACCTTCCAATGCATTTGCACTCAAAAATATCAATTTTGAAGTGATGGGCCGTTGCAGCGACTGCGAGGACGACGACTTTTCCACCTCCTTTTGCTCCTCCGCTTTGCTCTTGTTTTGTGTTTTCTGTTTTCTTCATGGTTTGCTTGTTTTGCCTTTAAACTCTTTGTTTATTTATTCTAGAAAGAAATAAAATCTAAATAATACAAAATTATATCAAAAACCAAAATTTCTTGAAAATTAAAAGAACTTCCTTATACAATTTGGGAATTGTGAATTCATTGACTTTAGGAAGTATAGGATTATTGCATTTAGCTTACTCGATATTTGGGCAAATAACAAAATTTACCCCATAATTTGATCAAATTGCGATAAACCCCTTACAATGTTGCGATAAATCCCAAAATTAAGTTGCTCTATCCGATTGTTGTTAGCAACTAAAGTAGATTTGTCATTAATTAAAGCACCATCACCCTGTGCATTGTCCTTAGATGCAGAACGTAAGACCCGAGCATACGCCTCTGCAAAGGATGATAATTGTTTACCTGCTAAAATTTGAGATATGATGGGTTCAAATTCTGGATTAAGGCCATGTGACGCCCCCACTTCTCCCTAGAGCGAGCCCCAGGGTTTCGGCAGAACGCCTACCTAACTCTCGCCAGGACTCACTACACAACCCGACATATAAATACAAGCATTCACTCTTAAACCATAGACGAAGTCTATTATCCACCAGTCAAACTTACATAAGTACAAGCCCATTACTTCCATCTGAATTACAATAATAATATCCCAAGTACACTAATCCATAAGGTTAACAAATCAAATCATTCTTATACAAAAGAGCGGAAATCCTATAAAGAAACTAAGTTCCTCGAGTACCGAACTCCGCTTCAAAACCTGTTAAGGAAAACAAACTTATGGGATGAGCGAAGCTAAGTGAGGTCAAGAAAACCATGCATGCAAACAAGTTCATGTCGAAGCCAATTTCACAAGACAAGAATGTTTAACAACGATTTCATGTGCAAGTTCAAGTACGGAGAATAAATCACACATCAGATAAGAATATGGGAGCTCTCAGAAGCTATTCCACAGCTTGATCAAGAGTTTAACATTAAGTTGACACTCCGTTAACATAACAAGATTAGTCCGTAGACACCACTTACAACATTCCCCGTCCACCATTTCACCCCTTGTACCGGGCCCGCTCATCAAACAAGCAAGTTGGTAATACTGGAGTATACCTAGTCGGCGAGCGCATTCCAACCAACGAAAAACAAGTCAAGACCTAAGGCTTGCCAATCCCTTGGCTGAGCCCTTGCTGGCCCGAAATGAAAGGTTTACCGATGAGTTTTGGGCGTCTCCAACCTGTTCAAGTATCAAATAGGATGATGAGACAACGCTCTATCACCAATCAAATACAAGTACAAGTTCATTATTCAAGTTCAAGCACGTAGTACAAGTAAGATAGTAACAAGTATGGCATCAAGCCAGGCACTTGACACTCACCGATGATTCACTTTAGAAGACAAGCAAGCTTGCACACGAGAGTTAAGTTTCGATAGGTTCTTCCTCAGCAAGATCTTGGTCACCTGAGCCAAAGTTAATCATCAATCACTAACTAATCAACTCAACTCAAGAACTCAACTTAATCACTTAAAATCTTTCAAGGCCGGACTGCCACCGGTTCTTCTTTGGACCAAATCTAAGGCTACACTCATCGGAATTAGGCAAAGTCTATGGCTATGGAAACTAGCCTCGGAGTACTACAATTCCCGAGAAGAGGTCAATCCAAGATTCATTGGGTAAGATAAGCTAAATCGAGCCACAAGTCACCAAAATGAGCAAAAGACATGAAAACAGTTTGATAAAACAGCCATTTTTATGAAATTTCTGGTATTGATAGGAAATGAGTTAGCATGCAAACCATACATCATTGGAAAGCCCTTGAAGTCTAGTTTCAAACGCCACCAACGGCGCTCAATTTTGACTCCCGAGCAAAGAGATATGGCCGTTAGAATGAAGGGTGTAAAGCTGTCCTGCCACTACGTTTTTCTAGTTTGGAAGAGCAATCTTTGGGGCATCATTTGGGCATCGAAATGGAATTGTAATTATGGAAAATTTGGTACACTTAAACTTCCATATATGGACTACCTCTCTGCCAAAATTTAGGCAAAAACTCGCACAGAAAGGCAGTTAACAAAATGACCAAAGTTTGTGAAATTCTTCGAAGCAAATCTGCCAACCCTATCATTCTTTCTTTTCCAAAAGTTTTGTCCAATGAAATCAGCCCCAATTCGCTCCATTTTTTAAACCAAGATTCTAGCAACATTTAATGAGCAATTGATGGTTAAATAACACTAAAATTTTCAAAATAAAACACCCCAAAACAGACTTGACCATTCGGTCACCAGGGAAGGGAAAATTTCCAGATTTTTGGCAAATCTTTTCATGCATTTTTGAAGCACCAAATGAAAGAGTTTTTGGCTAGAAATTTGTCCACTTAAAGCTCAACATATCAACTCTCAAATAGGCCAAGAAAGTCACGAAAATATGACATTAAAACAGAGTAACAAAAACTGAAAATTTCGGCCAGCACTTCCCTCTCTTCTCTCGGTTTCTCTCTTTCATTTCCTCTTCTAGTTTCTAACATCAAAACTCATCACAAACACACTAACACACACATAAACATCATGGCAGCCCTCATTTAACCAAGGTGGGAGTTCATAGAGCCCACTTCAACTAACCAAATCCAACCAACAACAACAAGAAGGAAGCCACAAGCTTCAAAGCCAAGAAATGAAACAAGAATACAAGAGTTGTGTGAGGGATGTTTATACCTTCCAAACACAAAAGGAAACTCTAGATTTTTTGTGTGAGAAACTCCCCAAAACAGCCTCAAATAGCCGGCCCTCTCTCCTCTCCAAGATGGTCTTCAAGTTCCAAGTTAAGCTAGCAAGGAGATGCAAGTTCTCTTGGTGATTTTGGATGGAGGAGGAAGAAGATCTTTTGGAAGCAAAATGAAGAGGGAAAATGGGCAAGGGGGTTCGGCCAAATGGGGAAGAAAAGGGAGGGAGAGTTTGAGTGATGTGAGGTTTTGACTTTCGGGGCATTGATGGGAAATAAAGTGTGAAAGAAGAGAGAGACATTCGATTGACATAAAGTAACATTTTGTCGCGTCGGAGTCGATTCGCGCGACGAGACACTACGACCCCGATTTCTCTCACTTATATACCTCAAATACATGTCCTAACACTCGAAACTTATGTCTAAAAGTCAACCCTAGACTCGAGTGCGAAATTTACACATCCAGGTAAAGCAATTTTCAAAAAATCCAAATGTGTACAATGTACTTTAAAAATTTTCGTGCCGATGCAATTGACTTAATAAAATCAATTAAATTTCTAAATGAAATCAATAAAATTGATTTGAAAATTGCAATGTACATCTATATATATAAATAAAAAAATGATAATATGGGTCCTCACAGGCCATCTAAGAATTTAAGCATAAGCATTTGTTCTCTTTGCCTCTGCTTAACTGTAATATCACTTGAGAGAGGCATTACATCATTTAATTCTTCTGAAACTCGCTTAGGATCAACAAAGTATTCAGTTACTGTCTTGTTATCTTGTTGCAACTGAAAATATTCCAAAGAAATATCATACATTCGTGAAAGATTACTGCAGTATAATAACCGGACATAATTCCAAATTTCTTTTGTTGTCTCACAATGAGAACACATGTAAGCATTTCGTGCCTCCATAGAATTCCATATTGCTCATAATTCAAATTTCTTTTGTTGTCTCACAATGAGAACACATGTAAGCATTTCGTGCCTCCATAGAATTCCATATTGCTCCAAGAATTTGGGCATCCTCTTGAATCCACATTAGTCTCTTGTTGTCCTCCATAGGAGAGTTATCTGTGAGATATCATTGCTTTCCTAAACCTATCAGATACCATTTACATGCACGAATCCAGCAAACAAGAGAAATGAGTTCAGGAGCTTAACTGTGATGAAGATGTTAGCCTCGAGCACCCGCATACACCCAATGCAAATCAATTGCTACTTTAGTTGTCTTCAGGTTTTGAAGCTAAACACAAGTGAACTTAACTTCAAAAAATAGCATTAAAAAAAATCCCACAAGTGAACATGCATGAGAAGAAAATAAAATAAAAGCAAAGTCCCACATTCCAAACTTTTGTTGGAAAAAGCTATATAACAGTGAGTTTTGGACACTTGGTCATACTCAATTTTAAAAACTAAAGGAAAAAGAGAAAAAAAATAAAACAATGTCCCATATCTCATATAGGACATATGAATTATAAACGTACAATTAAAGCCTAATCTAAAAAATTGAAAACTGTTTGTACTAATAATTGACTCTCTAGTAGTAAGGAGATAACTCAAAACATCTAATATACAACCACCGGTTTCAAAAAGTTGGGGGTAAACATATAAAATTAAGAAAAGTTGCAGGACTTGGCTGCATCTTCAAAAATATTTTCTTCTTCCTCTTCTTCTCCAGCGGTCATGCTGGCTTGCAGTCGTGTTTGAATACTACCTCCTACCTCTTACACACTCATACACACAGTATTTGCACTAAAACTCGCAAAAAACAGGAAAAAATATGAAAAAAAAGAGGGAGACAAATCAGCAAAAACCAACACTGAGATCTCTAAACCTCTTTTTGAAATGCCCATCGGAGCCTAATTTGTTCTCCCTTGTCACAAACTACAAAATGCTACACGTTCCAATCTCCGACTCTCAACAAAACTACTAATCAAACTTTTCTTTTACTCTAGACTTTTCATCAAGCATGTCTTGAGCATAAAAGGTTCAAGAAAATCCACTAGAATCCAAGCGGAGAAGGGCCCAAATTAGGAATCCAAACCAAAAGTCACTGTATTTATATCACATTAAAGGAGCATACAATCACAAAATTCCAACAAATTACCAAGGAATTCAATAACAACGCAAAGAAAACAAAAAAGGAAAGAAAAAAAGCTTAAAACATCCAAACAGGTCGCATGAACTTGGAGATTAGAAGCGGAAATGAGATAACAAGGACCTTCCAATGCATTTGCACTTAAAAACATCAATTAAAAACATCATTTGCTCCTCCGCTTTGCTCCTGTTTTGTGCTTTCTGTTTTCTTCATGGTTTGCTTGTTTTGCCTTTAAACTCTTTGTTTATTTATTCTAGAAAGAAATAAAATCTAAATAATACAAAATTATATCAAAAACCAAAATTTCTTGAAAATTAAAAGAACTTCCTTACACAATTTGGGAGTTGTGAATTCATTGACTTTGGGAAGTATAGGGTTATTACATTTACCTTACTCGATATTTGGGCAAATAATAAAATTTACCCCATAATTTGATCAAATTGCAATAAACCCCTTGTAATGTTGCGATAAACCCCAAAATTAAGTTGCTCTATCCGATTATTGTTAGCAACTAAAGCAGATTTGTCATTAATTAAAGCACTATCACTTTGTGCATTGTCCTTAGATGCAGAACGTAAGACCTGAGCATACGCCTCTGCAAAGGATGATAATTGTTCACTGGCTAAAATTTGAGATTTGATTGGTTCAAATTCTGGATTGAGGCCAGCCAAGAATTTGAGTACAAACATTTGTACTCTTTGCCTTTGCATAACTGTAATATCACTTGAGAGAGGCATTACAACATTTAATTCTTCTGAAACTCGCTTAAGATCAACAAAGTATTCAATTACTGTCTTGTTATCTTGTTCCAACTGAAAATACTCCAAATAAATATCATACATTCGTGAAATATTACTGCAATATACTCCCTTCATCCCGTAAAGTCTGTCGTACTTTGGGAACAACGCTTTTTATGCATAGTAATATCCGCTTATTGTTCCAAGTTTGCCCTTTACGTTTTGCTGACTCGTCCAAGAAATAAATGGGTCAAAGTGGGACCCATCAAAAAGCACTCCGTTGTTTTGACTACAAAAACTTCATTTCCTTACCAAAATCTTCTTCATCCAAGAAACAAATGGGTCAAAGTGGGACCCACCAAAAAGCAATCCTTTGTTTCAACCACAAAAAATCAGTTTTCTTATCAAAATCTTCTTCTAGCAGATTTCTTCTCCATTGTTTTTTCTCCTAGTAAAATAACATGCCTTATTATTTTGCTCGTTTAGTTTTTGGGTCAATCTAAAATTATTCACCTATTTTTCCACTATTTTCTTGCTTTCAAAATGAATTTATTTTGTGAAAGTTGATTATTCTTAACAAATTAGTGTATATGAAAATAATTTAAAAATTGAAAGGTTTTAAAAGAAAATCACTAATTAAGCCATCTCGATATTCTATTTATTGCAAAAAATCGAAATTATCCTCTTGATAACAAAATCAGTTTTCAATTGAAGTTTGAAAGAGCCATATACACATTCTTGGTGATGAATTTGGCTAGAGTCGGAACCAAGAATTTGCTGGAGCCGGAAATCAAACATGGTACAAGTTGGGACATTTGGATGTCCTTTGGGACTATACATCAATTTGTGGGCCAACTAGCACATGCATTGTCACACCATTAGTGAAGGGTAGAAATGAGATTTCATAACTTAAAATAGTTTGAAACGTTAAACATGACAAACATTTTGGGACAGCTCAAAAAGGAAAGTATGACACTTTCAATGGGACGGAGAGAGTAATAACTTAACATAATTCTAAACTTCTTTTGTTGTCTCACAATAAGAATACATGTAAGCAATTCGTGGCTCCATAGAATTCCATATTGCTCCAAGAATTTGGACATCCTCTTGAATCCATATTAGTCTCTTGTTGTCCTCCATAGGAGAGTCATCTGTGAGATATCGTTGCTTTCCTTAGCCTGTCAGATACCATTTACATGGACGAATCCAGCAAACAAGAGAAATGAGTTCAGGAGCTTAACTGTGACGAAGATGTCAGCCTTGAGCACCTACATACACCCAATGCAAACCAATTGCTACTTTAGTTGTCTTCTAGTTTTGAAGCCAAACACAAGTAAATTTAACTTCAAAAAGTAGCATTAAAGAAAATCCCACAAATGAACATCCGTGAAAAGAAAATAAAATAAAAGCAAAGTCCCACATTCCAAACTTTTGTTGGAAAAAGCTATGGAAAAAAACAGTGAGCTCTGGACACTTGGTCATACTCAATTTTAAAAACTAAAGGAAAAAAAGAAAAAAAAAATACAATGTCACATATCTCATATAGGTCATGTGAATTATAAACGTAAAATTAAAGCCTAATCTGACAAATTGAAGACTGTTTGTACTAATAATTGACTCTCTAGTAGTAGGGGCATAACTAAAAACTTCTAATATACACCCACCGGTTTCAAAAAGTTGGGAGTGAACATATAGAGTTAGGAAAAATTGGAGGACTTGGCTGCATCTTCAAAAATATTTTCTTCTTCCTCTTCATCTCCAGCAGTCATGCTGGCATGCAGCCGTGTTTGAACCCTACCTCCTACCTCTTACACACTCATACACACAGTACATGCACTAAAACTCGTAAAAACAGGAAAAAAAAATATTAAAAAAGAGGGAGATAAATCAGCAAAAACTAACACTAAGGTCTCTAAACCTCTTTTTGAAATGCCCGTTGGAGCCTAATTTGTTCTCCCTTTGTCACTAACTACAAAATACTACATGTTCCAATCTCCGACTCTCAACAAAATCACTAATCAAACTTTTCCTTTAGTCTAGGCTTTTCATCAAGCATGTCTCAGGCATTAAAGGTTCCAGAAAATCTGCTGAAATTCAAGCGGAGAAGGGCCCAAATTAGAAATCCAAACCAAAAGTCACAGTATTTATATCACATTAAAGGAGTATACAATCACAAAATTCCAAACAAATTACCAAGGAATCCAATAACAACGCAAAGAAAACAAAAAAGGAAAGAAAAAAGCTCAAAACATCCAAACAAGTCGCATGAACTTGGAGATTAGAAACGGAAACGAGATAACAAGGACCTTCCAATGCATTTGCACTTAAAAACATCAATTGGAAAGTGATGGCTGTGACGCCCCACATCTCCCTAAGGCGGACCAAAGGGTATCCGCGGACGCCTGCCCAACTCTCGCCAGGACTCAAGCAATTCCATTCAATTTAAATCCGAACTAAACATTTCGAAGAGAGCAACATGAATACAAACAATGCGGAAGCATTCGAACTTACCAAGTCACTTAACATGTAACCAGTACATCGGGTAATCATAATACGACTTAAATTCAAAATACACGTCAGGGCCCACACTTTTCAAATTTACAATTTCCAAAAGTACAACCCAAACCAGGGCCTAGTCAAAATATAGCAGGAGTCTTAACAAAAGTACAACGAATGGTTTCTCCATACTTTTCCAAGATTCGGTCCTGTTAAGGAAAACAAAACTATAGGGTGAGCTAAACGCTCGTGAGGCCAAGAACACACATGCAAGCACTTTGTTCAAATAGCAATCCCAAATTTAATAAATAAAACCATGTCCCTTCAATAATCAATCATTCGAACAGGAAAAGTAATCAGAAACAATTCAAGGATATAGTAGCTCTCAGGAGCTAAGTTCCACTCGCTCTGCCGATGTCATTCGTATACCTTCCCGCGTTGACCCTCCTATCAACCGGGTCGGTATTTCCATTTCCGTAGATCACCACTTACTTCCCTCCGTCCACCGTACCCCTCAAGGGCCCACAAGTCATGTATAAGGCGATACTCCATGAATATGCCAAGCAAGACCTCTCATTAGGTCGAGCTCATATATATCTCATGGCTCGCCTAAGTCCCCGACCAAGCCCATTGCTAGCTCGAGTCTAAGGTCGGCCTATGAGTTTGGGCGTCCCCCATTCATTTGAAAGTCGAGGAGGTTCACTCCAACGACTTATGTAATCATAACATAACGTTGCATTTCATTCATTCAATCAATACATTTCAATCATTCATTTGAAATTAGAACGAGTGCGGTAAAGTACGCATCCGCCCTTATCTTTAAAACTTCCAACAATTACCACAAATAAGCAAGTATCACAGATTCACACACTTGACACTCACCGAACAATTCAATAAGAATTATTTTCTGGGAGTTCAAGTGTCCACAGTAAGATCCTCTTGAATGCCTCCTTGCGCGCCTGGCAATTAATAGCGGATAATCACACAAATAACCCACTTGTCAAGGAAGATTGTACACTAGTACAATCTAAGGAATATTTCACAAAATGAACCTCAATTACTCGTAAATCGAGGTTCAACTTGCCTTTTATTATGTACAATATTATTTGAGTTTTTTTTTCATGAAAAGCGAGGGCAAAACGTTTGAATAATACTAAGAGAATTAAGAGTTTTGGAAAAACTCCTTTGCCTTGAAAATTGAGAAATTTCAGTTTTATCCTAAATCTTTGAAAATTCGTATCTCTCTCAATATAAGTCTAAAACTGGAAAACTTTATACCGTTGGAAACCTTTTGGAAAGTGTTAAAAGTTCTTAGAAGACACCTTTCCATGAATCTAAGTGGAAAGTACTCAAAAATGGGATTGAAGATACAGACTCGGCGTACAAGGCAGAATTAAGTTGGATTTCGGCCAACTTTGAAAATTCGGCACGATTCACACATTGTAAACCAGCCTCTGAAATTTGTAACTCAATTAGAGTTGCAAGTGAGGTTTATAGCAAAACAAGCGGATCAAGAATCGGAGTTTCGAGTACCGAGATACGGTAGCTTAAAGTTGAGGAAAATTCAAGACTGAAGAAGAATTTCCAGTTTTGAACCTCCAACACTAGAAATTTAATTCGGTATCGAAACGAACTTGAATTGGTGCCAAAGTTGGCAGTATTTTACTCCTATATGCAAGGTATTTCTCTATCAAATTTCAGGGAAAAAAAATACCCTCGGGAAGGTAGTTAACTAATCATCCAAAGTTCCGGAAAATTTCTAAGGCAATCTGCCTTTTGACTTTCATTTCCCAATTTCAAATCGTTTAACCAAGAAAGCTATCCAACCATGGTTCATTGGTGGAATAAAGGTCTAAGATACATCCATGATACCTTTGGTAATGGTTTAGTGTAACAGCCCCACTTTCCCCTAAGGCGAACCAAAGGGGTGAGCGGACTGCCTGCCCAACTCTCGCCAGGATTCACGATGCAGACTAGAACTATCTATTGCGATCCGGAACTTACGAACGAGCGTAAACGAGTCAAAATGGTAAAATAACCCAAAATTTAAAAAAAATGAAATCCGAAGTCGGCCATGAATAGTGACCGACCCGTCAGAACCCAACCGAAATAGCCAGCAAACATTCACATCTGAACTTTAGCATTTACAAATCAAAATGACATACAAAAGTTTTCAAAAGTTAATATATACACACGGTTTGCCAAATCAAAAGAGAAAACGCCCCAAAAGTACACTTAGGGTTTTAATACATGAGCTAAACAAAAGATATGTTCAACTAGCTCAATTTGGCAGCCATTTGTCAAATCCAGACCAAAAGGGTTTATTTTCCTGTAAGGAAAACAAAAGGAACAGAAAGGGGTGAGCTTGCGCTCAATGAGATACCAAACAGATAGCATTAAAATCATGGCATTTCACATTTAACAAATCAGGTACACATGTCAGAGATAAAGCAAAAGAACCAATGATTCAAATCAGAAGGATACGGGTGGCTCTCAGGAGCCAAATTTCCCAGGGCAGTACTTGATCCAAACCGGTTGACTCTCCGTCAACGTATATAGAACCAACGCGTCCGTAGACCCCTCTTTACACCGAATTCCGTCCACCAAACACCCTTTACCGGGCCCGCTCACCGTAACCGAACAGAAATGGTAATACTCGAGTATACCCGAAATCAAGGGTCTCAATACCCAAAATCCCCGAACAGACTACCGTGGTTCGTTATCTAATCGTCCAGGCCCTTGCCGGCCCGACTCGAATAACTTAGCCACAGGATTGAGCTCATAGGTCATAGAAATCCGAACAGATGCAGACACAGATAACAGATTCAAATTTTGCATAGTAAATTGGCATATGAACAGACTAGAGAACGAGTGTGATAAAGTACACCCTCGTCTCGAACAAATAAACAGATTGCAGAGCAGAAATCAAGTTAAATAGCAATGGAGGGGAGTGGTACACTCACCGATCAACTTCAAAAGTTTTACTTCAGATTGGCCTTAATCGCCAAGAAACCCTAAAATAATCAAAATAAACCAATTGAAGGTTCATATCCAAAATCGAGTAAACGGAATGCACAAGTGAGGCTCGACTACACGTCGTACGCCTTGCCCAAAAATACTAATGCAAGAGTGCAAAAACATGATTTTCTTGGAAACAAAAAGATAACATGAAGACCTAGGCGCAAACAACCCAAAAGCCCTTCATGTTTATCAAAAGGCAAATCCAACTTAAAGAACCAAACGGCCTAGAAAATCGGGCAGCACTTCCCCTAAATTTCTTACTTTTCCAGTCATTAAGGCTTCATGATTTCCTCAAATCAGTCCCAAAACCTCACACAAAAGTCATCTCATTTCCCAAAAGCCGTTCACTAGGCTCAAAGCAATACAGGTACAAAAGTTAGCTAGGAAATGACCGGAATAAGAGTAAGCCTTAAAACATGCAAACAAGTACAATGAGACTCGATAACGAATCAGAAAGCCATGCCAATCACAACCCCAATAGGGTTTCATATACATATATAAGCATAATAGGAAACCAGAAAATCAGAAAATATAACTCATTTGATCAATCAACAAAAACAGGTTTGGCCTCCGTATGCGGTAATGGCACAAAATGCGCTACGCTTATCGGATGAGGGCGTAAGACCCACCATCTCGAAGCTAAAAGACAGGGCTACAACAATGTAGAAGGCCTCTCAGTCCAAATCCTAGCACAACTAGGTCAAATGTGCCAAATACTAAACCAGAATTACCAAAACAGGTTTGCAAAACACACAAAACTGTAATGAACACAACTCAGTCTATACAAGTCCAAATGCCGAAATTCCAAAGGCATAAGTTAGCTAAGACATCCAGCTACATTTCATCAGAAGACACCAACTTCAAAATCCAAACCAATGCCAGTCAAAATAGACAAATACTATCGCAGTTCGCACATTCTGTTCACCCAGAACAGCAACAGTAAAAACGACATAACTCACTCTACACTACTCCAAATGCCCTGAAATTTTGCAGGCACTTCAAACTCATCAATACCTACAACTTTCATGTTTTGAGTAAAGTCCAATTCGGCCTCTATCTATGACCTAAAATTTCGGACAGAATGTTCAACCAAGAACCCTAATTTTCCAGAAATTCTTCCAAATTCAAAATTGATTGCAATTTCCTATCATATGCACCTACTAGAGCTAAAGCCCCTTATTACCAACCATCAAAAACAACCACACCATCAAGATCATATGAAACCAGAAAATTCATCATAAAATTGAAAACTTCACCAAAACACTTCAAATCAAGAAACAAGTCACATAATCCATCACTTTAGGTCCCATTAAGCACCATATAAGCATCAATAAGTGTAGTAGAATGTTTAATCATCACTTACCTAAGAAATAAGAGAAGAGGAGTTGTAGACCACCCTAGCTCTTCAAGAAAACTTCACCAAACAACCTCTATCACCAACTAGAAAGATTTTTATGGAGTAGAAATGGATGTAAGCAAATGTTTTTGGGTGATTTGCACCAAGTAGTAGCTAGAACTTGAAGAGTTTCTTCTTCCTTCCTTGCACAAGAGGTTCGGCCAACAAGAGGTAAGAAATGGTAATTTTTTTGTGCATTTTTGAGATATTTAACCAATTTTTGGTCAAAAGTCAAAATAGTGAATAGTAAATCTTAAGTCAAACCACTAAGAGGGTGACACTTGTCACCTCATTAATGCAAGCTTATCACTTCTTATACCTCTCACATCAATCAAATCTCACTTTTTACTTATCTCTTAACACCCGATAAATTTTACACAGTATCCGAAACTTAAGGCCTTGTTTGGATTGCCAGTTTCCGTCGAAAAATTACATCGTTTTCCGTGATCACATTTCCCTATTACCTTTTTTCCTTACATACATCAAATCGCTACAGTAATTTTTCCATGAAAAATCACGGAAAATGCAATCCAAACACAATCTAACCTTATTGGCCAAATTTTTCCGAACTTTTCGCACTAGTGGGTCCCACGTCCGATATACGTTCTTAATTTCTCAAAATCTATTCAATACTAGAAAAAATCATCTAAAAACTATATTTACTCATAAAATTTATCTACAAAATTTTTCGGATACAGAAAGTGCAGAAAACAAGCCATGAAAAATGCGAAAACCAAGAAAATGCAAATTACGGGTTCTCACATTTGGCATCAAAATTTCAATTAATAAGATCACTCCCAAGTTTTTGTCCCACATCAGTCCAAATACTACGTTTTTCCAAAACAGGGCAGTCCACTTGTTTTAATCACAACTCAACCAATTTAACTCGGAATGAGGCATGGTTTATGGCGTTAGAAAATAGATTCATAGGACTAAAAGTTCACAGAAGAAAATGTCCTGAAATTTGGCAAGCAACCAGCTCGAAATTGAGCCTCAAGTTGCTGCCTCTACAAACCATTCCAGCAAATCCGAGAGACAGGACAGCTATCTTAAAACGTTTGGTTCGGCTCACTCACAAAGAATCAGAACGTGCATTTTATCTCAAATTAAAGCCAGGAATGTCTAGTTTCAAACGCCACCAACGGCACTTGATTTTGACACCCGAGGACAGAGTTATGGTCAAAATGCTACCGCTGGACAGGGTTACCCGAAAATAACTTTCCAGCTTGCCTAGTCCACGAATAAATTCATTTGCCCATCCAAACGTTAATGTTTTCCAACGAAAATTTTTACACATATAATATAACATATAAACATCAGGTTCATGCTAATAAATCACCAAAAATTGGCCTTATCATGGCCGAACAAAACAGGGGCAGTTTCAGAAATTTCTTGTCATGACCTCTACTTTGAGTTTCCAACAATAATACTCCATAAATCCATCATTATAACCATTAAACTACCATTAAATCCAACATTAATCCTCTAATCAGCAACAACAACCCAAGTGTGGGAATACAAAGAGCCCACTTTCACATTTTACAACCATATCAAGCCACCCATACACATGCAATAGCTTAAAGATGCATTTCTACCATCATAATCCAAGTTTAAGGTGTAGGATGAAGTTATACCTCCTTAGTGTCTTAACCCAGAAATTTTCGGCCCTCAAGAGCTCCAAGAAACCGTGAAATGCAGCCCTTTAGTTAGCTAAATCCAACCTCCTAGTAGTTTGCTAGATGATCTTCAAGTTTGGTGAAGATTGGTTGAGGTTTTGGGTTAATTTGATGAAGGATTTTGTGAAGCAAGAGACTGAGAGAGAGAGGGGGGTTGGCCGGCTGCTTGGTGAGAGAAGATGGAGTGAAGTTTGATCAAAATTAGCTTCCAAGAGAAGATTAAATGAGTGGTGCACATTCACTCCAAAGTCAACTCTTATTAGGGCTCGTTTGGCACGTTTTAGGTTCGATTTTCTCGCGCGTTTGGTTCACTAGTGCACTGAACCTCCAATGCATTTATATTCATGTAAGTATTATTCACTCTTAATTGTCCCGAAATAAGGGTCTAAAGTCCCTCAAATAAAGTCGCGCGTGTGAAAACGCGTACCGTCAATTTTAACGCTATAACGCGAAACTTCCAATAAATTCTTATAACGATTGCACTACTAACTATCACTTGAGTATTTAATCATAAGATTACCTATTTTAGGACCATAGTACAAGTCTCCAATATTCCAAGCTTATTGTACTACTAGGCGGATAAAATCTCCAAGTACTATTCACTATTTTTACTAAACGTACTCCAGGAAATTAATTTTTAGAACGAGTCACTGTAAAAATATAACGAAGTTATATTACCATGTATTTAAGTCTAATAAGACTAGAAAATATTCCTTGGGATAAAAATCCAATTAAATAATTTATTATGCCACGAATTAGGCATAAAATAATAGTTTTTACGAGTCCTCACATCCTCTCCCCCTTAAGAAAATTTCGTCCTCGAAATTTACCTTGGTTGATGAACAAGTCTGGATACTTCTCCCTGATTGTCTCTTCAACTTCCCATGTTGCCTCCTCGACTCCATGGTTCTTCCATAGAACTTTCACTAGTGGTATCTGCTTGTTCCTCAGTTCCTTCACCTTTCGATCCAGAAGTTTTACCGGTCTCTCCTCATAGGTCAAGGTTTCATCGATCTCAATATTCTCCGATTGTAAAACATGAGAGGGGTCTGGATGATATTTCTTAAGCATGGACACATGAAACACGTTATGAATACGAGATAAGCTCGGTGGTAATTCCAGCTTATAGGCTACATTCCCAATTCGTTGAATAATCTTATATGGCCCTACAAACCTTGGTTGTAGTTTCTTCCCTTTTCCGGACATCAAGCTTGCTTTTAAAGGCGTAATCTTGAGAAATACCACATCTCCAACAGTGAACTCCAAATCCTTTCTCCGATTGTCGGCATAACTTTTTTGTCTACTCTGAGCGGTTTGAATCCTTTGCCGTACCAATTTTACCTTTTCATTAGCCTCCTCAATCCAAGATACGGTAGTCGGGTCTAAAATTTTTCGTTCACCTACTTCATCCCAACAAATTGGGGATCTACACTTCCGACCATAAAGTGCTTCGTATGGAGCCATTTGAATAGAAGAGTGGAAACTATTGTTATAGGCAAATTCCACTAAAGTCAAAAACTTACTCCAACTCTCTCCAAAATCCAGCACACAAGTCCTTAACATGTCCTCAAGGGTCTGAATTGTCCTTTCCGATTGTCCATCAGTCTGAGGATGATAGGTGGTACTAAAGTTTAACTTAGTCCCCAACACTTCTTGCATCTTTTGCCAAAACCTCGAAACAAATCTTGGATCCCTATCTGACACAATACTCACAGGTATACCATGTAGTCTGATGATCTCATCCAAGTACAACCTGGCCAGCTTTTCTAACGGGTATTTCATGTTAATCGGTAGAAAATGAGCCGATTTAGTCAATCTATCCACTATTACCCAAATGGCATCATGGCCTCTCTGTGTCCTTGGTAAGCCTGATACAAAATCCATGGTAATATTCTCCCATTTCCACTCAGGTATTTCTAGAGGTTGCAAAAGTCCTGAGGGTTTTTGATGCTCGGCTTTAACCTGTTGACAAACCAAGCATGTCTGAACAAATTGAGCAATTTCTTTCTTCATATTTTCCCACCAATATAGACCTTTCAAGTCTTGGTACATTTTATTCCCTCCAGGGTGTACCGTAAACTTCGATCGGTGTGCTTCCTCCAAAACTTCCTTCTTAAGTGTTTCATCCTTTGGTACTACCATCCGATTTCGAAATCTCAATATCCCATCTGATCCCAAATTGAAATCCGTCTGGTCTCCCATCTTAACTTTCTCCACCAACTTTTGCACTTCAGGGTCATTTTCCTGAGATTCCTTAATGCGTTCCATTAAAGTGGAGGTTATCACAATATTCCCCAAAATTACTTTCCTTGGTTCTAATCGAGGATTCCAATAGCTAACTTCCTCCAACAACTGAAATTCCTTAACCATCAATCCAGCCATTTGTACCTGACGGCTCAAAGCATCGGCCACTACATTGGCCTTTCCAGGGTGGTACTTAATCGTACAATCATAATCTTCCAGAAATTCCATCCATCTACGTTGCCTCAAGTTCAGCTCCTTCTGAGAAAATAAGTACTTAAGGCTTTTGTGATCTATAAAAACCTCAAATGTTACTCCGTACAAATAGTGTCTCCATTTCTTCAAAGCAAATACCACAGCCGCTAACTCCAAATCATGGGTCGGATAATTTCCTTCATGCGGTTTCAATTTCCTAGAGGCATAAGCTATCACTTTATCATTTTGCATCAAAACACATCCCAAACCTTCCTTAGAAGCATCTGTATAAACCACAAAACTATTCTTTCCATTTAGCAAGGCTAACACAGGTGCCCTTGTCAGCCGTCCTTTCAATTCCTGAAAACTTCCTTCACACTTAGGACTCCAAATAAATTTTTCATTTTTCTTGGTCAACTCAGTCATAGGCCCAGCAATTTTCGAAAAATCCTGGATGAATCTCCGGTAATACCCTGCCAATCCTATAAAACTCCGAACTTCCGTTGGGTTTTCCAGTCGTTTCCATTTCGAAACAGCTTCAACTTTAGCTGGATCCACTTTAATCCCATCCTGAGAAATTATATGCCCTAGGAAAGTCACTTCTTTTAGCCAGAATTCACACTTGCTAAACTTAGCATATAACTGATGTTCTCTCAAGATTTGTAAAACAATTCTCAAATGTTTCTCATGATCCTTCGTATTCTTAGAATACACCAAAATATCATCAATGAAGATCACCACAAATTGATCCAAGTAAGGCTTAAAAATCCTATGCATTAAATCCATGAAAGCGGCAGGTGCATTGGTTAACCCAAAAGGCATTACTGCAAACTCGAAGTGCCCATACCTCGAGTTAAAAGCAGTCTTAGGTATGTCCTTCTCCAAAATCCTCAATTGATAGTAACCTTGCCTTAGATCCAACTTTGAAAACACTACTGCCCCTTGCAGTTGGTCAAACAGTTCATCAATGTGGGGTAGTGGGTATTTATTCTTAATCGTAACATCATTTAAGCCTCGATAATCTATACATAACCTCAAACTCCCATCTTTCTTCTTTACAAACAAAACTGGGGCTCCCCACGGGGAATCACTCTCTCGTATAAAACCCCGTTCCAACAAATCCTGTAATTGTAACTTCAACTCTTTCAACTCAGCTGGAGCCATCCTATATGGTGTCCTTGAGATAGGTGCTGATCCCGGAGTTACATCAATTTTAAAAGCTATTTCCCGTTCCGGGGGTAAAGACTCCAATTCTTCAGGAAAAACATCGGAAAATTCTTTCACTACCGGTGTGTCCTCCAGATTCACCTTATCGCTAAGGGTATTAATAAGAAAAGCCAAATATCCTTGAGCTCCCTTATTCAACAATTTTCTAGCCCGAATTCCCGAAATAAGTGCAGATGAGGCTAACTTACCCCTCACATCCAATTTCAGGGTTGCCTCCCCTGGAATACACAATTCTACAATTTTCGTCCTACAATTCAGTTGGGCATTATAACGGGCTAACCAATCCATCCCTAGGATCACATCATATCCTTTAATCGCTAGGCCTATCAAATCGGCCAGCAATTTTCTTTCCTTCACGCAGATTTCACTATTCTTATACACCAGATTAGCAATTAAACTTTTGTCCCCAGTAGGTGTTTTAACCTCCAAGTCATATGGTAACTTAATTGGCTTCAAGTCTATTCCACTCATGAAATCAGGGTTTACAAAAGAGTGTGTTGCACCCGGATCAATTAAAACCCTAGCTAGGCGGTGAAAGATTGGAATTGTACCTTCAACCACCTCGGTCGCCTCTGGAACTTGTGGATAGTCCAATGCGTAGACCCTAGCCGGTACTTTCGGTCGACTCCCTCCGGCACTGGTCTGCTTAGAGGTTGATTTTTCAGGCCTCTGCAGGCTTCCCCCTGTCTTCGACGATTTCGGACAATTTGCGATTTGATGCTCAGTGCTCCCACACAGTAAGCATTTTCCCAACTTTCTCCAGCAATCGTTCTCAGAGTGGTTGGATTTACCACAATACCCACATGTAACTTGAGGGGTCACAGTCGATCCAACAGATGGTGCCCCCCTAACTTGAGTCGTCCCGCTACGACCTCCCCTAGATAGGGCTCCCCTAGAAGCTCCCGTAGTCCTCGTTCCACCTTCTCCTCTTCCCATTTTAGAAGGGTGTGCATTCTTACTAGTCTGCCCAGAAGTGCGACTAGGAAAATTCCTTTTTCTGTTGTGGAAATCCCTCACTTGAGATCTTGCATTCTCAACCCTTTGCGCTTTCTCTAAAGCCTCAGTAAAGGTAGAGATTTGGGCTGCAGCCAGGCCCTCCTGAAGTTCCACATTAAGTCCCTGTACAAACCTTCTAATCCTCCTCCGTTCATTGGCTACTAACTCAGGAGCGTATTTGGAAAGTTTAGTGAACTTCCCCTCATACTCTGCTACAGTAAGGGTTCCCTGTTTTAGCTTAATAAATTCGTCCTCCCTTTTCTCTTGGATTAAGGGCGGAAGAAACTTTTCATTAAACTCCCTTGTGAAATTCTCCCAAGTCCAAGGGGTTCGAGCCCTTTCCCATTTTCCTTTTATCAAATCCCACCAAGCACGGGCCACTCCCTCAAATTGGAAAGCAGCAAAATTCACTCGTCTATCCTCAGTGTAGTCTAGAGCGGCGAATATATTGGTCATCCTATCTAACCAATTCTCCGCTACTTCAGGGTCAGGTTCACCCATAAACTTAGGCGGGTTAAACTTTAAGAATCTTTCCAGGGCTCTATCCTCTCCTCTATCCTGGCCCCCAGGTTGGTTAAATGGTCCAGGACCCTGTCTCTCCGCTAGACGTTCTAGGATATCAGTCATCCTATTGATGACAGTAGCCACTTGGTTACCCTCAATGTTTTCCTGTCCCTGGGTCGGTCCAGTTGCCCATCCCTGGTCATCCCCCTGAGGTTGGGCCTGTCTAAACGCTCGCCCACGGCCTCGACCACTCCTTAATCCTTCCATTAGTCTAAATGTGCCTAGTGCAAGAAATAGATTAATTTAAGCAGAAACGAAGAAATATATCAAAATTAGAACCAACCAAGAAAGCATTGAAATTAGCAATAATTTACATTCATAAGCATATCAAGTTCGTACAATTAGCAAGTTGGGAACAATTCACAAAAATATAGCACACAGGTGCTCAAAAGTATACTTTTAGTCACAGAAGACTAAAGTAAGAACAAGTGCCCAAAAGTAGGCCACACAAGCATGCAAAATACAATGGCCTCGGCACTCGCGTCACCCTAACTAGTCCTAACTGTACCGGTCAAAAGTCAAAAGGGGTCAACGACTAAGATCCTAGTCCACAGCAGGGCTATCAGGAGGAACCTCCTTCTCGGGATCCTCCTCCTCAGCGTCAGGAATCACCTCAGTAGCGTCCTCAACCAATTTAGAAGCATCAGCCAGGATCTCGAAAGCCCGGTTACGGACATCCCGTCCTAACCTAGTGAGTCGAGCCCTAGTATCCCGAAGCTCCTCATTAACCACTGCAGATGTGGCTACCTCACAATCCAGCACCTCCTCGAGCTCGGCAATCCGCTCACCCTGAGCGCCGACCATCTGCCTAAGCTCGTCTACCTCAGCCTGTAAATCGCGGTTGGCATCCACCAACTGACGACGCTCGTCGTCCAGAGCAAGCACTATATGGTTCGGGTAGACGAAAGTCAACCTACACGAACATCGAGGGTATCTATCATACGGTGAGTAGCGTACTCGAGCTCCTCCCGCTAGAGCTCGGTAGAAGATAGTCCTAAGAGGCTCATAATGACCATTCGCATGGCCATTCCCGTTAGCTGTCGGGGCTCCATTTCCGTCATCCATCCCTGCAAAATAATAATACTTTTCAGGTTAGAAACTTTAATCACTACTCAGTTCCATTATCCTGCAATGCATGCCTAACTTAATCGTTGGTTCATCCCAATCGTCACTTGAGGTAGGACTAACTTAGTTGCTAGTTCGCCTCAAGTATCACTTAGGGTAGGATTAAGTCATCCCGTATCGAGTCTTAAAGGTAGAGTATCTAATATGTCTCCCATATAGACCTCTAACCTAGCGCTCTGATACCAACTGTGACGCCCCACATCTCCCTAAGGCGGACCAAAGGGTATCCGCGGACGCCTGCCCAGCTCTCGCCAGGACTCAAGCAATTCCATTCAATTTAAATCCGAACTAAACATTTCGAAGAGAGCAACATGAATACAAACAATGCGGAAGCATTCGAACTTACCAAGTCACTTAACATGTAACCAGTACATCGGGTAATCATAATACGACTTAAATTCAAAATACACGTAAGGGCCCACACTTTTCAAATTTACAATTTCCAAAAGTACAACCCAAACCAGGGCCTAGTCAAAATATAGCAGGAGTCTTAACAAAAGTACAACGAATGGTTTCTCCATACTTTTCCAAGATTCGGTCCTGTTAAGGAAAACAAAACTATAGGGTGAGCTAAACGCTCGTGAGGCCAAGAACACACATGCAAGCACTTTGTTCAAATAGCAATCCCAAATTTAATAAATAAAACCATGTCCCTTCAATAATCAATCATTCGAACAGGAAAAGTAATCAGAAACAATTCAAGGATATAGTAGCTCTCAGGAGCTAAGTTCCACTCGCTCTGCCGATGTCATTCGTATACCTTCCCGCGTTGACCCTCCTATCAACCGGGGCGGTATTTCCATTTTCGTAGATCACCACTTACTTCCCTCCGTCCACCATACCCCTCAAGGGCCCACAAGTTATGTATAAGGCGATACTCTACGAGTATACCAAGCAAGACCTCTCATTAGGTCGAGCTCATATATATCTCATGGCTCGCTTAAGTCCCCGACCAAGCCCATTGCTGGCTCGAGTCTAAGGTCGGCCTATGAGTTTAGGCGTCCCCCATTCATTTGAATGTCGAGGAGGTTCACTCCAACGACTTATGTAATCATAACATAACGTTGCATTTCATTCATTCATTCAATACATTTCAATCATTCATTTGAAATTAGAACGAGTGCGGTAAAGTACGCATCCGCCCTTATCTTTAAAACTTTCAACAATTACCACAAATAAGCAAGTATCACAGATTCACACACTTGACACTCACCGAGCAATTCAATAAGAATTATTTTCTGGGAGTTCAAGTGTCCACAGTAAGATCCTCTTGAATGCCTCCTTGTGCGCCTGGCAATTAATAGCGGATAATCACACAAATAACCCACTTGTCAAGGAAGATTGTACACTAATACAATCTAAGGAATATTTCACAAAATGAACCTCAATTACTCGTAAATCGAGGTTCAACTTGCCTTTTATTATGTACAATATTATTTGAGTTTTTTTTTTTTCATGAAAAGCGAGGGCAAAACATTTGAATAATACTAAGAGAATTAAGAGTTTTGGAAAAACTCCTTTGCCTTGAAAATTGAGAAATTTCAGTTTTATCCTAAATCTTTGAAAATTCGTATCTCTCTCAATATAAGTCCAAAACTGGAAAACTTTATACCGTTGGAAACCTTTTGGAAAGTGTTAAAAGTTCTTAGAAGACACCTTTCCATGAATCTAAGTGGAAAGTACTCAAAAATGGGTTTGAAGATACAGACTCGGCGTACAAGGCAGAATTAAGTTGGATTTCGGCCAACTTTGAAAATTCGGCACGATTCACACATTGCAAACCGGCCTCTGAAATTTGTAACTCAATTAGAGTTGCAAGTGAGGTTTATAGCAAAATAAGCGGATCAAGAATCGGAGTTTCGAGTACCGAGATACGGTAGCTCAAAGTTGAGGAAAATTCAAGACTGAAGAAGAATTTCCAGTTTTGAACCTCCAACACTAGAAATTTAATTCGGTATCGAAACGAACTTGAATTGGTGCCAAGTTGGCAGTATTTTACTCCTATATGCAAGGTATTTCTCTATCAAATTTCAGGGAAAAAAATACCCTCGGGAAGGTAGTTAACTAATCATCCAAAGTTCCGGAAAATTTCTAAGGCAATCTGCCTTTTGACTTTCATTTCCCAATTTCAAATCGTTTAACCAAGAAAGCTATCCAACCATGGTTCATTGGTGGAATAAAGGTCTAAGATACATCCATGATACCTTTGGTAATGGTTTAGCATCAAAATTTCAATTAATAAGATCACTCCCAAGTTTTTGTCCCACATCAGTCCAAATACTACGTTTTTCCAAAACAGGGCAGTCCACTTGTTTTAATCACAACTCAACCAATTTAACTCGGAATGAGGCATGGTTTATGGCGTTAGAAAATACATTCATAGGACTAAAAGTTCACAGAAGAAAATGTCCTGAAATTTGGCAAGCAACCAGCTCGAAATTGAGCCTCAAGTTTCTGCCTCTACAAACCATTCCAGCAAATCCGAGAGACAGGACAGCTATCTTAAAACGTTTGGTTCGGCTCACTCACAAAGAATCAGAACGTGCATTTTATCTCAAATTAAAGCCAGGAATGTCTAGTTTCAAACGCCACCAATGGCACTTGATTTCGACACCCGAGGACAGAGTTATGGTCAAAATGCTACCGCTGGACAGGGTTACCATAAATAACTTTCCAGCTTGCCTAGTCCACGAATAAATTCATTTGCCCATCCAAACGTTAATGTTTTCCAACGAAAATTTTTACACATATAATATAACATATAAACATCAGGTTCATGCTAATAAATCACCAAAAATTGGCCTTATCATGGCCGAACAAAACAGGGGCAGTTTCAGAAATTTCTTGTCATGACCTCTACTTTGAGTTTCCAACAATAATACTCCATAAATCCATCATTATAACCATTAAACTACCATTAAATCCAACATTAATCCTCTAATCAGCAACAACAACCCAAGTGTGGGAATACAAAGAGCCCACTTTCACATTTTACAACCATATCAAGCCACCCATACACATGCAATAGCTTAAAGATGCATTTCTACCATCATAATCCAAGTTTAAGGTGTAGGATGAAGTTATACCTCCTTAGTGTCTTAACCCAGAAATTTTCGGCCCTCAAGAGCTCCAAGAAACCGTGAAATGCAGCCCTTTAGTTAGCTAAATCCAACCTCCTAGTAGTTTGCTAGATGATCTTCAAGTTTGGTGAAGATTGGTTGAGGTTTTGGGTTAATTTGATGAAGGATTTTGTGAAGCAAGAGACTGAGAGAGAGAGGGGGGTTGGCCGGCTGCTTGGTGAGAGAAGATGGAGTGAAGTTTGATCAAAATTAGCTTCCAAGAGAAGATTAAATGAGTGGTGCACATTCACTCCAAAGTCAACTCTTATTAGGGCTCGTTTGGCACGTTTTAGGTTCGATTTTCTCGCGCGTTTGGTTCACTAGTGCACTGAACCTCCAATGCATTTATATTCATGTAAGTATTATTCACTCTTAATTGTCCCGAAATAAGGGTCTAAAGTCCCTCAAATAAAGTCGCGCGTGTGAAAACGCGTACCGTCAATTTTAACGCTATAACGCGAAACTTCCAATAAATTCTTATAACGATTGCACTACTAACTATCACTTGAGTATTTATTCATAAGATTACCTATTTTAGGACCATAGTACAAGTCTCCAATATTCCAAGCTTATTGTGCTACTACGCGGATAAAATCTCCAAGTACTATTCACTATTTTTACTAAACGTACTCCAGGAAATTAATTTTTAGAACGAGTCACTTTAAAAATATAACGAAGTTATATTACCATGTATTTAAGTCTAATAAGACTAGAAAATATTCCTTGGGATAAAAATCCAATTAAATAATTTATTAAGCCATGAATTAGGCATAAAATAATAGTTTTTACGAGTCCTCACAATGGCCTTTGCAGCGACTGCGAGGACGATGACTTCTCTACCTCCTTTTGCTCCTCCGCTTTGCTCCTGTTTTGTGTTTTCTGTTTTCTTCATGGTTTGCTTGTTTTGCCTTCAAACTCTTTTTTTATTTATTCTAGAAAGAAATAAAATCTAAATAATACAAAATTATATCAAAAACCAAAATTTCTTGAAAATTAAAAGAACTTCCTTACACAATTTGGGAATACTTATATTCTCTTAACAATCATAAACAATAAAATTTTCAGCAATTATCATCACTCAAACTACTGCAAGTGTACATCAATCACAGGAAATTACCATGTGATTCTCGGATAAGTTCTGGCTACAATGTCCTGTAGTGAAGCTACTGGAGTATAGGCTTAAAGAAAGTTACTTAAGTTTACAAACAAAGAAAAATACAAAATTCTAAACGAAAGGAAGACTTAGACTAAGATACTTAGTGGTAAAAAGCAAGGAGGTGCAGCAAGTTATTCCTGATCTTAATAGCTCTAGCATCCAGGAAATTTTCACAATGGGCAATCTTGAAGTATATATATAACACAGATTTACAGTAGACTACACCAAGGAAATTAGAAAGGAGTTGAAATGTGGAAACACATATATAATAATGATTAACAACCATGACAAATGGAAAGAAGCACCACAGACTGATTCTTCAAATTCTCATATATGATCTCTTTACTCTAAATATGGAAAACTCAACAATTCCCCAAAAATTAATTTTTCTCCAAAATAGGACAAAACTTTTGAACAAAATACTTGACTTACTGGCATTTTTCTCAGAATATGAACACTTTATCTAGGTCTCGGATGCAACTGAATAAAAAACCTATGGACCAGAAATCTTGAAAAATTTGGCAATTAACCAAAGACCAAACAAAATACTAACTCCAAATATCAGAAATTACTACTAAAACTATCTAGCGGTACACCAACTTAACTATTAAATTGAAGAAACATGCTGTTAATCACCACAGACACCTGCCTTTAACCCAAAAGGACTTCTTAACTGAACAGAACAACGCATCCAGATACCATTATCTTTGTACATCCAATTAAATAACGATGCATCATCATCTATGGTGATATCTACTGCCGTAACAAATTGGTCAATCTTGTTGCAGCACACATCTTATTGTTTAACCACAACCTACCCAAGTTGACAGAATTATGTGTAAGTATAAGAATCAGCACCTAGTGATACAAAGGCTTTGCCCAAACTTAGCCAAACAGTTTGTCACTGAGGAAAAGGGAACATAAAAATGAAATAAATAAAAATAAAAAAACTAAATCAATGGATTCTAACAAACTGAAGACTTCGCAATTATAAGCAAAGATAAAAGCAGCTATAGAATATTGTATTACTCTGCAACTTCCCGTCAGCTTTTTTTTCAAAACATCAAACTCATTTGGTCAAGTTTCAAATCAAGTATCCCCTTTATCAAAATCATGATGATGAAGAACATGTGTCAGACACAACTAAATCAGAAATCTAAATGCAAATGCTTATTAACATCTCCAGACTCATCGCATTAGTGATTTTTATAGCAATTTTTTGGTCTTTGACATCATAAAACTTTCTCATCCCAAACTAAGCAGCATACTACAAGTTACCACCACCAACTCATTCTCCCCCTTAACTTCTCCACTTCAAGTTTTTCTCCACTTGCTACCTTGATCTCCACTACCCCATCCATCAGAGAAGTCAAGTTTATTCTGTAGGCCCTGAATAGAGACTAAAACTAGCTTATTCCTACTTAGAACAATTTTAAAAAAATTTTAATCCATTAAATTGGCGATAAAAATGGCACCAGAAAAATGGATGGATCTAGTAGATTGCATATACAGCTTCTTTTCCAAGAAAATCAATGCCAAGTATGAGTTTAGATATAAAAGCTAAATAATTACAAAACACCATGTTACTTCATTGCTGCACACATATTGCACAAACTGAGTGCCGCAAGAAATTGTTATGCTATGAACTAAATAGACCTATATAGCTCTATGAACTATTAGCTTGAGCAGAAAACATGTGTCACCAAAACTTGAATAGCTATGAAGTAAAAGTCCACGTAGTGCAATTTTACAAGAACGTCATATGTACCTGTCATCAAAGTTAATGAACACATGCTATTATCAAAGTCCACGTAGTATATAGCTATGGCTCATTATCAGTTCTTTAGAAATAGATTAAAATTATCTAAGATGTAGAATCTGGTTTTCTACCAGTCATTACGAGTGACTGAACATCATTCTCTGGCTATTCATGAGATTAATGACCACCAACAACTTCAATTTTCTACCTAAACTTTTCACAGGTATCAAATAGTCAGGAAAAATTTCGAAACACACTTGTTTGGTTTTTTAAGTTTCTTCATTCATTAATCTTGAACTGCACTGCTCCTTGAAGTTGTAACCATAACACAGTTCATTTTACTAGAAGTGGCTGATAAACTCAATGTCTTACTGCCCTGATCATAGCTTATCAATTGTCTTGCAATTTGGAGATATAAAAACATCTATAACAAATAGCTTCAGTTTAGGAAGCATTTCTTGCAAATAGACAGGCAAATTGAACTAAATTTTACCATAATACTCTTGCTTTTTTAAAAACCAGAAATATGCTCCAGTTAAAGATGCAAGAGCATTTTTTACCCTCTAAGTTTACATGTAAAGTGAATATTTGGCCAATCATGCATCAAATCTTGTTTTCCAAAATAGACAGATTAAGACAAACAAGTATTTTAAATTTTGCCAACAGGGAGACAAAACTTAGTGTTTGCTGCTTCAAACAGCGATAACAAGATAAAATGCAGTATACGTAAGATTAAGGAAAGCAAGCACCTAACAGAAAATAGAACAAACAGAGCAATATGTGGGTGTAAACAAATTAAAATAAATATTGCAAAATAAAATCTTTCTCAATACAAATTCTCATTCAGCATTCCATTTACTTTGATGTACAGATCCTGAACCTAGTATTCTAGTATAAGAGACACTGCCTGTTTCTTCATCACATGACTCTATTTCCCCAATATGAGTTCCATCATCCTCATAATCTATTTCACTTGCAGATGCAGCATTATTCTTGTGTTTATCATCAAATTCAGAGATTTCTTCAGATTCTAAGATTTCATCATCCATGGAATCAATTTCTGTTTGAAAGAGAGTATGAGAATATTCTTCAGTCATTGAAGATGCATCTTCTTTTACCTCAACCTTCCTTGCCCATTCTATCCGTCTTGGTTTATCAAAGATCGAGTTCGGATTCCGGTCATTTGGGTCACCGTAAAGTGCCACATGTCTATAGTATAACTCAAGCTCCTTCTCAGAGTTAGCAATAAACCGTCTAACAGACTCAAGTGACTGCTCGTACTTGGATTTTTCTAATGCCTGAAAGAAGATGAAAAAATCACTGAAAAGGTTAACAAAATTGTAATCTACAATGGAAAAGAGAAGGAAAAAGAGCGCATCAAAAACCAGACAAATGCATGCTGAGTAAGACCACCTTTTCTTTGATTGCCTAAGAGATGACTGCACATTAAACTGATGCCCACAGGATACCCAATCATAAAGGAGATGAATGATTCCAACAAAACAGCCCATCTATGGAGCATTTATATAGCTCGAGCAAAAGTCACACGTGTAAAAAATTTTTTGCCTAGAAGATTCCACAATATTCTCGAATAAGGGAATGTTAATGGTGAGGTTTATAAAATTGAAACCTTCATATGACAACCTTGCGGACAATTATTATGAAGAATTGTTAAAAATTATTATAAAGGCCCCAACAACAGAATAAGAAAGCAGAAAACTAAACATTAAACCATTTTTTAAAAAACAAAGGGTGCCAGAATGCAGTCATTTTCAAAATTATGGCTTCACTTCAAGCCAATTCATCATCCGGAATTTTATTTATCCCTCCTTTTCTTCTTTAGACACAGCTGGAGTCCAAATAAACCTTTTGATATAAATGAAAGAGGACCTCTTCCATAGAGTAATCCAATAAAGAGGCGGCTTTCAAAACACTAGATTTTATAAAAATCTACCATTGACTTCAAACAAGAAGCAAAATTGAAGTTTATTACGACAAGTCCAGGTATAATTGTCAGCTTGAGTGTCACTGCAAACGTGACATTTGCATTTCTGCTGAAGGCATTCATAAGAGCACTGCCACAACCTATAGTGATGTCGCAGTTACAAAATTACAGTAAAAGCTAACTGCACATTCTCAAATGTCATGTCAGACATCCCTGAATGTATACTGAATTTGGCACCTAACAAAAGCATTGAACCCTTGTTCAGAACTCCATATATACTCCTTTCAATAGACAAAACAAGTACTTGTCCATGATAACCATGACAAGGAAAGAACTATAAATTCCTGTAGTAGCCAAGTTGAACGTAAACACAACCTTGTTTCCCTCCCCTTTTTTAATTTTGTTTCTTTATTATTTTTTACCGATCACTGTTTTAGCACCCAAACAACCATATAATTCCTATACATGTGAGTTATCATGGATTAGAGTTGAGCAATTTTCTAAAACAACAATGCCGTGATCCTGAAATTCAGCATCAGCCCTTAAGCTAGGACTTTGCTACAGTCATATAAAAACCACCAACAGCCCTACATAAAGTCACCAAATTAAGCCTTTATCAATCGAAACAGAAGCATAGAGGCACTGATGTCAAAAGTCAAATTAACTGACATGGTTGGAATACTTGAATCAATTGAAAGCTATTTCCAAATGCAAACAGGACCACTAGCATCTAAAATAGAACCCAAATAAACAAAGCCACAATCAGTATTCAGGATTGCACCCAAAACAATCTTATTGTTGGATCACAAGAACAACTGAATTGATAAAGAAAATTAAAACTTCGAAGATCAAATATTCATGTAGAACCATCAAACTGGCTGTAAAGGCAAATAATCCTCGATCTTTTTAATAACACCCAGGCACTCATCATGGTCCTGGACGAATATATTTAGGACAAACAATCCACATTTATTTGAAACATTTTTCAGACATCCAACATTTTCATTATAAGAGATATATAGCCAAGAACACAGGAGAGAAATCTAATGCCCAAACTATGCTTGCAAAAACTCCAGCAGAGTGCATAGTTATTCCCAAGAAAACAAATTTTTTGGTCGACCAACTCCTATGTACAAGTAACTGACATAAGTTAAGTCCTACCAGTATGTTCCAAAATGTTCTAAAATTCTTACAAATTTCTATTACACATATCCCTAGTACTGGTTTTCAAAAGCTAGCAATTTGACATACCAATATTACTTAGATTCTATCGACTTTGCACCCATATGATCATACATGCAACAACACGTGCTTGGTACTGAAGTTCAGTAGAAACTTCAGTGATAAGGATGGCCTGTATGACTGAGGAATAACCAAATAATCCAAATGTACTATACATGTCCGGTTTTGATATTTCAAGTAAAATGTTTGTCATTGTAGATTGTGTTCATGTCCCACGTCCAATGTCAATTTTTCATCTTAAAAAAAAAAAAAAGAAGAAGCATACAGTCTCATCAGAAACAGACCCAGAAGTCTTGAAGAAGGAAAAGTAACTGAAAAACTATCATAAAGTTGCATAAGTTATACAAGCCAATGAATGAGTCTAAATCAACTCAGACGCTAATAGGATTAAAAAATGCAAAAGAAAAGATACGTAGGAAAACCAATCCACAAAGCAATCAAAGATAACTGAGAATCTCCTACAGGTAGGCAGAGACTTATGTAGGACCCAAAGAAGTATAGATTTAAAAACAAAGTAAATCATACAAGAAACTTACCCTCTTCTTGGACAATGTATCGATGGGTGACATAACTTCTGGTTGCACATAATCCTTTCCGCGATAAAAAACTATTGTATCATCACCGATTATTTGAATTGGAATTCCTCCACTAAGCCTCGCAATTTCACTAGCATAATCTTGCACTTGACCAGGTTTGCAAGGTTTGCAAATGACCTTGACAGTTTCATGCTTCTTCCAATGCAAATGTGTATTAAGAATGACACCACCAAATACTCCTCTCCTACCAATAGGTACATAATTTGACCTTTTCTGGGCCATTTTCTTCATGTAAAATCGTTCTTCCCCAGTCAACTCATGTGGCTTAACAACAGGACCCTGGACCTTGTTGACCTCATACCGCCTTAGTCTTTCAATTAGCAAGGCTTCCTTAATTTTAGCCTGAGGAAAAGAAAAATCAGCCCGTCAGTTAACTAACCAAACTAAGCCAATCTGAGGCATACATATACAACCCATAGCCAATCTGAGGCTTCCTTAATTTTAGCCTGAGGAAAAGAAAAAATCAGCCCGTCAGTTAACTAACCAAACTAAGCCAATCTGAGGCAGACATATACAACCCATAGCCAATTCTTTCTCTTTGAGAATAACTCTAGAAGGAAAAACAGGGAAAATAGAAATAATCAATACCCAGGAATTAAAGGACAGCCTTAAGGAGAATTCTGACCACCAATAGTTGATCAGATAGATAAAAAAACACAAACAAGAATTAATTGACATCAAAATAAGCGCTAACAAATTGAGTAGCACCGCAAAGACACACCGCGATGTGCCCATTTTTAACCAGTGAACTATGAACTGCTTAGCCAAAACTATCCACTATGATCATTCCAGGCACAGAGTTTGTGTCAAGCACACAATTAGTAAGCTATTAATTGAGTCCATATATATGAAGATGAATACTAGAAGCTTCAAAAGAGAATACATATCCGAATTATCTTATTCAGAAACAGGCAGTTCTTTAAATGCTGCATTGCGAGAGATAATAATACTTAGTTGTTTGTCAACTTACCCTTTCAAGCTTGTATTTAATCCTTTCCTCAGCATTAGCAAACCTCTGCTTTTTCTTCTTCCCTTTGACACCAAGTCTTCTGGGGTCTCTTTTATTGGCAGCCTTTCTCTTTTGCTTTTCTTTTTTCCTTTGCATCTTCAGCCTCTTCTTTGTCATCCACTTGTCCTTTTTAGGCAGCTCAATTTCATGAGTCTCGAATTTCGGCATTCCCTGTGGAGATATCACTAAATTCACCATGCCATGGCTAAAATTCCTCAGTGCCAACCATGAACTTCTTGAAGTCAATTGCATTGAAGGCCTAAAGATCACTGAAAAGGGTTGGCACAGGTTCTGAAGAATTGGCTATAAAGTAACCAGAAAAACTAATGAAGACCCAGGAAACCTCAACTAAAAGTAGAAAGCTAAGAAAACATATCTTTACTGAAATTTTCTATAAAAAAGAGCCCATTTTTCTTCAATTTCTCGAATTATTGCTCATGATAATCCCAAATTCCTTAACACTTTTTATTTGCTCCTCACAGGCTACAGAAAGATTAAACTTAATTAGGAATTAACAAATCCAGTTACAAAATTTCTTAAAGGATTTAAAATCACGATTTTTTCCTACTAGATTGTTTTTAATCTACACATACATAATTGTTTTTTCTTTACACAAACAAAAACATTGAGCAGTAAAGAAACCAAAGAATTACATAAACTTTTCTTTTTTTTTTTGGGGTACCTGAAATGAAGAGAAATTGGAGAGGATGGTTTGAGAATTGAAGAAATAGAGAATCGACAGGTACCACCAATCAAAGACTTCACCATCTCTTTTGTTCCTACATTCCGCACAGCTCTCTGTATTACGATGTGCACTGAGAGAGAGAGAGGTTGGATCAATTTCATTCTAGCTCTCCCAAGTAGCTTGAAACTTAAATTCAGGCCCTAAAATCCAAAAAAAAAAAAATTAAAAAAATCAATTCAGCAGCCTTATTAGGGGTGGCAATGGGGCGGGATCCCCCATCCCCCGCCCCGTTGTCAAATAACTCCCCCCACCCCTGCCCCGTTTCCCCCGCGGTCCCCCACGAGGAAAGACAAAATGAAGGGAAAAACAAAGCCATGGTTGTTGGAACTGCTTATAAATGATATCATAGGACATGGAAAGAATTCTTGTTCCATTAGGCTCTCGTATTTACATTTTCATTAAGGCTTTTTCACAAACATCTTATATGCACAAGGAAAACAAATTAACCACATATCACTATCCAGAAAGAAAATAACTTTATCCCATATCATCACGCTATATGGTTTAAGCCCCATAAATTGTATTTAGGCTTGATTGTAATACAGCAGAATTCTCTTATAGATATACTCTTTTAATGTTACTAACTTACTTATTGTTTTTTGGATCATGTCGAATTGTTAATTTAGAGAGCAATAATTTCTTCAGCTTTGGCATCCAATATTCCATTTTCCTTTCACGCTATATTCGCAAAATGAGAGAAGAGTTGGTTAAAAAAAAACCAGTTTCATTTTTTAATTCTTTGAATAGCTTGAAATAAATTGATATTTTTCTAGTATTTTGCATAATTATTAGGCTTTTTTGAAAAATTTTCACTTTGACTCATGCGTGTGACAAGACACTCTTCGATTTGCATAAAATATGTGGCACTGGCACACAATTCATTTAACACCATGAAATCAAGCTGCAAATTCTTCTCGGTATAAAGTTTCCTATTAATTTAGGCACTTATCAGTATTCTAAGTTTGCTAATCAAATAACTATTCGTTCAACCAGAAACAATGACAGATCCGTTCCTTCCTAATTATAAAACAATTTAAGCGCACAAGGAAAACAAAGACGAAGACATCAGCAAGAAAAAGATGAAGATTTACCTCCGATCACTTGCCGACGAAGATATCAGCTCGATCTGGGATTCTGGGTTGGGTAAAATTTTAGGAGGATTTATGGGTTGGGTAAAATTTTAGGAGGATTTAGACAGAGAGGATGGGTTTAGTTGAGTAGTGATTAGATGGACCTGCTTACATTATGAATGACCTAAACTTTGAGGAAGTTAATTTGATAAAGTAGAAAAAGTCAAGCTGTTTGAGTATTAATATACCTCGGTTTAAAATTACATTGACGGTCCTGGCAATAGAAAGAATTATACAGATTATATCCGAGGCAAAACAGAATATAGTACATATCATTTTGAAGTAATTATTGAAATTATCAAGCTGACGTTGAACTTCCATAAAAAAATTATGCCAGATGATTTTATGTTTTGCAGCATTTGCCAAAAGTTAATAAAAGCTATATACTTATTTACCACCACTATATATACTTATTCTTCAACACAAAAACCAAAATCTGTCAGCAAATAGCTAGAGGAATGGAGAAGGAGCTGGGAGGAGAGTGTTTTACAGCAGGAGGCAGATGACCACCCAAATTTCTTAGTTCAATGCTCAACAGCCAAAAAGGACTGGATATTGGATACTGGAGACTGGAGAGGGTCTGGTAAGGAAAAATTTTCCTACTGTTTAGAGATAGACGGACAGAAAGAGAGAAGAGAGCTTATCTCCTACTCTATAACTCGACTGACTCAAATTGGCACTCTAACTTCAGGGGACTTTTTGTTTACATCACTTTATTTCTTCCTTTTGTCCTTTCTCTTTTCTTTAATTTAACCTAATCCCACAATAGCGCACAACACCAACTAGAAAGTCTACAAAAATGAATAACCAGAGGAGAATTCAAGTCGAGAGCCCCTCCACATGATGAATACCCAGCCAACTCAATCAGGTTTAGGGTAATTATTTCTTGTTCTGCCCCAATTAACCTGTCTTTGATTCTTTCGTGAACACTTAGCATATCCGTCAACTTCTAGATTTTAACAGTTAACCCTAGTATAAAAACTCAACCCATCGCAGAAGAATTGAGCAAAAATTTTCAGCTAAAATGAAAAATAATTTGGGCAACAAAATTTGGCAAATGAAATAATTGATCATGTAAATAACCATACAGGAGGTGATTGCACCCAAAACTGAAAAGATTCCGAAAGAATTCGGACAGAAATTTTCAGAAAATAAAAAGGAAAGATTAGGGCAAAATATTGGGAAAAATTAGAAAGAAATAGGAGAGAGAGAGAGAGAGAGAGAGAGAGAGAGAGAGAAAGAACCTACCTTTTAGCAGAGACTTGGAGAAAACTCTTGTTCGTCTGCACGAGACCGTAGAGCAATGATGCATCGTTAGATACTAGCAAGTGAGAGAGCGGGAAAAAAAGAAGTAACGAGCACGGCTTTCTGTTGTGTAGAGTGAAAGGCAGGGGTGAAAGAAATGGATTCCAGCCTTAACGAACTAGTAGGTTTAGACATTCAATAGAGTGGGCCACGTACTAGATAACAAATATTTTCATGCAAGCATCACACACAATTTCTAAAATATAAGTTTCCACTCAAATATATTACCAGTAAATCGCCAAAATATTACATGCTCAAACTGAATTTTTATACTAAATATATTTTTTTCCAACTAAAGTTTCGTTTGATAAAACTGAATCTGAATTCTGAAGTCTGAATACTGAAATAATTAATTTGCTGAATTTTAAGCACTGAAAAAAATATATAAATGTCTGAATTTTAATGCTAAACCTATTTATACTGTTTGATAAATATTTATAACTGAATGCTTAATAAGTTTAATTTGACAATTTTGCCCTCATATCCTTTCATTCAAAAAAGAAATAGAACCTATGATTTAATTAGTTTAAAATTGTTACGTATGAAAATGACAATATTTATTTTTAAATCAAATTAATATAAAAGATGAAATATATTATATGAGAAGTATGGAAAAGATGTGAAAGTCATTAAAAAAGGGGAAAAGAGAAACTAAAAATGGTTAGATAGAGAATATTAGGTTGTTTAATTAGATAAGAATTTTGAATATAATTAACAAACAATGGTAGATTTGGTAGATAAGATAAGGTAGTTGAAGTAATTCTATTGATTCTTATCAGAATTAAGCATTCAATTAGAATTCTTGTGCTAAAAAAAATACACAAAGGTTCAGCACTGCTTAACAAGTTCAGCAAATATATTTTCATTTATCAAACACTCAAAACATCTGAATGTCTGACAAAATTCAGATTCAACACTTTTTTATGTTATCAAACAGACCCTAAGTTAGAAAACTGTTTAGAGAATAATGGAAGAAAACAGGAAGTACTTACCTTTTTAGCAATAAAAAATACATGGGTCTAGCTTAAATGATTTGATACCCATCAGCATTGGCTTATAGACAATTGAAATATCTCAATTTTTGTTCCAAACCAAATATATAATTTGTACTATAGTACAAAATAAATTCCAAAACCTTTAGAAATTCACCAAATACACCAATGACACGGTAAACTAACTTGAATGAAAACCAATTAATGCAGGGGAGCTAAATGAAAAGTTGGGCACAGTACGTAGACAATTGTTTTTTATGACTTTTGGGTTACTAGGTGGCATGATATACAATTAGTTCCAATTTCATTCTTGAGTTTGTCAATAATAATGGCATCGAGAAGGGCACTCCTATACTAATTAATTTCTAGTGCGGCCTCGAGCATTTTTCATATGGCAATGAATCAGGGGAAAAATGCACTTTTCATCCTCATTGTTTGGGGTGCTGGACAATTCCGTCCCTAAAATTTCAATCAAAATATTTTTCATCCACATAATTTTATAATTTTGACCAATTTTATCCTTAAAGTTTCACTCAAACGCATTTCATCCTTATAGTTTCATAAATTTGACTAATAATTGATGGATTGTCAAGCAATTTGAATGAAATATCATCATTTGACCATAGCATGTCTGTTAGTAAAATACAAAAACATTGGATCAACAAAAAACTCAAAAATCATTTTTTAATTCACTTTCTTACCTTTTTAAAAAAATTAAGAAATTTTCGGCTACCATTACTCTCATCCTAATCACTTTCTTATTTGATGCATTATATACATGTTTTGCAAATTATCTATCTATTATCCAATCTTTTTTTCATCTCACATACATCATATCACAAATTTTTTAAAAAAATAATCTCTTATTGAACACACTCATTATTACTTATGTAATTTAATCAATGACCAATTAAGTATCAACAATACAATTATTAATAGGACATGCTAGTAACGTGATGACATTAGGTCCAAATTAGTTAACAATCATTCAGTTGTTCTCAATTGGTCAAATTTATGAAACTATGAGAATGAAATATGTTTAATTTGCATGAAATTTAAGGATGAAATTGGTAGAAATTACAAAATTACGAGGATAAAATGTATTTTGACTGAAACTTTAGGAGCGAAATTGTCTAGCAACACAAACACTGGGAATGAAAAATGCATTTTTCCCAATGAATCAGAGATGAAATGTTGGATCCGTACCTTACTAAATTCATACTAATATATTTATATGAAATTTATAGAGCCAATATTAATGATAGTTCAAGATGATCAAGGAAGACCATTGTATACATCTTAAGTGTTCTAAGGGAAGTCTTGAATTCTTTCATCACATGTGGAAGATATTCTCTTAGTTAGAAATGATGTCCCAACGAGAAACCGGATCCTCTTAATTTGAATGAATGATATGGGCAAGGCAAATTATATGCTTTGAATAATGATATTTTAAGAATCATTGAAGGAAACTTCTTACTTTGTCAGAACCACTTACTGTAGAAAAGTTCTTGAGCACTTCCAAATGTAAAACTACAACATATTGACATTCTTGTATCCAAAGGGAAATTCTTGTGGACACTTAGTGTTGTTTATTCATTTGTGTGTGTATATACATATTGGAACAATGTTTTACTAATTTTCATCTTATTAGTGGATATATAAAATAACCCATAATTAATATTATACTAATTTACACTTGCAATATATGAAGACAAATTGGCAAAGTTATTAGAAAGCACAAATAATTTAAAAAAAAGGACTAATATATTGAATTTTTTTTATTGCTATTGGTTTATTACATGTTAACAATGCTAAACATTTCTTATTGTCACGATTATGTGCAACCTGTGACCAAAAAAGAATCTTTTTATCACAGTTGAAAGATGATCGTAGTAAATAATGATTATTTCCAACAGTTTTATAGTTACGTCAATAAAACTGTGAAAAACATTACCTTATTATCATGGGCACTTAAAATGTGACAATGGTCATCATTTTGTCACCATTTTGGGACCGTGATATAAAAGTGTGGCAAAAACTCATTTTTTTCAGTAGTGCATATATCCCTGTGCCTGTATATAGAGGCAAAGTTATGCCTCCTTTAAAAACACTACGTGCATCATTCTTTTGGAGATTTTTCCCTTGTTTCCCAGTGAAGTGTATAATTCTGAGTTTTTATGTACTTGTCATAAATCATGTACACTGCACGTGAAATCCTTTTTTGTGCTATGTTACATGAAAGTGATTAGGCTGAAATAGAGTTCAAGTGATTAAAGTTGTCCAAATTTACATGACACATATGTTACCTATATGAATTGTCTGGATATTACCTATATATATATATATATATATATATATATATATATATATATAATAAAGTCGAATCCTCATTCTTATCCCTTCATGTTTTCTCTTTCCTACGTGGCTTAATGAGACATCAAGTAGTTTCCTACGTGGCTTGCTCCTTTTTTGTTTGGATTTATATTAATTCTTATTTCCTATAAGAATTCTTAAGATTATAGGATTCTTATTTCCTATCCAAAGTTATGTACTTTAAGCAACTTAAATTAAGATAAACCTACTTTTAATGTTCTTATCAATATCTCTTTATATCCTTATCAATTCTTATTTCTTATGCCTACACTACATATAGCCTCTAATATATTGATTTCAAGCATCAAATTCATGGTTAGGTATTTTCAGTGCAAGCGATTGGCACATTAAAGCATCGATTTTGGGTTTCCACTCCTCTTGATTATTAGGTACATCTTTTTTCAATACATATTTTTTTAAAAAAGGCATGTTGATCTTCAATTGTAAGAGTTTAGTAACATATCTTGAATTTTGTTTTTTTTTTTGTTTGTTTTGTATGAAGACATAGGATTTAAACAAGTACTTTCATCGTTATTTTTGTAGGATTCTTGCTAACATGTTTGTTAATTGATTTTTGTGATCATATGCTAAGATGTTTGTTAATTTGCCTTTAGGAAAAACAACCAAAAACAAAAGGCACTGGAAAGTAATGCGATATAAATACAAGAGATTTAAATATCTCTATTAGATATATCTGCAAATTCATTAGTTAATTAAAATACTCTGGCCCTTTGCTTAATTAATCCACTTGAGAATGCTTTCACAAGTTTTTTTAAAAAGTATCCAGCCTTATGTCTTACCAACATAGTTTAAATAGAAGAGAGGTTAGGAACCGATCACTTAAACAACATGAACTTCCGGCAACTATTGGCTATATACACTTATAGTCTATACTTCATAAATAGCGCCATTAAAGTGCTTTGCAGAATACATCAATTCCTTGCTCCCATAATCAAGAAGTTTAGAAACAAATTCTGTTTACATTCAAAATATTAGCTACCACTATCAATGCTGTCAGTAGTCGACATCCAAGGAGTATTCTCAAATGTTGTCAATGGTCGACATTCAAGGCCCTGTATTGTAAGAAAAATATGGAGTATCCTAAACTGTGTAATACTTGCAATCAAAATGTGAAGTATCCTAAATTGAGGTATGTCGTAGGTGTTGACCTTTTTATCATTTTAATTGCTACAATATCTACATAAACATAACTTTTAGAATATGTGTATTTATACAGGTATATGTTAAAAGTCTTGGCAAGTGATGCAACCAGTAGTGCTTGGTTTGTTATATTTGATCAAGAGGGTGAAAGAATAATAGAACACAAACTTTCTTTTGTTCTTGAAGAATTTAACAAGGTAAACTTATATCTAATTTTTTAAAATATTTTTAATAATAGTAGACAATCCGACACTTATCTCAGCCGTTGAATATTCTAACAAAAAAAATCTATTATGCATTTCATTTCCAGGAAGGATTTAGCAATGAAATCGTGTCAACAATTATAAATAAGATCACGTGGAAACCTTTTGTATTCCAAATCAAGTTGAACAATTACAATCTGGAACAAGGTAGTAATAGATTTACAATGACTAGATGATTCCACTGTGATTTCGAGAGGGAAATGCATTTCATGCTTTCACAGGTAATGTGCAATAAATTTCTCTTATGTTTCACATATTATATCTCACATAATATTTTTGTTTTTAATTTTGATAAATCATTATCAGATTGGCGGAACCGACAACCAATACCAACCTGAAGCATCTTCTTCCCAGATCCCACTTAGTACAACAGATGATTCTAATCAACGGCATTTCAATACACTTCATAAGAATCATTCATCAGAGGGTTCAACAAAAACCACAGAGGAAGGGAATCCTCATAAAAAGATTTGCATGAGAAGGTAGATTTAATATACTATTTTACTTTCTTAAATTATAATCTTTACGTATTGTTATACACAACCTTGAATGCGATAAATCATTTATTTTTTTTATACTTAGTTATCCTGCTTTGCTATCATGCAATGATAATGGAAAATCAATAAATGCTAAGTTGCATGGACAAATCGAGGAGAATGTTCAAACAAAAGAAAAACAAAAACAAGTTTCTGAAGAGTAGAATATTATTTAATACTATTTACTGCACTTTTTATTTATTTTCAAGTTTTTGAATGCTATGATATTGTTGAATGTTATTTTTTCCATTTTTGAATTATTATTCACTGAATTAGATGTTCAAATTTATATTATAAGAATACTTTATATTACAATGCACACATAGTAATATACTTAAGACAGGTTATAATAGATTATACATTAAATTTGTATTTTATATCGACATTTTTATAAAATTGACTAAATAGTTTATTTTTTTTCGACGATTCCCGTTCAACGAACGGGTACAAAACTAGTTTTCTCATAAACTAAAAGATTGAAAAAGTAATCATGGCTAGTGTGTGTGTGTGTGTGTGAGAGAGAGAGAGAGAGAGAGAGAGAGGAGCTGTATGTATAGGCTTTTGAAAACCGAAATTCTAGACTATATCTAGTAACAATTCACATGCTTTGTACATTAGTATTTGCCCAAATAATAACATCTTTTTGTACATTAGTATTTGCCCAAATAATAACATCTTTTAGATACTAAAATCTTTCACAAAGTGTCAAGTGTTGTTAATACATTTGTATGCTTTTCACTTTTTTGAATCAATTGTTTTTTATATCTATGGCGTGATAAGAACCAGTATTTTTTATCGTACATTGATATAGTTTTTTTATGATTATTATAAGTAGTTACAAATTTGTGCAAGCATGAATAATTTAAGAAAAAATAAAAAAAAAACATATTCTTACATATGCAAGAATATTAATTTTAAAATTTTAAGTTTTATTAAGTGTTCAAATACCATACTGATGTTTGAAAACTTCTATACATATATAGATTTGTTATAAAATAATAACATTCAACAAGCATACAAGGTATGCAAAAATATTGATAGATACTCTTTGAAACAATTATTAAATTTTTATATGATTAAAAACCTAAAACTACATTTTTGTATTCAACTAAATATAAAAGATGTAAAATCTATATTCTCATGAATGAATATTCAATTTCTAACAATGTTAATGAAGTATCAATTAAAATTACACTAAATAAAGTTACTACATATGTATAAAATAAATTAATTAAATTTATTAATGAAAATATAAGTTGCTAGAAGAGAGAGAAAAATAGTTTAAATTTACTTAAAAAGATTAGGCTGTCAACTATGCGAAAAATTGGTTAGAGAAGAGTTGGAGACAAAAACAAGTAAAAGCCAAATATCTATATAACCCATTTAATCTCTTCAATTAGCATGTTCATAAAACCATTCCACTTGAACCATTCAATCTGCATGACTAACAAAAGACGGTTTTCCTTGTTAACTAGAGAATATTCACATTTTTTTCTTATTTTATGTCTGAAACAATATTTTGTTCTCCGTTATCAACTTTGGTCATATGCATACAACAATCACATGACCTTGAAAGATGAAAAGAAAAAACAATGGCGTCATTAATCTAACCAAATACTCTCTAATTGCTTTCATGACTTAAAATTTTTTTTTGTATATACTCAAGTTTTGATGTTAATTGTTTAAGGCATGGACAAAGAATGATTAAGTTCAAGCTAATGGCATGCCTCAATATTTGTTACAGCCTCTTCAATTAGTTAAGTTCTCTCATGAACTCACCTTTATTTTTTAAGGAGATTTTAAAGCTTTTTATGCGTGATGCCAAGTCAATCAACAATTGGAACATACATATTCCATAGTAATTAGTTACCTTTATTTCACAATTTTTTTTTGGCAAAATTTCTCCTTAATAGCAATTGGTAACCTTTGTGGGAAAAAAGAACCTTTTCAATATGTTCTGCATAAGATTCCAAAATATTTATTAATTTAACTATATAGCTATCAACAAAAAAACAATATTGTTCGCCTATGAATTTAAGTCGATTCTGATTAAATATTCAAGAAACACATAATGAACAACTATATCTTTCTTTTTTTTTATAGAAAATTTATCATTGTATTTAGTTTTGCACAATTTTGTGTAATGATGGATACAAGTTTAAATGAGGAACATTCTCTTTAAACTCAGCTCCCATATGTTGCTGCAGAATCTACATGGAGAAATCATATGCATATAAGCATCATAAAAATTCTTGATAAGCTATTAGTTAAACTTTGTTTCTTAACTATTTTTGCATTCTAAAATTAAGTAGTAATATAATTAATATAGATAATTCTGTGGGTTGTCGCTATTTCTTAAGACTCGTCTTGGTTCTGGAGGAAACTCTTGAAACTTCGACACTTGGTTAGGGATCAGATCTTGGTTGTCCTTAGTAATGGTGAGACCAATCCATATCATCATGGTATGATCGATGACATCCTGCTGGACCTCTTTTAAATACATGTGGTATATATTAGTGTTGTTAAGTAGGCTGTACCTCTCTTGATGCAAAAGTTTCAGCTATTATACAGAATGCTGTTTGGAGTTGGTCTCAAGATATGAAGAGAAATATGCAGGTACAATCCATTATTCAGTCATTACCTCTTACTCTTGTTCCATATCCTTCAGCGTGTGATTCTCATGGATGGTTATGTAATAGTTCTGGGGCCTTCACTACAAAACTTACTGTTAATCTTCTTAGGGATCATATAGCTAAGGTGGATTGGCATCATCTTGTCTGGTTCAAGCATGATGTGCCTAGACATTCTTTCATGTTTGGTTGGTTTGTAAATATAGATAGGCTACTAAAGATAGTCTTATTCATCATGGATTCCTACTGACTCTTGGTGCTCTCTTGGTAGCCATATGTCTGAGTTCGTGAATCATCTATTTTTTGAATGTGATTGCTCAGATTATAATTGGAGCAGAGTTTAAACCTATTATAGGATGTTTTGTGGTTCATATCCTTGGTATCAGGAATGGTCATGCTGTTACAGATTTTGTACAATGAGAATTTTATTGATCGTGTTAGAAACATTGCTTTAGGAGCCACTATCTGTCAAGTTTGGAGAGAAAGGAATGGTAGAATATTCTCACGAGGGAGTTGTCTTGCTGATGTTGTGGTGAATTCTATAGTTGACATCATAAGGATTCTGGTTGCAGGATGAGAAAGATGCCGCTGCTAGAAACAATTATTTTCAGCTTGGAATAGAATTCTGATCAACGCATATTTTCAGATTTTGCTATATAGATATAGACTTCATAGCTTTTGTCTTTTTGGATGGTAGTTAGGTGACAGAAGTTTGTAATTTTGAAAGTTACAGACAAAGTACAACACTCATTCTAACATTACTTATATCAATTGGGATTTTAATAATTGGAAAAATATCTATAAATCAGGAGAGTGAAAATAGCTAAAAGATAGGGATAAAGTTATAAGATAATAATAGACTTAAAAGAATTGGTCATTAGGAATGCTATGTTTTCCTTTGTTTTTATAGTCATTTTGAGTGGCTAGATGGTGATGTTGTTTTCTACTTTTCTTACTATAATAGTGCAGCTTTGTCACTTGTGACTGTTGCAAAATAGAAAATCATGATGATTGGATAACATATACAAAAGTTCAGAAGAGTACTTGGAGATGGCTAGATAATAACATCACCTAATAAAATAAGGAGATAACAATGTTAAACCCAAAATTGAATTTTTTATCACTAAATAGAGAATAAGGAAAAAGGACAATTTGCGGAGCTAGGATTTGACATTATTGGGGACTAATTAAGAGATAAAATACTGCAAAAGTTGTTTTAAAATATAAAATATGTAGTTTTTATATTTAAAGAATGTTTTGAGAAGTAAAATTTTTAATTTTTTATTACTACTAATGATGGTTTCAAATATAAACCAAAGTGAAATCAAATGGAGTATTTTTCTAAACACAAACCAAAAAAAAAGTACAAAGATTATACAAGGATACAATATTACATATGGAAGAATAAACAATTATAGTGCATTAGTACTACATATTGTTAATCTTCTATTGACAATTAATAACAAGAAAAAATTACAAAAACAATCAAAAAAATTTAAAGAGGAGAATGACAATAACATTTTGATGAAAAAGTTAGGTTGAGGGGGAAGGAGCCAAGAGAGTTAAACAAAATTTGTGGACAAAATAAAAGAGTTAAAATAGAATTCTATGAAAAGTTATAGGTAAATCTGCCATTTTTCAAAAGTCGGGAGTTTGTGGGTTAGCACCCCCTCTTGGTTACACCCTCTCTGAAAAAGGGTGCATAGAAAACTTCAAATTAATGGCTAAACAACCACTCATTTTCATAGTTAATAGGTATTTGTGTCATGATAGATCTAGTTGGGTGTCATTTAAGCACATTAAAAGACAAAAAAAATGTAGGAAAATAAAATCAAAAGGCCAAGAAGAGGGTTAATAGTTTTTCCAACTAATTAAACAGTAAGAAATAGTTGCATTTATTTTCTTCTTTTTCTCTTTTTATTTTTACTCTTTTCTATTCAACTAACAATTCAAAATATATACCAAGAAGATTCTTCTCTTCCATGTCCTTCTTTACCTTCTGCACACCATAATAATGTCCATACCACTAATGCATCATTACTCTCTTAATTTGAGTTAAAGCTTGATGAAGCTGCCTACCAAAAAGACAAAAAGAAAAAAAAAAAAAAAAAAATGGAGCTCGATGAAAGCTTAAATCTTCACAAACTCATCCGGTATATATCAATATATGTGGACATGAATTTTTCTTCTTCTACTCATGCCAAAGGTTAGAATACATATTTTGGAGTATTTATGGCAAACTCGTATATGAATGTGTATAGCAAACCAAATTTGAAGTCAAAGAGATATCAAATGATAAGGAAATTCTATAGGTGAAGTCTTCGATGGATTTTCTCATTAGATTCTAAGAAATGTTTACAAAGATGTGTTAAATAGTTACATTTGACTAAAAAAGGGAAAAAAAAACTACACAAAAGCAAGTAACTTACAAAATAAGTTAACCTATCCAAGGGTAGACGTGGTATTTGTTACAAGCATCCCAAGGATACCCACACAACTCTAATATTGAATGTGATAGTTTGAAATATCTATTGAGAATGGAAGGAAATAGCTTCTTTTTTTTCGTAATTAATTTGTTTTCAAGCAGCAAACATATTAATTTAGCTATAATAAGGAGAAGAGGAAGTCACGTGGAGTTGGAGGGAAGCAGAATGCTTACATTTTCAAAACTATGCGAGAGTCAAACTCTAAACTTGGTATGAATGGACCTCTAGGAGGCCCCTCCTTGGCCACTAGAATAAAGTCTAGTAGTTTCAAACATTTTTCTAGAATTAAAAGTTAATATTAGTTCTGCATAACAAAATTAAAATTAGGCACACAACCAATGGAAAAATGAGAAATTTCCAAATTTGTGATGAATTTCAAAAAAATTCTGCAAAAGGGTGATTTTGGTGTAGAATTCCGACCAGTGATGTTCGCTTTTAGACAAATGCAAGCTTACCTGACTAAAAAAATATTTTTTATACTGGAGCTCGCATTTAATCCAAAACAAAAAAAAAATTATTCTAGAGCTCGCATTTATATTGGTGGTTCTCAATATATAAAAGACACTTCAATGACTCATTGGTGTTGAGGATACTTCACTCTAATCTACCTATTTCAAGAGCATTAGTTTGGCTTGCCATGTTCTGATGCATATAGGTGTTTTTAGCATCTCACAGAACTTTGAAGCCACGGATGTCAAGATCCAAAATCTTATCATGCTATGCAAATGCAAAGTCATCATATAGTTAGCCAATCTAATAATATGAAACTGGTGCTTTTGCATGCGGTGCTGTTACTCGTGAAGGCAAGATTTTGTTAGATGGTGGGCAAAACTAACGTAGTACAGATGAATGAAGTAAGCAGACTATATCACAAGGACTATGACAGTACTTGAAAGCAGGCGTTTGCCATGTCTGTCGATCGCTTGTAACTTATAGAGTCTAAGATTATTCTAGTACAAAGATGAAAATTTTTAAATTCCCTTGCACTGAGGTATGTGTCCTGACAGAAGCTTGTTTTTAAGCAATGAAAGGTCTTAACTCACCTAAGTTTCCTAAACAGTTGGGATCATACAACAAACATACATATTGGTAGATCAAGTTGAAGTTTTGACCAGATTAAAGAAGCTAGAATGTCCAGTACGAGCTCTCTGTTTCTTCTTTTGACTGATAGGTCAAGGACCTAGCATTTCTCAAATGCGAGATCCAGTTTATTTTTTTAAAAAAAAAATACTAGAAATGACCTAATTTTAGAAATGACTCCACAAATAGTCTCTCTTGTAGAAACACCTTTTTGTTTCATAATAATTTGAGAATTTACCCATGGAAAAATGGCATGAAACATTAGCTTCGAATATTTGTTCTTAATTTTAAAATCTTGTTCATTCTTTAAACTATGTTTGAGTTCTAATCACAACAGAATGATTTAGTATTTTGGGCTGCTTTCTTAAACCTAGTATTCTCACAAAAGATTGCGACAGTCTAGTAATTGCTTAATTCTCATGTTGGTTTTTTGAGTTTAAGGAAGATTATAGTCCATACAAGAAAAATTAGAAAGTGAGAAGATTTGAGAGTAGAACCACAGACCTCTAGATTACTTGGTTAATATTTCCAGTAGTTGGTGGGTATTGGAAACAATTTTGGGTTAGAGAAGATCTAGCTGCCAGTAACAAAGTTTAAACCCAAATAGTGAGCAATAACAATTTTCAATTGAACTCAAAGGAGTAAATATTTTCACGCTAAGATAAAGAACTCGGTAGCATACAAGTTTAAGGAAATAAGAATGAGAAAATGATGATTTGCTTTATGTTAATTACAGTAGCATTTAGTGTAGTCCTTTTTCTGTTGGTAACATGAACAATATCATGCTTTAATCTTTGTTTTCAGTCTTATACATCAGAACTCTAAAGCAGATTTTGTTATGTTACTCTTATATCGATTACTGAATACCATTATATTCTATTTCACCTGCTTTTTATCAAATTTACTTCTTAAATACCATTGTACTGGTTTTCTGCTTGTATTATTAAGATTGAGTGTCGTGCTTTGGAACATTAATAGAAATAAGCGCAAGTGGCAAGCCTAGTTCATGATGTAAATTCGTCTAGAGTGCTGAATAAAGCAGAGCAAACGGTGGATAAATTTTGTTGTAAAAATAGTTATGTGCCTTGGTTTCCTATCTGTTTGGTACCAAGTAGATATCTCAAATTTCATATTAATTGAATTATGTTATCTTCCGTTTTGCATGTTTAAATGTATCATTTGCATCACATAGAGGAATTTTTTTTTTTTTTTGGTAAGTGAGAGATCTTAAATTCAGAACATCTTACTTATAATTCCTTCCATCTTATCACAAGAGATGACAAAATGAACCGAGTAGGCGGGATCTGCTTGAGTTTGAGATGGAATTAAGTAATATGAGTTTGGATCTAATCTTACCCATATGTATTCTAAGACTAATTTGGACGAGATTACTTTGAAATAGGTTTAGATTGATCCCACCCAATACTCAATTCTATTTTCTGCATTCTTTTTTCCTTTAATTCTTTTTTATATAACTTTTAATATCTTTAATTTATTAAAGTTCTTTTGGTCTTATTGTGAATTTATATTTTCCTGAATTCTTTTTTCCTCAACTTTTCTTTTATTTTTTTTATATTTAATTTCCAATGTTGGAGAAAAAATAAGTTCTATAAAAACATAAAAAAGACTTGTACTTATGATTACAAAGAAATGGCTTCAAAAGTATTCTGCAGAACTAATTTTCGGGTTAAATTATACCACCAACAACTCACTACCATCATCAACCATCAATAGCTATTTATATTACTGAGAGCAACAGCTCTTCCCAGTAAGAATGCATCAATTCATTCTTTTCTCTTTGAATTTGGTGCTTCGCACAAAAGAATGAACCTTATCACAAGACCAAAAGTAACAACCCTCAATTACTTCAGATTCAGAATCGCTCAAACTATAAACAGGACCACTAATATAATATAACTACCATGAAAGATGATTTGGGATAGAGTTTTTGAATGAAATAAATTTTTGGTGAGATATTTAGGTTTCACTCGATACCCAAATATTTCGCAAGAATTTCCATTGATTGACGTGTATAAATGGGATTAGTTCCATTTTAGATCCAATATCAAAATTAGAAAATCCATATCATCCAAAGTCCCTTTGAGCTTGGATAGCACATTAGAACTTAGAACAAGTTGTCATCTTACTTATCACCCAACTCAACCCTCCCCCCACAATCACGTTGTATTTACATACCTATACATAAATAAGCTTTGATTATTATACTTGCATACTAGCTTTAGTTTCGACTTTCGAGTTTCAACCCATAATTCAGCATCTTTTCCAGCTCTTCCAAGTTCCAGTTACATAGTTTGTCTGAATAATGGGAAGTAAATTGAATGCCACTCATTGCAGGTGAAACACTCAACTGCGTGATTTGTCAAAGAGAGACAGATTTTAACAATTTGACCGAAACATATTAATTGTCCTCTTAATTATTGACATTTTCCGGCCTCAATGTTATCAATTTTCCTTTCTGTTGGTCTGGACCTTCTGGTTGACACTCATAATGGGAACATATGCTTAAAATTTTTAAAAACATGACTCAGCTCAATACAAGTGATGCTACAAGTATACATGGATTATACAGGAAGTTGTAGCTAAGCCTCATAAGATATTCTTTTCTTAGGCTCTTCCAATGTGTTTCCTGAACAGTCAAACCTGTTCCTGTATTGATTTTCAAGCAGAGAAACAGATGCGCCTTGAAAACCGTCAGTACTTTTTTAAGAAATACAGCAGGTTCATGACATGAATAAGCACAGCAGGTTAATCATCCATCCTTCAACTCCCTGCAGGAAAAAAAATTTTAAAAAAAAAATCAAAAAGAAGAAAATGAATAAATCAAGGAACAAGAAATGAGTAAATAAAGGAACATAAGGATTGAGAAACCTTTATTTTGCAAAAGAAGATGAACCTACTCTGTAATGTAAGAAATTCAGGCTACTAACCTATTGATCTCAAATACGACGAGGGAGCCTCTGCAGCTCCAGTGCCACACGCAAAGCAGCATCAGCTAGAGCTGGTACACCAGAACTTTTGATTTCTGAAACAATAGCTTCTATTTTCAATATCTCCGGTTTACTCAAGGATAGTATGATGGAGTATGATAGATATTGTCGACAGGAATAACCAAGGGCATGAAGAATCCGCTGCAACAGCAAGTGTGGAACGCCTCGACTCCAAGACTCCAGGATGGCGGAGACTTTTGATAGGTTAGTCAAAAAACCTGTAGTAGCTTCCCTCGGAGATGCCATGAAAAGCAAAATTAGACATTCAGAAGCTAAGTCAGCAACATTCATCTCATTGGATTTAGTCAACTCGAGCAAGACCCCAACATTGTCACCAAAGTCTGCTATATCTCTTATGCATTCATGCTGATCAAGGGCAATGATTCCATCAGAAGAATTATCAGACAGTAAATTCGGATCTTTAGCATAAATAAATCCTTTCCTACTGCCCACTTGGCGCAAAAGGAATGCTTTACACAGATTAAGAGTGGGCTCAACAAAATCTTCCATTTCCTTAGCACAGACAAACTCCAAAAGGTTCCCGATCTTTCTGACAACTTTTAGCTGAGACAATATCTTAGTCTCTAGTTCTGGAGCAGATGCTAGAGTGAAACAAAGCATGACATTGTTTACATTTGCAGTTGAGAGGTCACCAAGCAGAAATTCAAAGCACTGTGAAATGGTCTTTGTTTGAAGTATGTCTGAAATCTCTATGTACTCAAATTCAATGAGCATCACAAGAAGTTTCTGGGCATACATAGGAATAGGGTCTTCGTCTTCAATGAAAGATGGGTAAAGAGGAAGGAAATGAGAATTTGATATGGACTTCAAATCCTCTAATTTTTGCTCATTCTGTGATGTTTCATTCAGAAAGATGACCATTGAATCAAACAATATCTTCAGGCACAAAAATCTGGCATCGCCATCTTTGTTGCCTTTATATAAAACAGCTAGACTGGGAAGAATCTGACTAACGAAAATGTCACAGTTTTGGTGAACAGCAGAAGGTTCTTCAGCAATAGACTCGAGAACTTTAAGAAGTGTTATCTGGAACTCATCTCTGCCCTGAAATTCAAGAAAAGAACTCTATGAAAGTTTGAACGCATGCCATCAAATACCCCTATTCAGAATTTTCATCCCGTGCTACTGTTAAACACTTGAACTAAAATTTGAATAACATGCTACACATATATATAATAAATCATTATGTAAACATTCTGAAGACCTGGTTTTGCTTGTACAACATGGCAATACTGCCTAATGGGATAAAGAAAGTAAACTGCTATTCTCCTTCATTCTAAAAGCTACCAAACCAGGGATACCTAATTCAAGACAGATTACAACTTCACTGTACTTTATAAGGAGTAAATATTATTCGAGTAATCAGAGTTGCCATCATACATGCTTTTTTTTTTTTTTTTTAACTTTCCAGATTTGTTTGAGGCCAAATTCTGCAGATATAAAAAAGAAAGCCTTGTTTGCATGCACATAGTATGACAAGAGGCATCAAATCAAAGATTGGTATTTACAAGTAGCATAATGCTCAATTCTCTAGCGGATTCTAGAAGAGTTTCAAATAGTTTCTGGATTTCCTCTTAGGAGTCTAATACTAAACTCTTAAGATGACCTGAACAAAGAGAAGTCCACATTCTGCAAAGAGAAACATGGGGTGAGGGGGGAACCTTCTACATACTATGATGTCATCGACCTTCAAACATGATTTGACCAATTCAACTAAGTTCTAGAAACACTACTTAATAACTAAATGTAGCCTATTGACATGAATTGAATGCACAATAAGACGAAAGATGGCCCCATTATGTAATATCTACCTGGAATGGTGACTCAGCCAACCTAAGTAGATTAGCAAATTGTTGTAGAACTCCACTATCAACCACCCTGTGCTTAAACAAACAGCTTCCAAGAAGATTGAGAATGACAGGAAACAAATTAATATTACTCTTTGCAGAATTCCGACTAGCGAGACCAGCAAATTGCATGCGGCGTCTCCCACCCGACGATTGCTGAATCTCCCCAGTAATAGTTTCCAGCAAACCTGGTACAACTGATGCCACAGTATGTGCAAATGCATCTAAACATAGTTTCAAATAGCTGTCTTTCTCTTTTAGTAGCCTATCTACGTTTGATAGAAGTCTTGCATTGCAAAAGAACTGTGGCAACCATCTCTTCCCATTTTTGCAAAGCAGGGCAGCAAAAATAAGAGCCTTGCCCTTCAAGATTTCACTTCCCTGCTCAATAAGGGAAATAAGGTTAGGGACGAGATTCTTATCCTCTGCCAGGGAAAGAAGGTACTTTCCGATGTTTGTGATTTCAAGCATGGCCATGTTCAGAAGGTTTAAGCGAATTTGCTGCTCACGTGGACTACCCTTATGTAGGCTTGATGCAGTGTCCTTAAAGGAGAGTTTCTCAATAATTCGCAGGATGCTTGGAGGGTTAAAACGAGCTAAACGTACCAAACAAGATCCGGCTGTGAGTCTCATGCTCTCCTGTTTCCCTTGAGCCCTAAAGATATAGCACAGGTTACTAATCACATCCTGGCTAATGAAACGAGCTGCCCAGTACCCTCCTTGACTAGATATGTTCTCTATTGTTCTCAGTGCATAAAGCTGAGTCATGTCATCTTCGCCATTTCGTAGAACAGATGAGACCAAAGAAATCAACGGGTTTGAGACCTATAGAAAAGAAATTACGTTTATCACTTGCTACCAATCAGATAATGAATATGCCATATGTGAGATTGGAATGAAATTCTAGTGAGCCAACAAACACCAAAATGTCAATGCTAAAACAAATTAGAAAAGCTGACCTGCCAGCCAGACGCATGACGAATGTCCTTAGATGGAGATTCTGGAGGATTACCCACCCTCAACT